>NW_020664698.1:217766-235439 GCF_002925995.2 Terrapene triunguis | reverse complement strand
CACTACAGCCCCCCTCTGCTGTGGAGCACGGGAGTCTCCCCATCCCCGCAGCAGCTCCAGCTTTCAGCTAGAGGCTGTGAGAGTAAAAATCAATGGGCCACTTACTTTGATGAAGACCAGTGAAAACTGTGGGGAAAACAGGGAGAAGCAGAGTTAGAAATACAGGTCAGACGTGCACTGAGCTCATTTACCCTGTTCAGGGGACTTCTGCATCTCTCCTCTGCATTTCCCTCTGCCCCTTGCTCTCTGTTACTCAATGAGAAACTCCAGCGGGGCCTTCTAATGTTTTAGAGCCTGAACTGGTCAGTTTAACACAGCTGTGAAATTAAACACTTCGTTTTGCATTTAGAGGATTCAGGATAAAAAATTCAAAATCACCTAAGTGACTTAGAAGCCTTTTTCAAAAATGATTTAGACACTTTAGGCAGTTGATTTCAATGGGAGTCAGGCACCTATATACCTCTGAGTTTCTGTGGCTCTGGAGCCAAAGAGCCACTGACTTTCAGTGAGACATAATTTAGTAGCTGCCAGAAGACAATACAAAGGTTTATTATATCAGAAAAACCAAGAATATCTTAGATCCTTGTGGAAGGGTTTTGAAGCAGCAGCTAAAGCTAAAAATTCTTCCACATTTTAGAAGATGGCGGCCACGGGTTCTGGTAGATCTACTCTGAATGATGAACCCCATATTAATCATGAAGCTTGGATAGTACATTTTGGCCAGGTCTTTAATGATTCTCCTCAACCAGTTTTTTAATCTAATTCTACCATAGTTGATGCAATGAGGAATCCTCTCTTTGATTTACTACTCTGGCTTTTAGTACAGTACAGTGAAGTACACTCATTATTTTTAGCCCAACAATGGAAAAAAACCTCCAGGAGAAGATTTTCTCTCTGATGAAGTTTCTCAGGATAATCCTAATTGGTGGTCCCCAGACTTGGCTAAATTTTTTACTGTCATTAATCATACCAGATGGATTCCGTCTGGTGAGAAGTTCACTATTATAGTTCCTATTTTTAAAAAAGGGGACAGAAAGAATTCTGCTTCATATAGACCGATTGGTCTGTTAGATGTGGCAGGGAAGATTTAATGCAGATTTTTACTCTCTAAACTTGAAATATGGGCTTTAGAGGCTAATTTACTACGCGAAGAGCAGTCCAGCTTTAGGTCTGGTAGAGCCACAGTGGATAATTATTTTATTTTATCCTATATGATTTATAAATATACTGTGGTTAATGGTAGTAGTTTATATGCTGCTTTCATAGCTCTAAAGATGGCATTTGATTTTATTAACCAAGAAAAACTCTGGGCAAAATTATGAAGGATGAAAATCGATCTAAGACTTTTGCATATTTTGGGGCCTCTCCACCAGTGCAATATGGTGAGGTTAAAAACTAAAGCCAATGGAGAACGTACTGTTTTCCCTATTTCTAGGGGAGTATGGCAGGTTTGCTTTCCAGTGCCTCTTCTTTTTAATGTATATATTAATGAAGCAGTGATGTTGTAAAGGAAGATCATTTCTCTCCCCTGCAAATTAAGAGTAGATCCATTCCAGTGTTGTTATATGCTGATGGCACGGTTGTTTTATCGCAGCATCCAAGATGCCTCCGATAGTTATTATCTTGTTTTTTCTCTTATTATAACTCTCAAGGCTTAGTTCTCAATTATAAGCCCAAAGTCACG
The DNA here is from genome assembly GCF_002925995.2 of Terrapene triunguis. Classification (NCBI taxonomy): domain Eukaryota; kingdom Metazoa; phylum Chordata; order Testudines; family Emydidae; genus Terrapene; species Terrapene triunguis. The sequence goes on along the minus strand of NW_020664698.1, from coordinate 233,755 downwards.
ATTTTTGGGCAGAACAAACGAATCTTTGCTTTAGGCAGAACAAACGAATCTTTGCTTTTACTTATTTAAGGATAAAGTTTCATCATTTAGGCCACTGGTTTCCTTATCATGAAGACTTAAAACAAAAGGCCCTTAGCTCTGGCCAAGGGGTGCTCTGTTTTACCTGCCCATATGTTGGGAACAGAACTGCCCCAGTACTAATAATCTTTAATGCAAAAATAATGTCATAGATGATCTATGAGGCTGAAGTTTGATTTAGGGGCCAAATTTCAGCCTTAGAGATCATTCAAAATAGTTTTGTGAGGAGACATGATTCTCCCAAATTCTACCCCTCCTTTGTTTTTACGTGCTGAGGTGGATGGTTTTACTATAAGTTATAGAGCTTGTATTACTTTTCTTAAATTTTGGTCTAAGATCTGTAAAAAGCAACAGAGAGTCCTGTGGCACCTTTAAGACTAACAGATGTATTGGAGCATAAGCTTTCATGGGTGAATACCCACTTCATCATGCGTCTGACGAAGTGGGTATTCACCCACGAAAGCTTATGCTACAATACATCTGTTAGTCTTAAAGGTATCACAGGACTCTCTGTTGCTTTTTACAGATCCAGACTAACACGGCTACCCCTCTGATACTTGGTCTAAGATCTGTACTCTTCCAGATTACAGATTGCCCCATTTTTGCCTTCAGGAGATGGAGGAACAACCTGTGCACTCCATATTGCCATGATATAAGACCTTCCAATTTATTATAAATAGGCTGGATTTTTCTATTACTTATTGTCGATATCTTTTAATCAGTGTAATCAACTACTTAAACAAAGATTGACAAATATTACCCAACAAGAAGATCTGGCTGTGATTCATGGTTCAAAGTTTGTCTTTTGGTTTTCTACTTTGAAGATGGCTCATGTTTTTGAACAGTATTTAACTGAATTATGAAATCCTCATTTATGTAAGGGATATACTCAATTAAGATTCCAAACCATGGAAATTGCTGTCCTTACAGGTAGATATGGAAAAGTTCCTTCACATCTTCATTTTTGCCTGTGTAACTCTGGAGCAATGGAAGATCTACCTCATTATCTTTTGGACTGTAGATTTTTCCAGCTTCTGAGAACATACTGGATTTTACCTCTTTTATATAAAAAGAATTTTTATCACCATCTCAAAAGGATAATGTTTTTAGTTTTTTCTCATTCTCTGGTAGTAATCAAATCACTGGCAATTTTTGCCCTTCCAGCATTTGGCCAATGAGGAGCATTTTTATTAGGTTCTAATTGACCTTTTAAGGTTGTATATGTTTTATATGATGTTGCTGTTGTAGACTGTTGTATGTTTTTCTTTTTGTATTTGCAAAAGACTTATGTTTAAATTAAATGTGGTTTAATAAAATTGCCAAAAAGTTTTGACATTAGACAGTTTTACATTATAATAAAGCATGATTCCTATTCTGCCATAAAGGGACATAGTCTGTCCTATGTACACGCTGTCAATGAAGTTGAATGGGGTGTAAATCATGGCAGAATTTGACCCTTATAAAGAAGATGTGGGGAGTCAGAAGGCATCACTTGCTTCACACAGTCACTTTTACGGCTCTAGACGGATGTTAATAAAAATAAGTTCCTTAGGAATCACAAAGGACTTTAAAGGGTCATCATCAGCGCTCACCAAGTCAGCCATGGAAACTAATCAGCGAACTGACCTACCTTCTCATTCAGGGGACGGAAGTCTTCGTCCAGAGAGACGATCCGAAACAGAACTGCAGAGGGCATGATAGAGAGAGGAAGAGATTTTCACTGTTACACCTGCAGCCGCTCACCCAGGGACCATCAGTCATTGAGGCAGCTGCTGTGTGCATGCCTGGCCCAGATGCAATGACCCATGGACACATGCAGAGTTGGATGCATGCACCACACTCCCCAGGTTTATGACTGGTGGGGAGGAGGTGGGAAGGCAGGTTTACTGCCAGCTGTACTAACTTGGTGACAAGTTGTGGGGTCTCTGGGGAGGCAGGGAGGATTTCCTGCTCTGTATCTAATTCCCCACCTGATTCCCTGTACCTGTTTGTCCGGGTTTGTAGATGGGTTTGTCCGTCTGGACAAAGACCAGGCTCTCTGAGTTCTTGACCAGCACCGATTTCCGGCTCCTGAACTCCAGCGTCGGCCCCTTCACCAGCACCGTGAGAAACGCTGCTGATGAGCTGCTGGACTTTGGAACCTGGAGAACAGCAAAAGAGCCGCTGCCTTAGAGACGCTCCCCTCTGCACTGAGCCTTTGGAGGCTGGAGTTGTACGTGGAAACCAAGCAAAAAGGTCACCACGTACCTACCAGAATCAGGGATTGTGGGGTCTGGGGCTCTGCCAGTCTGACCTCACCCTAGTTTTGCAGGACTCTTCTCCTCTATCCCCACTAATGTCTCCTCTATGCTGCCAGAATCTTTGCAGTGATGGGGCCTCCACCACCTCCTCCAAAGGAGACTCTGCCTGCCACCCCCGGCCATCCCCTCCCTACCAGGAGTCTCTGACTCCTCCACCCCAGCAGCTCATATCTTAAGAACTTCCCCCAGTATCTTAGTCTCAGCTTTTCCTTCTGTGCTGCCTCTTGCCAAGACTGGGGGTCATTTCCCTTCCCTCGTTATGCTCCTTCCTCAAAGGGATTGATGGACTGTGATCGTGTCTCCCCAGCTGTGGATCCCAGTGATGGAGGAAAATGGGAAGCTACATTTGATTAATTACTTCTGGGCTGGGTCCATTTTCTTCTACTGTCCCCCCAGCCAGCCTTGAGAGCGCAGGGAGAAATCCTGAACTGGGCCCCGGGAGATGCACAAGATGAGCTCATGGACGTTGTGATAAATAAAGGGAGGATAGCTCCCTTTGATGGACACCCAGCCCACCAGTTAGCTGTAAAATCCCTCTTGGTGTGTTCTCTGCTTGCTTTACCTGTAAAGGGTTAACAAGCCCACAGGTAAAAGAAAAAAAGTGGGCACCTGACCAAAAGAGCCAATGGGAAGGCTAGAACTTTTTAAAATGGGAAAAGAAACTTTCCCTTTGGTTGTGGTTGCTCTCTTTGGTCTGCAGGAACACAGAGCAGCAATGCTATAAGCAGAAATGCTGTGTAAGGTTTGAACCAGGTATGAAAAATTATTTTCCATACCTAGCAGGACTCACTGGGATAGGGAATGTTTAGGTAGACATGATCAGGTTATTTCTTTATTTTGGCTTGTGGCTCTCCTCTGTGCTAACCTCAAATGCTTTTGTTTGCTTGTAACCTTTAAACTGAACCCCCAAGAAGCTATTTTGGGTGCATACTTTTGGGAATTGCTCTTTTAAAATCTAGCAAAAGCCTAAGTTCCAGATATATTTTCTTTTTGATTTTAATAAAATTTTCCTTTTTTAAGAACAGGATTGGATTTTTGGTGCCCTAAGATGTTTGTGCATATGCTGTTTGATTAGCTGGGGGCAACAGCTAATTTCCTTTGTTTTCTTTCTCAGTGCTTCCCCGGAGGGGGGTGAAAGGGCTTGAGGGTACCCCACAGGGAGGAATTCCCAAGTGCGCCTACCTGGGTCCAAGTGTTTTTTTTTTTTTTTTTTCTTTTGGGTGGTGGCAGCGTTTACCAAACCAAGGTATCAGAGAAAAGCTGTAACCTTGGGAGTTTAATACAAACCCGGAGTGGCCAGTATTAATTTTTAGAATCCTCGCGGGCCCCCACCTTCTGCACTCGGAGTGACAGAGTGGGGATTCAGCCTTGACAGATGTCAATGGTCTCGAGGAAGTTTTCTAACCTCCTCCTTCCATGGCTTTCTTGTCGGTCTCACTCAGAGGCTTGTGGAGCCCCCTGAGAAATGGGAGACCAGTCCGCAGCTGTAAGGTCAGCACTGACTCAGAGAGAAAAGCACCCAACAAAGCCAGCCACACCACAGCCTGTACCACAGTCTCTCCCAGCATCATGCCGGGCACTGACCTCAGTACTTATTAAAGATCATTCCTAATGAATCATCCACAGCACTGCCAGTAGGAACTGTTGTTTTCCTTGAATGTCTCCTACCTGAGCCTGGCTCTGTTTGTGATTTCTGATGGTATCAGGCCTTTCAGGGGTTGGTCCCAGGCTGTCACTATCTTATAGACTCAGGTAATAAACCCTGTGGGGGACAGATACTCACCGTGAACGGGACGCACTTGAACACGTCCTTCTCCGACACCACGTCTGCGATCAGGCTCCTGTTCTCCCCTGCATATTCCAGCGTGGCGCTCAGCGTCACAGACTCGTTCAGGTGGGTCAGCTGGATACAGACCTTTTCAGGACCGTTGGTGTGGATCAGAAAGGGCACTAGCACCATGTACTGCCTGGGAAGGGGAAGGGCACAGGTCAGAGAGGCGGGGATGGGGAATGGAGAAGGTATTGATGAAAGGGCATGGGCTAGTGTGACAGCCGAATCCCCGACCATCCATCCGCACTGTAATTTGTACATACAGGAAGGTGAATTTCATTTTGCTTTTGTAACATACTAGCCAGTCTGCTCAGTCAGCCAGGAACCTAGGACACCACCTGGAGCGAAGGAACTAGTTCTGTGCTAACAGCGATTGCTGTCCAAGGGCTGTTTGTTCAGACTCCCAGCAGGGAGTGGGGATGGCTTGAAAAGTTCCAGGCTGTTAATTGAGGTTTGTGTATCCCACAGCCCCTTGCTGTATTATGTGAACAGGGGGGAGGGAGCTCAGATGAAATGCTTGTTGTACCTCCATGGAGACTGGCAGGCAGTTACACAGGAGTGTGGATCAGGGCTTTAATCTAATCTCCTCTCTAGCTGTCTGTCGATCTAGGTGTGTCACCTGCTGCCCTCAGTAATGGAGAGATACAAATGTACGGATGGCTGTGTGTGCGCTGACATCTTACTGTAGGGAATGGCCATTGTGCTAAAGGGGCAGCGTGGCCTAGTGGACAGGTCTTTAGCTGGAGAATTCCTTGCTATGCCTGGGTGTGTCAGTGACATGCTGTGTGCTACTGGGCGTCACTGCTTTGTGCCTCAGTTTCCCCATTTCTGATATTGGGATCCTGAAGATGCTGCTTACACCCCCCCCTTTAATGTGCCTGGAGATCTTTGGATGAAAAGTGCTCGCTTACAGGTTCAAATGTTAGTGAGGACTTTACCCAACTTGCCGGCAATGACAACAACAGAGTGATTTGGGCTACAGAAGGAGATCTCACCAGCCATGGCTGCAGCCTGCTGACTCAGAGCAGAGACGCTGGCAGAGCCTCACTGCTGGGAGGCTGGACGTGCCGCAGTGTGAAGCTCCCTGGGACACCCAGCTTTCTGCCGGGGGGCTGTTCATCTTGCTTAGCCAAGATTTCAAAATGACAGAGTTAGGTAGGAGTAGCCTTAACCTGGCTCTGATTAAATTCCACTTCGCCCTTTGTTAGGCCTGAGCCAAAGCCCATGGAAGTCAATAGGACTCTTTCCATTCCCCTCAGTGGGCTTTGGATCAAGCCCTGAGTGATTTTCTCTCTACCTTCAATCTCTGCCAATAAAGGCTGGGGGCTGATTCTCCCCTGCCTGGCACCTGGTGCAGAATGAGTGCACAGGGAGTCTGAAGAGCGCGGTTCTGCTCTGGTAGCATTTGACACCTACTCTGCCCTGCTGTAAATGGCGATATGAAGAGCGAGGCCATGGAAAGCCAGGGCCTACATTTAGCGCTGCCAAGTGTCCTGCCTCATGTGTGACATTCACCCATTCGCAGCCCTGTCACATGTCCCTGCAGCTCAGCTGGATTCTCACACATCAGAACAGAAAAGGCCGCACACTGCCAAAACCTGACACTGCTCCAGTGCTTAATTTGTGCCAGGGTTTGCCAGGGCTGAGCCCCGGCACCTCTAGGCTTGGCAGTTCATTGCCCTGGCACCTCTGGGCTTGTAAAAAAATTGCTTGAGCCCAGGCATCTAATTGCTTGAGCCCCAGCATCTCTTTCATTACAAATGAAGCACTGCGCTGCACACACTTCTCCCTCTGGGGTGAGGATGACAGAAGGAACAACACGTGACAGTCGTGTTGCTTAATACTCTAGTGGCAGGCTCGCTGGTACTACAGTGATTAGCACAGTATGAGAGCCTCAGTGAATAGCTGAACCGTAAGCAGGCAGCAGGCAGTTTCCTGCAGTTGCCCCTTGGCTGCTAGAGGCAGCTGTGGCATTTGCTGAGCCGACAGCCAGGTGCCTCCTCTCTCCCTGCTGGATCACAGCAAGCAGCCTGGAGGTGATGACAGAATGTGAGAGACCTGATACTGGTCCCAGGCTCCCCCCTGGTACAGACCCCTAGCCGCTGTGACCCGAACAGCTCAAAGCATCCCAGGAGTTCCAGCCTTACCACTCAGTAACAATAACCCCAGCAGCTCCGCATCTGACCCTCCTGGGCACCTGCTACCCCAGCCAAAGCTGCCAGGTTTTGTTCAGCTTCCCGGTGAACACCACCCCTTCCCTCTTCCTCTCCTCCCAACCAGCTTGGGGCAGAATATGTCAACTGTAAACTAAGCATATACACAAAATAGTCACTAATATGCCGATTACTTCATTAAACAGCATAAAATGCCTCATGGAGCAGAATAAAACTTGTGACTGGCATCACATTCTGTTCTTCCCTTGCCCTCTCAGCCTGCATGAACTTTAGTTTAGACCGAGAGAACAAGACTGCACACAAGGCAGGTCTCGGTAAGACAGATGGAGAAAAGAGTGGGGCCTCTCCTGTGCAGCAGGATGCAACTGAACACAAAACTGCAAGTGCTTCTGCAGCACAGAGGGGGTCTTCTCTCCATTTAAAGGTGCAGGATGTAGACAACATGTCTGACCAGACACAAGCTACATGCTCAGAATGGAATACAGCTGGGTGAAAAAAATCTGATGAAACTGTTTTCTGTCGGACAGTGTAGTTTAGTCAAAATGGAACCGGTTTGTGGGAACATGTTGAGTTTGACCAAGGGCCCAATTGAAAAATGATAAAACAAATGGTTTCAACTTTCTCATTTCAATAACATCAAAATGTTTCATTTTCCCTTTAATATTATGTTGTAGTATAATATTTCTATACATTTACATTATGATAATATTGAATAATTATAACAAAATGTTGTGACATTATCAAAATGAAACATTTCCATGTTTCTGAATCAAAATTTTCTGCAATTTCCTTCCTCTCAACATTTAAACTGCACATTCCGATTTGGAATTAAAACAAATTTTAAAATGTCAGGCTTTCCGGTGGCATGGCAATTCCGGTTTCCAGCCAGCCATAGATTGTCTCCCTGTTCTGTATTTGTATAAAGCCTAGCACAGTGGGGGCCCTGATCCATAACTGGGGTGCATAGGCACTGCTGCAACACAAACAAACAATTCTAACAAGGCATTCATTGGGTTAAGAGATCTGACATTGGAGTTATGGGACTAGATCCCTCCCCCACTGAATCAGGGCAGTGTAAATTGCACCTGCTCATGTACACCAGTGAGGAGGAGTGCTGCACCCAGGACAGGGGAGTGTGCACTGGAGGGTAAACGCTCTAATCTATGCTGGGCTCCAGGGGAACTCTCTGCCAGTCGACACTGCCAAAGGGATACCCTGAGTCCGTCCAGCTCCTGGCTGAGCTTGGCCACGCGCCCTCTTCAGGCCCCTCAATGGAGGCGAGGTTCCAGCCAAGTTGCTAGTTTGCAGTGCCCCAGGTGGATATTCCAGCAGAGTGTGCCACTGCCAGGGTCTGTGCTGACAGTCAGGAATCTAGGTCACAGACTCTCTTTGGGAACAAGCACAGTCTGTGGCTGCCAAGGGAAGCAAACTGGCTTTAGAGAAGAAGAGAAAAGAGAAACACTTTTCTGAGCTCTCCCTCACAGGCAAGGAAACTGGGGCCCATCCACGAAAGGTACCACAAGGCAGATGGCATATTGCCCATGAAACCACAGGGAGAGCCAAACTCCTGAAGATGTCTAGGTAAGGATACAGCTAGAGAGAGCTGTGTGGGGAGCCCCAGAGTGGAATAGCAGGTCAGGCTGCAGGGCAGGACTGAGGGGCATTGGCAGAGCTGTGTGGGGAGCCCAGGACTGGAATAGCAGGGGGTGGCTAGGCCGGACTGAGTAGCATTGGCAGAGCTGTGAGGGGGATGAAGGAAAGAAATGAGAAGACAGCATGAGCCCGTGCATGTGCAGCTTACGGTTCGGTGGTGGGCGAGCTGTCTCCAGGGAGGAGGAAGAGGAGCAGGAGGAAGATGCTCGGGCCACCAGGCAGCCTGTCCTTCCCCATGGTGCAGAGCGAGGGTGGTGAGTGAGGCAGACACACAGACTTGTCCGCTGGCTCCCTGCACCCTGGCTGTCCGCTGGGTCTGCCCCTTTATACCTCTCTCTGCAAACAGCCCACGGGAGGGGCGAGATAAGGGCAGGGGGCCAGGACCATCTGGGAAATGGAGAGAGGTACGTGAGGAGGAGCCAGAGCCAATAGCTCTGACTCATGGCACAGAGACTGTCCCTGGCCAGACCCTGACAAACTGGGGGAAGATATTTATTGGAGGTGTTCATGTGAGACACTCTCCTGTGTCTGAACCATTCACCCCCAAACCCGTTTGTATCACTTCAGCAGCACTCTGCGGTGGTTGGAGAAGCCCTTTAGCTCATTACAGGGCCAGTCCAGCATTCTGTGGGGATTGGAACAAACTCCCAAATCCTGCCCAGCGTTTCCAGAGAAACCTTTCCTGTTCCTATGCTGTATTCCTCTGGTATGATAGCCAGCTACTTCCAATAATATCCCTCCGGTACAGCTCACAGGGGATGCCAGTGAGACCATTTTGTGTACCATTGCCCCTGGCTGCATGGCGAGTGTCAGAGCTGGCCATGGTTATAAAAGTGCCCTTTGCTGGCTGCAGGAGTGGAGCTGCCCCTGTAGGGGTGTGTTTGTGCCACTGCCCTTGTTAGGAGTGCGTAGAGCACACTTGCTCATGTCCACAGAGCTAGCTCTGGGCATATCAGTGCCCTCAGTTGTTCGAGGGAGCAGGAAGCTGGTGCTAGTCATGAATGGTCTCTTTGGAGCACAGTAAGATTGGCACACTGGGGCTCTAAACAGAGGAGGGAAAATCTTGTGAGAGAAAGTTGGGAGAGTGGGTTCATTTCTCAGCCCTGCCACCAATTCACTGTGTGACCTTGGGCATGTTCACGCCCCTCTCTGTGCCTCAGTTTACCCACCAGTAAAATGGAGGTAATGATCCTGACCCACCTGGCAGAGGTGTGTTGGGCTCAACTGACTAATGATTGTCAAGTGGTTTAGGATCTTCTGATGGGAAGTGCTATAGAAAGGCAAAGGAAGAAGCCCTTTGGCGAGCGGATGGGAAAACAGAAGTAGACATTCTGAAGATTAATCCCTTACCCCATTAGGGAATTAAGACCATTCAGGAAGTGTGGGCAGCCCCTGCCCTGCTTCCACGAAACAGAGATCTGAAATACAGGGGAAACTTAGTCAGGGGAAGGATGGATCCTATTCAGCTCCCCAGTAGACCTGGGAGAATGAGTAATTTTTCAGTTCCTGACAACCAAAAGTTTTCTAAAGATTTACTGAAGCGAAAGGTTGAAAAAAATTGTTTTGGCTCAAAAGAAAAATTTCATTCACCCTGAAAGAAAACATTTCATTTTTATGTTGAGTCTTTTTTTTATGTTTTTGAGTATTTTAAAAATAAATTAAAGGAAATTTTGAAAAAAAAAAAAAAAAAAAACTCCAAACCCCTATAACATTTTATTGGAAAATTTCAAAACAAAACATTTTCTTTTTCTGGAATTTGGTTTAAGGTTTTTCCCCCCAAAAAAACTAAAATAATTTGCAAAACGTTTTGCTGCTGCCCAAGCTGCATTTTTGCTGCCAAAATAAGAGACTTTTGTACAAAAAATGTCACTCAGCTGTAATCTCAAACCCACACAGGCCCAGCTCTAGTCACTTCCAGTACAAACAGTTGGAAAAGACAAACATGTGGTGAGGTTATGCAATTGGCTGTGGGTGATAACCCAGCCTTCACCCCACTGTGGGTCCAGGAGTGGGAAGTGAAAACATGTGAAGAGTTAGTATAGTACTTTAAAAGTCCTTGGACCACGGACTCAGAGGGTCCTGTCAATGAACAGGACAGTGAGTTAATCTCCCCTGCACAGTCCCCTTCATACTGTCCCTCCCTTTATGCTCAAAGGAAATTTTTCATGCCCCAGCTGTCAGTTCATAATGTCTGAGAAATCGGGGCTCAAGAAGGCTCTGTGAAATAATGGTCTTAAGAGAGGTCCAGAGGGGGCTGCAGGGAAGGATGAAAGGTGTTGCCAGAGCTGTGGGGGGAGTCCAGGAATGCATGTGGCACTGGTGCAACCACTGCTGGAATAATGTGCCCTGTTCTGGTGTCTATAATGCAAGCAGGGTGCTGATAAACTGGAGAGGGTTCAGAGAAGAGCCACTTAGTGATAAGATAAATAGATTGAACTCCTTGAGTCTAACAAAGAGAAGGTTAAGGGGTGACTTGAACCCAATATAAGTTTGTACATTTGATAATGGGTTCTTAACAAGATCCAATGGCTAGAAGTTGAAACTAGACATGGGGTTCTCAAACTTCATTGTACCACGACCCCCTTCTGACAACAAAATTACTACATGACCCCAGTAGGGGGGACCGAAGCCTGAGCCCGCCTGGGCCCTGCCTCCAGGCGGGGAGGCCAAAGCCGAAGCCCAAGGCTAGGGTTGCCAGGTGTCTGGTTTTCAACTGGAATGCCCAGTCGAAAAGTGACCCTAGTGGCTCCGGTCAGCACTGCTGATAGGGCCATTAAAAGTCTGGTCGGTGGCGCAGTAGGGCTAAGGCAGGCTCCCTGCCTGCCATGGCTACATGCGGCTCCCGGAAGCAGCAGCATGTCCCCCCTCCGGCTCCTATGTGTAGGGGCAGCCAGAGGGCTCCACACACTGTTCCTGCCACAAGCGCCGGTTCTGCAGCTCCCATTGGCCATGAACCATGGTTAATGGGAGCTGCAGGGTGGTGCCTATGGACTGGGAAGCGCACAGAGCCGCCTGGCTGCGCCTCCACATTGGAGCTGGAGGAGGGACATGCCGCCGCTTTTGGGAACTACCTGAGGTAAGTGCCACCGGAGCCTGTATCCCGTGCCCCAACCCCCTGCCCAAGCCCTGATCCCCCTCCAAACTTCTCGATCCCAGCCCGGAGCCCCCTCCTACACCCCAAAACCCTCATCCCCATCCCCAACCCAGAACCCACACCCCCAGCCAGAGCTCCCGACCCCCACACTCCAACCCCCTGCCCTAGCCCTGATCCCCATCCTACCCTCTGAACTCCTCAATCCCAGCCCGGAGCCCCCTCCTGCACCCCAAACCCCTCATTCTCGGCCCCACATTAGAGCCAGCACCCCCAGCTGGAGCCCGAACCCCCCTGCACCCAACCCCCCTGCCCCAGCCTGGAGCTGCCTCACATACTTCGAACCCCTCGGCTCTATCCCCAGCCTGGAGCCTCAGAGAAGAGCCATGGCAGGGGTGGGACCTCAGAGGAGGGATGGGGCAGGGGGCAGGGTGTTTGGTTTTGTGTGAAGTAGAAAGTTGCCAACCCTACCCAGGGCTGAAGCTGAAGCCCGAGCCCCACTACCCAGGGCTGAAGTCCTTGGGCTTTGGCCCGGGCAGTGGGGCTTGGGGTTCGGCTTCAGCCCCAGCCCCAGCAAGCCTAAAGCCAGCCCTGGTGACCCCATTAACACAGGGTCCCGACCCACAGTTTGAGAAGCGCTGAGCTAGACAAATTTAGACTGGAAATAAGGTCTACATTTTAACAGTGAGGGTAATTAATGACTAAAACAATTTACCAGGGGTCACAGTGGATTCTCCATCAGGAGCAATTTTTAAATCAAGATTGGATTTTTTAAAAGACATGCACTAGTTCAAAAAGAGTTGTCTATGGCCTGGGTTAGACATGAAGTCAGAGCAGATGATCACAATTGTCCCTTCTGGCCTCAGAATCTATGAATAGTGGGCTGCAGGGCAGGACTGAGGGGCATTGGCAGAGCTGTGTGGGGAGCCCAGGACTGGAATAGCAGGGGGGCTGCAGGGCAGGACTGAGGGGCATTGGCAGAGCTGTGTGGGGAGCCCAGGACTGGAATAGCAGGGGGCTGCAGGCAGGAGTGGCGCTAGGGTTTTTGCCACCCTAGGTGGCAGCGCTCCTCCTCTGAGCATTCGGCGGCGGGGGTCCTTCCGCTCCGCATCTTCGGGGCACTTTGGCGGCAGGTCCCAGAGCGAGTGAAGGACCCGCCGCCGAATTTCCGCTGAAGACCCGGAGCGGAAGGACCCCCTCGCCGCCGAATTTCCGCCGAGGACGGCAAAATGCTGCCCCCCAAATCCTGCTGCTCTAGGCGACCGCCTAGGGTTGCCTAGTGGAAGCACCGGCACTGGCTGCAGGGCAGGACTAAGGGGCATTGTCAGAGCTGGGTGGGGAGCCCAGGACTGGGATAGCAGGGGGCTGCAGGGCAGGACTGAGGGGCATCATCTGAGCTATGCGGGGAGCCCAGGGCTTGAATAGAAGGGGGACTGCAGGGCAGGATTGAGGTATGTCTCTGGATAAAGCTTGTGGGACCCCTTTCCCACACCATGGTGGTGCTTTTAGGGTCTCATTGACAAGCCTGAACCTTCATGTGTGGGGGGGAATGAACCTGTGTCCTGGCTGGCATTAAGCATAGACCACTAGTGGAAGTGGCTGAAAAACAGTCTCCCTTTCTTGTGAAAAAATTAAAATTGTTTTGAACAGAACAAAACAAAACTCTTTTGTCCTGAGCAAAGACATAAGGTCAAAAATTTGAAATTTTTCACAAGGAGGAAAGCCTGAAAACATTCCCTTTGGGGAGAACCAAGCCAGAATTTAACTACTTGCTCCAGGGGCTGCCTGACTCCCTAGTGATTTGGCCTCCTGGGTTGGCTGACTCTGGGCCAAGGGATGCCCTCAGAGCTGTCTGAAGATCCCTGGGAGCAGAGGCTCCAGCCAACCCTCCAGGTGAGGAGCCACGGGAGGCAGGCGATGAGCTAGCAGAAAAAGCAGGCAAGTTTCCGTTGAATGTTTCATCAAGATCTACACAGTTCCAGGGAACATTTTGGTTTTGATGAATCATCATTTTCCGATGGAAGAACTTTCCATTGGCGATTTCCAACACCTTGTATTTGCTGAGCACATTGACAGAGTGGGAGTTTAGGAGAAGACAGGAAGCAGTGAGCAGATAACAGAGGATTTGGAAAGTGGGACAGAACAGAATTTGCTGGTTCATCACTTAATGACTTGGCTTCGTTACAACAAGGGCCACAGGGAGCACAGTGGATTTGAACCAAATGACAGAGCAGCCAGATGCATATTTACAACTGAGGCATTGACTTGCTGCAGGGCCCTGGCCCTTGTCACCTTTGCTCTAACAGGAGGGACATGGAGTAACCAACCAAGAGATCCAGCAAGGACATGCAGGTGGCCTTTGTGCCAGCTTCCCTGGGGCCCATAGGTGCTGGAACTATGTGTGCTGGGCGTACTGCCACACCCCCCTGGCTTGAAGTGGTTTCTATTTTATCCATGGTTTACAGTTTGGCTCAGTGGTTCTCAGCACCCCCGCTATACAAATTGTTCCAGCACCCCTGCTGGGGCCAGACAGTATGCCAGGGGATTCTGCAACTCTTTCATTCTGGTGCTCACATTGGGAGGGAGAGAGGCCCACGCAGAACTCCAGTCCCTCACCGCATGGCTCTCAGCAGATTCCATCCTGCACAACACTGGGATGGGCTCCATGGTGCAAACCTATGGCCTGAACCAATGAATATATAAGAGTAGCTATAGTGACTATTAGAATTTGGGCCAGAATTTTGGTTACTGGTGGGGGTCTGCAATGCTGACAAGAGTTCCCTTCAGTGAGGCAGTGGGGTTAATGGACAGGAAGCTCAGAAGTAGATTTATGATCTACTGTTACTCTTCCCAGTGCAGACACTGCTAGTGGAGATCACAAGGGCAAGTATGGTTCCTATTAGCCCTCTCCCCCATGCCTGTAGCATGTAGAGCTCTGACTCAGTTACACCTTTGAGAAGGAAAAGCTGGACTAACTCCTGAGTGTGTGGAAGAGGGACAGTGATGATCTTTAAAGAGACCTCAGAGGCAAGAGGAAGGAAAAGGTTCTTTGGATGTGGGCTGGGGAGAACAACCATATTGGGTCAGACCAATGGTCTATCTAGCCAAGAATCCTGTCTTCTGCTAGTGGCCAGTGCCAGGTCCTTCAGAGGGAAATGACCAGAACAGGGCAATTACCAAGTGATTCATCCCTTGTTGTCCATGCCGAGCTTCTGGCAACCAGAGGCTAGGGACACTCAGAGCATGGGGTTGCATCCCTGACCATCTTGGCTGATAGCCATTGATGGACCTGTCCTCCAGAAAAAATAGTCCCAGTCTTTTAAATCTCTCCTCATATGGTAGCTGTTCCATACCCTTAATCATTTTTGTTGCCCTTCTTTGTACCCTTTCCAATTCTAATATATCTTTTTTGAGATGGGGCAACCAGAACTGCACGCAGTATTTAAGGTGTAGGAGTAGCATGGATTAGGAGTAGAATGGCATTATGATATTCGCTGTTTTATTATCTAGCCCTTTCCTAATGGTGCCTAACATTGTTACTTTTCTGACTACTGCTACACATTGAGTGAATGTTTTCAGAGAACTATCCACAATGCCAACGAGAGCTCTTTCTTGGGTGGTAACAGCTAATTTATACCCCATCACATTGTATATATAGTTGGGATTATGTTTTCCAACGTGCATTATTTTACATTTATCAATATTGAATTATAGCTGCCATTTTGTTGCCCAGTCACCCAGTTGTATGAGATCTCTTTGTAACTCTTTGCAGTCTGCTTTGGACTTAACTATCCTGAATAACTTTGCATCGTCTGCAAATTTTGCCACCTCACTGTTTGCCCCTATTTCCAAATCATTTATGAGCATGTTGAACAGCACTGGTGGCAATACACATTCCTGGGGGACACCACTCTCCATTCTGAAAACTGACCATTTATACCTATCCTTTGTTTCCTGTCTTTTAACCAGTTACTGATCCATGAGAGGACCTTCCCTCTTATCCCATAATGGCTTACTTTGCTTAAGAGCTTGAGGGTTTAATCTGTGGAAGGACTCTATATAGTGCTGTTGTTCTCATCCTGCCTCTTCTGTAACTTGAAAAATTCAACTGCTTTTTCTCCTACAAACCCACATCTCAGTATCCTTGGCACTTCTAAAGAAGTTTTGGGCCAAGCTGTGTGGCGAGCCCAGCACTGGAATAGCAGGGGGGCTGCAGGGCAGGACTGAGGGGCACTGGCAGAGCTGTGTGGGGAGCCCAGCACTGGAATAGCAGGGGGCTGCAGGGCAGGACTGAGAGGCATTGGCAGAACTGTGTGGGGAGCCCAGCACTGGAATAGCAGGGCGATGCAGGGCAGGATCGAGGGGCATTGGCAGAGCTGTGTGGGGAGCTCATGGCCATGGGCTCCAGGTTTGTATAATTTTTGATGGTGCCCAGAATGGGTCCAAATCCTGCACCCCACACCTGCCTTATAAGCTGATATATATCCTTACCTCTGTCCACCCGCCCCCAGCTGGGGCCGGGAGCAAGGCCATGTCTCCAGGACAGAGGAAAGGGGGCCAAGACTGGGGTCACAGCTGGGGGTGGACACAGGGCTGGCAGTAGAGCCCTGGGAGGCAGCCAGCAGTGGAGCCCCAAACATTGGTGAAGCCTGGCTCACGCTCCTGCGTATTGGTGGAGCACGGGCACCATGGGCTCATATAACTTGCTGCCTATGCCCAGGGCTGGAATAGCAGGGGGGCTGCAGGGCAGGATAGAGGGGCATTGGCAGAGCTGAGTGGGGAGCCCAGCACTGGAATAGCAGGGGGCTGCAGGGCAGGACTGAGGGGCATGGGCAGAGCTGTGTGGGGAGCCCAGCACTGGA
>NW_020664698.1:200544-217756 GCF_002925995.2 Terrapene triunguis | reverse complement strand
TAGCAGGGGGGCTGCAGGGAAGGACTGAGGGGCATGGGCAGAGCTGTACAGGAAGTCCAGCATTGGAATAACACAGCTTGCATTTACAGAACTATGCAGCAGATTTTTGCACTTTAGCTTGTGCTTGTGGACTATCAGTCCATGACCCTTGCACAACTCTATTGCCCTTCAGTTACTGTCTGGGTCACTGACTCTTTAAAATTGGCATTAGCTCAAACTAGTTACACACTTCATTGCTTACTGAGGCTGAGCTGTACACCAGCGTGAGAGAAAGCAGTATATTGAACTATTGCCTATGATTTGTGTAGCTAGCTGCAGAGGCACTAGAGAAATTTCTTTGCTTGCAGCACCATAGTGAGCATAGGGCCAGGAGTGGCGCCAGGGTTTTTGGCACCCTAGGCGGGGGTCCTTCTGCGCTCCCGGTCATCGTCAGCAATTCTGCGGCGGGGGGTCCTTCCGCGCTCCCGGTCTTCGGGGCACTTCGGGGGCGGGTCCCGAGTGAAGGAGCCGCCTCAGAATTGCTGCCGAAGACCCGAAGCGCGGAAGGACCCCCCGCCGCCGAATTGCCGCCAAGGGCGGCAAAATGCCGCCCCCCCCCAAATCCTGGCTCCCTAGGCGACTGCCTAGGTCGCCTAAATGGAAGCGCCCGCCCTGTGTAGGCCTGATTTTTCTCACACCAGTCAAAAGTGTGAGAAAGTTATGACATTACAGACAAATAAACTCCATCAAGTTAAATGTAGGGCCTGACTTTGCTTGGTCAACAAGTGATAATCATGCTTCAGTGAGCAAAGACAAGATAATCAGGACCCAGACACATAGAATTTGATTATTACAGGGAATATTATGTGCTTTATTGCCAACTACTTGTTCTCAGTCAGTTTGGAGGCAGAGTAGAGGGTTGTCTATATATTTCTGGAGGGAGAGTATGAAGGGACACGCAGGCTGGGCTGAAATCAAGCCAAGTTACCTACTGCACAGTCACAACCTGATTGACTGCATGCTGTAAGTGTAACATTTACAAACAAGTAGTAGTGGAGGGATTGCAGAAGGAAAGAGGGGAAATAAATGCTCTGGCTTCTTTTTTCAGTCTGGGTTTGTCCTGTGAGGGGGGGAAAAATAGACTAAAAATGAGAATGATGAAAAGGGGGATTTTTTTTTTGTATAGCTCAATTTTCTCCCCAGAAAATGATGTTTAGCTGTACAGAATGACAGCAGGCCTGTCCTGAAAGGAGGTTTCTGTCAATTCCATGTGGAACCAATGAAATATCAGCCTGTTTGGCCCCATGCAGAGCAATCCTACATCCTCACCCATTGGGCCCCACCCTTCCTCTCTCCTTCACTACGGTAACTCTATTGACTTCAGAGGATTTACTTTTGATTTAAGCGAGAGAGAGAGAGAGAGAGAGAGAGAGAGATCAGAATCTCCTATTAAAAGCCAATGTGCCAATTCTGGTTGTGCCAGGAGGACAAAACCACACTTAATCCCTCTGCCTTTCTTCTCCTGCTCTACAAACCACTGCAGCTGCATGAAACAGCTGAAAATTTAACTGCAGAATTAAGCACAGACATTTTCACCACGTTTCACTCCCCACAAGTTTCACTTTTCCAGAAAACTCCCTGAAGTGGCTGGTTACAACACCAGCACCATGTGAAAGTTTCAAATCCTGTATATGCAAGAGTTCCAATTCCAGAGTCACCTTCAGCTGATGGGTGGGATTTCAGAAGCGTCTCAGGAGTACATGTCCCACTAACTTTCAATAGCACATGTGCTCCTAAGTCATTTAGCTGCTTTTGAAACACCCCCCCACCCGATGGAGCCATTTCTGCTCAGAAAGTGGCTCATTTTCACAGTGAAGGGATCTGTTTCCAAGCTCAACATCTACAAAATCTTGTATATTTTCCCAGTGAAATCCATCCCACTACACTACTTTCAAATTCTTTACAAAATACATCAGAGCCCTCAGGTTCTGAACAGCTCTCCCTTTCATTTAGATTACATCACCCAGTCTCTTGTCCACTTTCCCCCCCAGCCCGTCATCTCCCCATTCTTATTGTACTCTATGGAGAGTACCACTCACAAGTCGCTCTATCTGGTGCGGACTTGTAGCTGCTTTCAAGGTGAAATGTCTGACCACAGGCTGTGCTGTACTCAGCAAGGACATGCCCATCTACAAAAGAAGAAACTCAAACGCATTCAATCCAAATATTCCAAAGCCGCAATAAGTGTCTTCTGCCCCAGTTACAGAATCCTCTCAGCTCACAAACACCTTTGAGAACTTGAAGCCTCCCTTGTTTCAGAATGACCTGTCTTCATGGCTGATCTATAAACTCATGGGCAGCATTTGATATGTTCAATAAGTCCCTAAACATCTGATGAAACTCCATTGCAATCTCCCCATTTCAGACTGATCCATTCCCCAGGCTGAGCTATAATATATAGGCAGTGTCTGGCGAGTTTCAAGGTGTCCACTGGTCCCGTCTGGGAGGGACATGGGGCTAACATCCAATATAAAAGCTGGGAGTGCCCACCCCCAGTCAATATGTGTTAAGGTAAGAGTAGTAGCATGTAAACAAATGCCATCCAGCTTAGTGGAAATAGACAAGTATCTCAGCCAGGCCTCCTACCTATTTCATAGTGATCGTAGATCAGCACTGAAGCTGGTTTGATGTTGACCGCAAGAAGTTCTTGCTCAACTGAGAAAGAGAAAGTGATATTCTTCTGTGAGGCCTGGGAATGGAAGGACAGACAAGCTTGTCAGATTATTTTCTTTTAATATCAATTTCTTTCCACCAAAGACCCCTAAAGTGGGTCCCAAACACATGGCTGCTTACCTTGTATGATACCATCTTCCCAGAGTCCCTGTTCACTTGACTTGGTTGCTTTACAATTGCCTTGTTAGGACTTTTGGTCTTAGGGGAAAACAGTTTTATAAAATATACATAAAAAGGTCAAGAAAAACTAACATATTTTCTCAGACTTACACTCTCCAAGTTGAAGAGGCCACGGTTGTTCTTGGTTTCCACTTGCATCACCATACGATCACCCTGAAGCTTGAAACAAGGAAAAAGGAAAGAGATTCATTTATTAACACAAAAGACATCCCAGAACCTGCAGAAATGGCCACATGATGTCATTAAACACCTACCACATTCTTAATCAGTGCAAGTATTGGCAGCTCTATTACCATGGAACCAGGTGGAAACTGCATAATAATCACTAGGTGGCAGATTGTCAGAGGTATTTAGGCACCTAAGAATGCAGATGGGCAGGTGCCCAAGTGAATTTTTCTAAAGTGCTTAAATACCTGATTCCTACTGATTGTAATGGGAGCTAGGTTCTTTTGACTGTCCCACTAGGAGCCTACATGCCTTTAAAAATCTGTCCTTGGGTGGGGAAGTGGGGGGTGCTGTAACACACACACACACACTGGCCCTAGATGTATGTGTGTATTTATTTGGCCTAAGCTAGTCTGCAGCAGTTTGTCAGGCATCCACACACAGTTTGGGTATAATGTTTGTTTCATTAAGTGGGTTACTGGTTGTATGGAATGAAAGGGATGGCAATGTGTCCTGAGACAAGTGGTCTCCAGTGAATGCCTGCATGGCTCAGAACACTGGTTGTCTGGCCCAGTCCTCTCCTTTTATCCAGCCCAGGGTATAACAGCCCGTAACCCCCTCTGCTCTTGGGGTGGTTTATTCACCTCACTCCCATCCTTTACCTTCCACAGGGATGAACCGTCCGGGACAAAGCCTGAGAGCATCTTGCCATCAACAATGGCCATGCTGGAGCATAACTGCAATGAGAGAGACCAGATCAGTCTGGACCATGAATGAGGAGGAATCACAATGATACATTCTGCTCCAGAGCACAAAACCTTTCTGATTTACCTGTTCCATTTTTACTTCTTAGAGTATGTCTGCACTTCACACACTACAGAGTCACAGCTGCAGCACTGCAGTGCTTCAGTGTAGACACTACTATGCTGATGGGAGGAGTTCTCCCATCTCCACTTCCCCAACAGGTTAGATAGCTAATCTACACCAGGGTTTAGGTCAGCTTAACTACACCTCTCAGGGGTGCAGATTTTTCATACCCCATAGCAACATAGTTAAACTGACTTCGTTTTCTTGTGTAGATCAAGCCCTGATTACACGGAGGAGAGAGACAGAGCGGCAAGAGGCATAAGTGCATGAGAGGGACAGGGCGTGGAGAGGTCTATTAATACAGCATCTAGTTTCTATAGTGCTGGTGCTCTATAAACACCTAGAGATGGAAAGGGTGTTGCCATGAAGCACAGTAAGTTCCATGCAGGGTGAGGGAGGTAATGTTCAGAGTGTTTTTTATATATCTAGTCACAGGGACACAATCCAGAACTGTTGGACTTGCATTTGGGGAGAGGTCCCGGCATCAGGACCAGGCCACAGGTGTCTCAGCAGGAGAGAGTGCTTCAGGGGACTCGGGCACCACAGGGCTGTGGCTGGAGAGAACCTCAGCATACTTACAATGGCTGCTGCAATGGCAACTGCCATTTAAATGATTCACTGCTTATATGCACATTGTACGCATCCAGACAACCACCATGTGGCTAAAGGGGGGCAGGGGGCAAATGTGAATCATCCCCATTATAAAACAGCACTAACACTGTACTCAACTGTCTAGTGTATATGCGTACTGCAGGGCATTGTTGGATGGAATCAGAAATGCTTAGTTGCGTATCATAGGCTCCATACTGCTAACAGCTAGAGGAGAATCTCCTTTAGATCCATTCGTTAAGACCTGGGTTTTCGGGGTAGGAGAAGCCATGTCCTATGCTCACAATCACAGGGGCCATGGCAAAGTCCTGGGGTGCCACAGATTTGTTCCAATATTTATAATCAGCCCTGTTTTAAACCCTCCCCTCACCCTTTCCCAGTCAGCTGGTTCTTGTCATTCAGGGAGCTGAGGCAGTGAGAGGAGGTTACCTGGCTGAAACGACAAGGTCAAACTTTGCTGGCACATCAGCTGTGCAGGTAGCATTCACTGGCTGCGCAGAGAGAGAAAGAGAGAGAGAACCCAGATGCCTTCTCAGGCACAAGGATGTTGTATCTCAGAATTATCTAGAAAAAAGGGAAATAATCCTGACAATAAAACCCCAATCACTCCCTTCCTCCATTTAACATTGTGGCAGTTCTCAAACACCTTTCTGACAGATCTGCCTCTATCATCTATTTTTCACATCATTAATTCAGCTCCAAAGATGCTTCACTTGTGACTCAAATACTACCTCACAGTGACTCCAGGGTAAGGGTTGCATCTGCATCAGAGACACAATCCATTACTTTTAATGCCTCTCAGAAATCTCACCGCCTGGGAAAGAGGAAAACCAAAGAGAATGCAATAGAGTGCAATTGGCAGAGTTTTCAATTAGAAACACAGCTACTTCTGAGTGCAGAAATTGGACCCAAGATCCCAGGAAGGAAAGTTCCCTCAGAAAAGTGAAGGAAACACTGGAACACAATACATGAAAGAATGAAAGAGAAAGGAGGAACAAAAGAGAGTGGAAGAATAAACGAAACCCAAGAGAATAAAAGAAATGATACAAAGAACAAAGGACACAAAAAAAGAATGAACAAGCCACAAAAACAGAAAAGAGACACAAGAATGGTTCATTCCTGGGTGGAGCTGCCCACAGTGAGCGGCAGTGGGCTGGGTATCTCTGAGCTGCACGTAGACACAGCCAAGGCCATTCACTTCCAGGCTGTAATTTCCCAGATTATCAGGCAGGAGCAGCAGGCGGTTTTTGCTGTCCACTTGAAAGCTCCATCTGAAGGACTTGCTGGAGTAGATTTTGACAGGTCTGAATTTAGTCCAAATATTTCACTGCAGAACACAAAGGGCCAGGTGGAGGAAAGACCTTCAAATACAAATAGCAAAAGTACATGAAACAGCAACATGGAGTATTATAGTGTGTGTAGAGATAGGCTGGAACCCAGACCTCAGATATGAACAATTCCAAGGGAGAATGAGTACAATACGAACCCAGATTTGGATGTGAATTTTGAAATTGATCACTACCTTTCTAACGGGCTTAACCCAAATCTTAGATCTGCACAACCCTGATTTGGATCCAGATCTGAATTTTGTGGTGTAGGTCCATCTTTGTTTATACAGTAACTCCTCGCTTAATGTTGTAGTTATGTTCCTAAAAAATGCGACTTTAAGCGAAACGATGTTAAGCTGATCCAATTTCCCCATAAGAATTAATGTATATAGGGGGGGTTAGGTTCCAGGGAAATTTTTTTCACTAGACAAAAGACTATATATATATATATAGACACACACACACACACACAGTATAAGTTAAACAATTTAATACGGGTACACAGCGATGATGATTGTGAAGCTTGGTTGAGGTGGTGAAGTCAGAGGGTGGGATATTCCCCAGGGAATGCCTTGCTGCTAAATGATGAACTAGCAATCAGCTGAGCCCTCAAGGGTTAACCCATTGTTGTTAATGTAGCCTCACACTCTACAAGGCAGCACGAATGGAGGGAGGGGAGACAGCATGGCAGACAGAGACACACCGTGTGTGTGAGAGAGAGATGCACACTGCCCCTTCAAGTATGCTGACCCCACTCTAAGTACACTGCCTTTTTAAGTAGATCAGTAAGTTGAGACAGAAGCTGCTGCCAGGAAGCTCCCTCTGTCTTGAGCCCTGTTGTGCCCCCTCCCCGAGCTCTATGGAAATGGAGTAAGCGGGGTGCAGGAGCAGGGGGGAGGGGACACCCTGACATTAGCCCCCCTCTCTCCTCCCCTGCACAGCAAGCAGGAGGCTCTGGGGAGCAGCTCCAAGGCAGAGGGCAGGAGCAGCACATGGCAGTGTGGGGAGGGACAGCTGACCTGCCCGGCAATTGATAGCCTGCTGGGTGGCTGCAGCACAGGGAACTTAGGGGAGCGGGGAGCTGATAGAGGGGCTGCAGGTCCACCCTGGTTCCAAGCCCTCACAAGCTAGCTCCAATGGGCTGCTCTTCCTGCAAGCAGTGGATAAAGCAGGCGGCTGCCAAACAACGTTATAAGGGAGCATTGCACAACTTTAAACGAGCATGTTCTCTAATTGATCAGCAATGTAACAACGAAACAACGTTAACCAGGATGACTTTAAGTGAGGAGTTACTGTATGTTGATGGGCCATTACTGAGGATTTCAAACTGGTCAATACATTGCTAGTTTCCTGGATGTATTTGAGGTGCAGTTCCTATGCATACTGGAATTACAGTGATTATGCATCAACAGAACAAAACAAGTTGTACACCATAAATTGTATGCTATCCTAGATCTCTGGGTTAATATTCCACTAATATGAACAGAATGTGTTAGAGTGGATGGTTGCTCCTCCTCTCCATTACCAGAAGATAATGCATGCATGTTCCTGTACATTCTCACAAGTTATCACTCCCAGTGCCTAGACTATCTGTAATGATTTTAATGCAAGGTAAATTGACAGAAGTACATTTTCAGCTGATAACCACAGTGAAGGAATCCTTACCAAGCTGGGATGTCCAGCGTCGAGCAAAGCCATGGTGTTATAGGCTGTGAGTGAAAACTCATCATCTACTCCTCCCTGAATAGAACACAAAGAGAGCTAGTCAGTCCAGGGGAGGAAAGGAGGGACCATCTTCTCCCCTTCTTCTTACAGTTTCTCACTAACCCATTGTATGACTGGATGGTGGACCACTGACACCCACTCTATAGGTTTGTTCAAAATCCACATCTTCATTGTCCCCGCCCCAACCTCAAGAGTGTGGTGCCAGGATGCAGCGCTTAGAATAATGGTGTGGTAAAGGTTCTATTAGCATGAATTTGTGATGGTAACCATATTTGCAAATAGCAAATTTACCTCCAGAATCACAGCATTCGTAGATCTGGTACATCTGAACACTGAGTGTGTTGATCATGACAGGTTGACTTTAAAATGATGGCTTTTAAAAAAGCTTATCGGAAGTTTGGAAAGTTAGACTAAATCCTGGTGGATATGAATTAGTGGGCAGAGTGCAGGAGAGACGGTGAGAGATACATGTTGATATCAATGAAAACTGTATGTGCTATAAAATATTTCTAGCTGGACTGCTTGGATGCAGTTGATTGCCCTATTCTGCTCTTGGACGTGGTAGTCCAAATCCTGATGAAAGTCAATGGAGTTACTCCAGATTTACACAGTTGTTACAGCAGAACTCGACCTAGAATATTTTGCACACACCAGTAAGCCCAGTGGTAGAATAAAATATGCTTGGTAAGGACAATATTTTTTAGTGGTTACACTAAATATGCAATGGCTGAATATGCAGAGACACATCACCTTCAAGGTGTTATTGAAGAGTTTCCCAGCATTTTGGAAGCAGCAGTCTGGCTTCTGTTTGCTTGCCAGCCAGACCAGAGTTTGAGAATGGACCTTGTCGTCAATATGGATGTAGCATTTGGCTTGTGCAAGTGACTTATATACGAAGGCAGAGAGCCTGCAAGGAAACCACAGAGACATGAGCACCTACTATGAGTCAGGAGCAGTAAAGCTCAGCTCAGATCCCCTTCCCTCCATGCAGGCTCAGATAAGAAATTGGAGTCTATGTAGACAATGCTAGCATCTCAACCCCGCTCCCCCACAGATTCCCAGCTCTCATCATGTATTCCTTCCTTCCTTATCTCTGCTCCCAAAGACACTGTAGGATCCATCTGGGTGTTTGTAAGACTGCTGCATCTGGTACCCTGAAAGCACAAGGGGGAGACTGAACCATTCCCTGCTTTTAAAGTTAGGTGAAGGGTAAAATCCATTTTTGCCATCAGTTAAACCCCAGTCTCCAAACAGCTTTCCATAGGATTTATAAACTAACAACTGGGGCACAAATTATTTTGCCATTTACACCAAAGCAACCCTATGAAAATCAACTGACTTGCAGCACTGCATGTGAAGAGATAATTTGGCCCTGGATAATGTGACAAAGCTACACAGGAACAGAAGAAGGAAGTGTTCTTCATGAATTATAATTTGATGAAAAAAATTGCCAAGTTCTGTCACAAATGTAACTAGCCCTAAAGTCTGTGTTACTGGAGCAACTGTATTGCATCTATGCCAAGACGTGAGGTGCGAAGTTGTTTCAGCAAAGCCAGTCATATATTAGAAGGAGGAATCCTCTAATGCTCCTCACCGCAGACTAAGTATCCAATGGCCTTGGATTTGGTCTCCTCACTCAGCTGCCCCGTTTTATTCAGATAGTCCAGGACGTAGATGTTGGGAGCAAACAGGACCATGTTCTGCTCCCTGCAGCCAAAGGGCATCTGGAGGAGCTGCTGCAGGTACTGCATGGCTGTGCCCAGGATATTGCCTGGAGATGGAGACATAGGGAGTCAGTGCACCAAAGCACCCAGTCTGTACATACTATAAGGTTCAGAAAATCCATTTCTCCTCACTGGAGAGTAGGTGTCCCCTTTGCTACACACAATGTTGAGCGAGGACAGTGAGTGTCTAAGGGAAAGGAACCAAGCTCAGAGTTCAGAAGTTGGTGTCTGAGACACAAGAGTCTCAGTATGAAATTAAGCATGGGAATTAGTAAACTTACCAAGGACAGAGAACAAGGCTCTGACTGATTCCTACAACTGGTTTGCTGGCACCTTCAGACACTCCAGCTCAGAAACTGCAGAGCCTGTGAGTACATAAGGAATAAAAATCTTCTAAATTATACAAATTTAAATCTGAGTGAAACAAACAAAAACATGTTTCAGTTTCTTTCTGGACCTGGGACTGAACCCCAATCTCTCACTTCCCATTCCCCACCTAACATTTTTCTAGTGTGCAAAGAACTATTTATGCAGAACGTGCCACTGAGCAATTTAATTTGCATACACACATGTAAACAAACATGAAATAAAAAAATTAAACACTAGTCAACACTCTGCACTTAACATAACAGTGAGTGGGTTTATAAAGAAAATGCACTGCTATTTGTTTGTAGACCTCAAGCCCGGTTTATCCTTGTTTTAACTGCAGTGTTATTGCAGGGATGTATCTGAGCCCCAGCGTCTCCACTGTGTCCAACTGCTGGATCTACCATATGAAGATTTTAATAAAATGGCAAATCTCAGAATAAATTTCTCAACCACATACATAATACAATGCGATGGATTAGATGTGATGCAAAGACTCCAAGCCAAAGTGAGATTAAGCCCAGGGATGAAAGCATCTGCAGTGCAGATGGAGAAGAATCGCTCAGAGGTAAATGAAAAACTTGTCTTGCAAGAAGACAGGCATTTCCTGTCTCTTTCTCCACTTCTCCTCACTTGGAGGCTTATTCCTCTTCTGTTGAAGTCAGTGGGGATTGAAGGTGCTCAACACCAACTTGTGGCCTTATGACTCTGAAAGGGCACATTTAATTTTGGAGCAGTTGCTTGGGCCCAGTGAGGTTTCAGGACACAAGATTGCTGTTCTAGGACCTGAGAATCTGCACAGAGAAAAGCTGCAGATTGTCTTTAAAATAGGAAGACATTTGATGCTGACTGCTGTCCTGTCTTTCTGATCTCAGCATTGAGACTGACACAGCAGAGCTGTTGGTGGAAAGAAGGCCTCTTCTATTCAGTTTCATGGCCCCTCTTCCCTTTAACAAGGACATTAATTTTCTCCCTACCCCTAACTGAAGTTGAACTTTTTCCCCAAGTCTGTTTTGACAGTTTGTTGGAGAGATAGCGTGCATGCAAGAATCCATCATGCTTATGACCATGCTGCCAAAGACTTTACATTGTGTCATTTTACATATTAACTGACCATTTCTTCTGGTATTGCATTGAATAAGAAACACTCCTTAAACTTGCTTTGGGCTGTCACCTTTTAAGGGCAACTATTAGGAATATAATCAAAGTATACAGATATTGAATATATAACTACAAAGCACAAATTCTGCCCCAAAAGACTGTACTCTCCATCTCCACTTCATTGTGTGGTTGTCTTCTGAAGTAGTTATTTCATTATTTCCATCTTTATGAGAAAAACAGTCAGAACAGTATGCGGTTGCTCTTAAGGGGAGGCTTGCAGAAAGAACTAAGCTCATCTCAATCATTAAGGAGTCCCACCATCACTGAGGGTCCTCCATGGAGAATGCCATGACTCCAGGCCTTGAGAACATCATGCTGAACTCCAGCAGCCTCGATATCCCTTTGGAGCCCAGTGTATTAGGGAGGGAGAGACAGTTCCCAAGATAGCTAAGCTAATGGATTTAGGACTTTGAAGATTAGACCTAGAAGCAGATCTGGAAACTGACAGAAAGCTAGTATAAGGCAGAGAGCCACAGAGGTTTAAGATTTGTAGAAGACCTGCACATGTTCTTTCTCTCCTTTCAGCAAAACCTGCCATTCAGTAGTTAATGCCTACCTGGCTTTCCCAGGTTTTCAATATTATTTGATAGGGAAGGAACTCTTTTTTCCCTAGATCTTTCAATTTATGGGTGGTCTCTGTTCTGGACCCGAGCTGGATTTATTGTTGCAGCTTTGTAATTTAGCTATTTGTGTTGATAAGTTCCTGTGGCTGTGCCAATTGCTGACAATAGTGGAGATGAACTAGAATCCCTGTTTCCAGCACGTCTTTTGGGAGGTTGCCAGACACCTGAAGAAGAGGTGCAGGGAGAGAGACTGCTCCCTCTGTTGGTGTCTGGTTCCTGGTAAAGGTCATTTTATATTGATAAGCCTGCTTTGACTTTTAGGGCCAGGCCACCCCAACAGATGAACTGACAAGACATTTTGATGACCAACATGAACTTTGGGAGTGCAGCTTCAAGCCACTTGAGAAACCTTATGTTCAAATGGTGACACTCAAGTCATAAAAATCCAGCTATAATGATGAGTATATGTGCCAGCCATACTACCAGCCAGCCGCCCCTGAGGAACACCTCTCTATAGGAGTCTTTGCAGGTCTCTAGCAGGTAGATTTAGTTCCACATCTTCAGCCATTACCCATGTGAGCAGGTCATTAGAATCTTTTCTATTTGTTTTGGAGTGCATAAACAGTGTATTGAAGCCATCTGCAACATCAGTAACTAGAGACAGGTCTGAATAAAAATGAACGTGGGAGGATGCCCAGATCACAACTTTATTTATTTAATAGGCTGGACCAAGACTCTTGATCTCAATGCTATCTCTAATGCTACTTGTGAAATAGCAATAAACAATGTACCCTCTCTAAGATCAGTGAAGGGAAAACCGCAAACTGCAGTAGTCTTAGGACTGCTCTACGTGGTGCAGTAATGTGCACTAGAAGGCGTGATTCTAAAGTGCACTAATGTGTTGCACACCAGCTGGTCACTGTAGACCCTGTTGGATGCACACTAAGTTCCTTAGTGCACATTAACATACCGCAGGTTGAAACATACAACATAATTGTGTATGTTCCTTACACTAATTTTCTCAGAAGATTTCATTTAGGCATCTGGGATTGTTTCTCCAGATATGCAAGAAGAGAGAAGCCAGGTAAACCATAGCTCTCATGCTATAGAATTGACTGGCACATTGGATGTGCCTCCTTTCAGTATGCGTTAGCATTAAGGAGGCTTAGCAATGTAGTGGCAAGTACCACCAGCAATGTAGTCACAGGCGAACTTCAAGGGGAAAACAAAATTACCCCTGTACATTTGTTTTTTCTCTTTTTGAAAGACAATCCATGAAAATACTTTTTGAATGTTTCCTGCCAGGAAGCACTTGGAATTTTGCAGAGTTCGGCCCACCAAACACACAGCCAGGCCTGAAGGAAGCTGAGGGGAGCAGCAGTTTAAGAAGCTCCTGGATACACTTAGACAACAGAACTTAATTCCTGAAGTGGAGTCATGGTGACGGACTACAGGCTCTCATCCCACTACCTTCGACTTTAACCGCTTTAAAATGGCAAGAGGGCAGTAGCTGGATAAAGCAGCTTCCTGCCTCAGTAACTGAGGATCAGATGCCACCCTAAAGCTCACCATCAATGTTAGGTCTGGTGGGATAGCTAGAGTGGGATGAATCTGCTTGGGTCCAGCTCTGCTCCAAAGGTGGCATGGTGTGAGGGGATCACAACTGTCTGTTTGGTGAGCAGTGGTGAGACTTTCACAAGGAAAGGACATCTGAAGACACGATGCCAAAGACAAAAGGGAAAACATCAAATGCTGAATGCTTTAAACACCAGCCCTTGCAATGGCACTGGGGTGGTTGCAAATGGAAACACAACAGGAAGAAAACTAAAGGAATTTTTGCAGGAGGTGACTGTGGATCAGCAGGGCTTAATTATCTCAGATGATCAAGACCCTATGCAACCATCATCCATCTTATTCATAGATTCATAGATTCTAGGACTGGAAGGAACCTCGAGAGGTCATCGAGTCCAGTCCCCGGCCTTCATGGCAGGACCAAATATTGTCTAGACCATCCCTGATAGACATTTATCTAACCTACTCTTAAATATCTCCAGAAATGGAGATTCCACAACCTCCCTAGGCAATTTATTCCAGTGTTTAACCACCCTGACGGTTTGGAACTTTTTCCTAATGTCCAACCTAAACCTCCCTTGCTGCAGTTTAAGCCCATTGCTTCTTGTTCTCTCTGTAGAGGCTAAGGTGAACAAGTATTCTCCCTCCTCCTTATGACACCCTTTTAGATACCTGACAAATGCTAGCATGTCCCCTCTCAGTCTTCTCTTTTCCAAACTAAACAAACCCAATTCTTTCAGCCTTCCTTCATTGGTCATGTTCTCAAGACCTTTAATCATTCTTGTTGCTCTTCTCTGGACCCTCTCCAATTTCTCCACATCTTTCTTGAAATGCTGTGCCCTCACTTCCCCCTTGCTCAAGGGTGGGTAATAATTTGCTGTTGGCCTATAGCAGCAGCAAGTTACGGCATTCCCCGTGCTGGCTCAGCTAAGCCCATTTCCCACCCTCACCCCCAGGCCCTTGTGCACCGGGTCCCAGGGCTGGGTAACCCACACAGGAGTGCATGCAAAGTTCCTAGCCCCCTCATGTTCCTGCATGCAGTGCATTCCAGGTCACAGTCTAGCTCTATGTATTTAGTGTCAATTAAATTTGGCTTTGTATTATAAATCCACTAAAATAACTCAAATTTAGTGGACATAAAGATTCTAAGTTTTCCAGCAATTCAGACATTTGGCTGTGGTATCATATGCAGTAGTGGATTTATAGCCCTTGACATGGAAGCTGTTAGATGTTGAAACAAGGAATCTTAGCTAACTGGGAAAATAATGGACGGTCCTACTTTGAAAAGGGATGCTGGACCAAAGCATGCTCCATATGTTACCTAAAAAAAAAAAAGATTTCCTTCTTAAACATCACCACCTGCAATAGAGATCCAGCAGGACAAATGATGCCCTCACAGACACACGTGCAACCTCATTGTCCTCAGTGGGTTTACACAGGTGGCACTGATCAGCACCTGTTGAATAATTTTGCTGATGCACAAGAGGTAGCAGACTCCCCTCTCTCTGAGCCGAGATGGCTTTGCAGAGTAAACAAAAGGAAAAACAAACTTGCATCCCTAAAGTGAGCAGCTCTGACTCTAATAGCACACAGGGGGCAGATCTGCTGAGGAAGGTGCTGTTTCCACAGTCACGTTTCAGAAAAGAACTGCAGTTTAATGGGCCACAGTCACCCCAGATTTGAATTTTCCCACTGATGTGGGGTTATTTAGTTGGGGGGTTGCCTCAGCCCATTAGAGCTTCTGCAAGAGCAAGATGCAAAGTTGAGATCTGGATCCAAGCCTCCCCAAAGTGCTGAGCAAGTCACTTGTTTGAACTCTGTCTGACGGGTGTGTTTATCTAAGATTCTCTTGTAAATGCTCAGCTTGCAGAGTCTTACAGGGTAGAATATATTAATAAAAGGATCAGCCAGTTGGACTCCTTGCCTTTCCTGTACTTGCTGTTTGGCACTGACAGCCTTGGAGCTGAAGTGTAGTAGTGTTATGAATACCAAGATGTCTTCATGAAATGGTTACAGTATGTGATCTAGTCAGGGAAGTTTTTGTAGACTGGCTTATACAACTGTCCTGTAGGACTGCATTGTTCTACCTTACTAGGGGGCAATGTGAAGGATAAACAGGAAGGCAACACACTGGTTCCCAGATAAGCAACCTCCTGGTAAACATCAGGGGCAATTACAAGATGATGGCATGGCTCCAGGCTGAAGTGACAGGGTTTTGCCAGGCTGGGAACCTAGAAGTCAAAAGAAAACTAAAGCATTAGAAAGCATTCAGAGAAAAAGGGGGTGAGTTGCCAGCGACTGTCCAGGGAGTTGTCAGCGAGCACTGGCAGGGAGACAAACTGACACAGAGACACTGTGGAAGAGTCTCTAGGGAGGCAGTTCTACCAGGGTCCCCATGTCGAAGATGGTTGAGCACCGGGTAAGCTAGACATGCACAGAGTCTGGTTTATTGTGTTTAAGATTTTTTTTTCTAATAAATGACACTTTGCTGTAAGGAGGCTGTTCGGTCACTGGCTACCACTGTCATTGCCCTGGAGGGAACAGAACTGCAGTGTCTGGACATGTCGTACCTGCGGAGGTAAATCATCGTTGATACACAGGGGACTGCAACCCAGGGGACTCCCACACGGAGATTCGTGTGAGTCCATCCTGAGCCACAGGTGATGGCTGGAAGCCTGACACCTCGAGGGGCTGTGCTCTCAGGGACCAGGCAGGCTCCAGCGTGCAGTTCAGATGGTAACTGAGATATGACCACACTGGCATCCATCCTGGAAGCTCCACAGGTGTCCAGCAAGCTAAAGCTGCTTCAGATCAGTTATGGTGAAACCTTTCGATATTAAGTCCAGATTCTGGTCCCATTGAAATGAATGGGCCCTTTGCCATTGACTCTAACAGGACCAAGATTTGTCCCTGAGTGTGGATGTAAGATTAGGGACAGTGCAGTGTAACAGACACTTGCAGTGTTTAGCCAGAGAGTCCTAGCCACTAGTTCACACCCAAGGGTTTCTTTTACATGAGTGTATCTGAGCGTACCATGCTAGCTGAGGACTGAGGGAGACAGTGTCAATTCCCACCCTCTGCTGCCTTCCCTGCTGGTTATAGTCCCAGCAGTACAGAATTTGGAGAGATGCCCTTACCTTTTGTGCAAATGAGGGAGCTTTGGATCACCTCCTTTTTGATGCCATCAGGCTGCTCAGCACAGAGGGGTGGAGACCCAAGCAGATGTGACTTCATGAAATGCTAAGCATGGTGTTCTGGTCTACCCTGGCCTTGGTGCTCCCTATA
The DNA here is from genome assembly GCF_002925995.2 of Terrapene triunguis. NCBI lineage: Eukaryota > Metazoa > Chordata > Testudines > Emydidae > Terrapene > Terrapene triunguis. The sequence goes on along the minus strand of NW_020664698.1, from coordinate 201,499 downwards.
GGGAATGGGGGGCTACAGTAACCAGCAGATTAGATGCACAACAAGTGGTGTTATGGTGGGGGAGGGGACTAGAAGAACTGGCTGTGAGGAACATCTGCCCATAGCTTAGCAGGCAGGGGTCAGGCATGCCCATTCTTCTGAGGCCAACCCCCCTGCCCCCCGCTCCGTGGCTGGAGCCTGCAAGGTCCCCAACAGACCATGTTTGTCACATTTACCAAGCACTGGGTCTTCTGAGGAGAAGGAGTCTTATTTGGTGTCCACCTTAGCTTCATTGCCAGCTTTCCTCATCCCCAGCACAAGCAGGAAAAATCCTAACTAGCTTCCAGCAATGATTTGGATGAGACAGAAAGAATGTTCCCTCCTATCAGGGGTCAGGACTTTCTCCCATACCTCAACCAACAGGGGCTTGATCAGGATGTTCTTCCATCCTATCTCCAGATCCCAGGACGTCCCATTCCCACAGGCTCCAGCGTTTGGCTTCGTCTCGGCACTAGCCGTGAAATTTGATACCTGAGATAATTGCCCATGTACCGAACCAGAGAGAGAGAATTAAATCCTGAGTGACTCAAACTAGTTCTGGCTTCATGCTAAATTGATCAGAATGAGCCCCAGCAGAGAGATTTTCATCCACAAGGCGTTGCACAAACATTACTCGTCCTCGTCATGTGAGGTAGGGAAACTGAGGCACAGAGTGGTTAAGAGACTTGCCCAAAGTCACAAAGGGAGTGTCAGAACTGGGAGTGGAAAGTGAGTTCCAAACAGACAACATCAAGTCCTTCCAACAATGGAGCTCTGAGCCCAGTAGCCCAGACTGACAGAGTGGGGAGGGAGCTCTTGTGGCATCCAGCACGCTAAGTGTCAGTCACAGATAAACAAACGGCACTGACAGGAGACTGGGGCACACACAGCAAAGAGAGGGACAGAGCAGGTGACTGTGCGGGGTAAAGACAGAAAG
>NW_020664698.1:116699-195544 GCF_002925995.2 Terrapene triunguis | reverse complement strand
AAACCTGACCACTTTTGTAGTACTTTACATCTTCCAAGCAGCATACCAACACTAACTAACCCTCACATCTCTCTGACCAGAAAGGGAAGTTGTTATCTCCTTCTTAAAGATGTAGAAACTGACGGATAGGGAAGGAAAGTGACTTTCCCCAGCACAGCAAATCAGTGGCAGAATCACTAGTGGAATCCAGGAGTTTCTAGTGGCATGCTAAACCCACTATTTTAGACTAGCACCTCCTTAGATATTTTTCGCAGGGACTAATTTCCAGACGGTATAAGTGATTTCACCATCCACCATGCACTCTTAAGGGTTGATGGCTCTGATGGGAAACCCATCTGAATGCTCAGTTTAGTGGCCCCAGAAGGTGGTATAAATGCTGCCAAGAGGGAGTCTGGTGTCTTGCTCTTAGCCTGTGGCTTCCATGAGGCAGCAGAGGACGGAAACAATGGGTGGGCGACACTCCTAGTTCACCATATGATTTACAGGAAGGGCACTCATCAGGAGCAGTGTGAATGGAGTGTGAATGGGAGCTGTCTGCAGTGGCTGCTGGCAGAAGCACAGATGCGATAGCACCAGGCCAGAGTGCTTGGGGAGGGAGGTTATTTAAGAGGCCTTGTGTGTAATATCTTCATCAAGGTGCAGGATTGACTCAGACTCCTCCCTAGCTACCCTTCAGCCTGGGCATCAAACAGTGCCCATCAGTAAGAAATCTGGTGCTTGGTGAAGGCATTTTGCAGTGGTGGCTAGGAAACCCGGCACTGGAGAGAAAGGGGCAAAATGTCATAGAAAGCCCCCTCCACCCTTCTGCAACCCCAAATGCTTTTGCCCAAGATGTTCACTCTGACTGTAGCCATGTAGTAATTACCCCTTTATCTTATGATTACTACTATAAGGAATTGATTGCAGAAATGCAAAAGACCTATGGGCCCAGATCCATAAGAAAAGCTCAAGCAGTTAGTACAAGTACAAGGCATTACAGCCTGAGTAGGAGCACTTGCTCAATGAGTTAGCATAAGCAAATAAATTAACAGAGTTTAAATCACAAGATGGCAAAAAACTTTATTTATTGTTTTGTAACAATCACAAGTGTTGCAGAAAGGCAGTTTGTACCAGTTTAGAGTATTTTTGGAGGGGGAACATTAGCAGATCCTCAACTGCAGGTAAGCATAGTAATGCAATGGATGTATTTGTTAGTGAGTTTAGCTTAATTAATATACAAGCCTATAGAATAAAGGCACCCCAATCTTATGAGGGTGAGGAAGTTAAGATATGGTAAAGGAGGAAAGAGCTATGCATACATATGCATGAGGACCATCAAGGTCTACAAAACACCTGGTCTCAGGTACAGCGGTTGCAGTTCTTCATCATCAGCATGCCAGAGCCAGACTAGGACCTGTCTCAACTTCTAGAGCTCCCCAAGGATAGAGCGAGTATATACCTGTAATGGTGCAGGCCGAACTTACAGCATTGTATTACATCACTTCACTTGTTTGGATTGTTTTATTTATTGGAATAATCATTGTAATAAATAAAACTTTTACTATTACAGAAAGTCTTCCCTGAGTGTGAGTGCTGTTGTCACTCCCATGTCTTATTGGGCTCCTGAGCCAGTAATTCTGATAATGCTGGGCCTGATCTTGGGACAAGTTTCAGTGTTAATTGGGGGTTCTAAATTAATAATCTAATCAGCAAACAATATATCAGGCAACATGACGTCCTACCTGTCCAAAGTAAGGAATTCCCCTTTTGGAGTAGGTGTTCATGTTCTCAAACTGCACACTGCCCAGCACCTGCACAGAAACAAATTAGAACCATGAAATAACAGATTAGTGACTCCCTGAGGTGTTCACTCTGGTGCTGAATACTGGGCTTAGAATGTGGGTCTTCTCTGGGAACTGACTCACGCTAGCCAAAAATTATAACCCACACAAAACTAGGTATCATAAACCATGTCCATTTCCCACAGGTCATCTTCAATAAATGCTTTAAGAGCCTGTCTGCTAAGCATTTGGTCCTCTTCAATCCTGACCAAAGCACATATTTCTCTGTACTTCGCCTCTGCATCGACTATCACCACCACCTTCTCCTCCATTAGAGTCATTGTAAGGTAATTCAATCACACAATTTGTAGTAGGGGAAAAAAAACAGTGTTTGTTTCTGTTGCTTTAACCTTTTTACACAACACATATACATTCTTCATGTAGCACTCGATCTGATACGCAATATACGCATGGACGTCTTTTGGGACAATGCACCCACTTATCTTGACTTTCCATGCAATGTACTTGCTAAAAATGACTGCTTCATACAGTTTCTCATCTACCTTATGTGTTGGAATTGAGCTTAATGGATGCCTTAAGGCTTACTGCAGAAGAAGCAGGTGTTCTTCTTGTCATGCCTGCCATGGGACCAAGTATAAGAAGAATCTTGCCCACAGCTGGCACTTGTCCTGGCATCTTCAACTTTTTCCTGATGGTTGATGTACTTCCTTCTCCAATCTTGCCAAATTCAGTTTATGGGTGCACTTCTTATAGCAGGGGTGGGGAACCTCTGGCCCATGGGCCAGATCTGTCCCACTGCTTCATTTCATCCGGCCTGCAACAAGTCTCCACGCTGTGGGCTGGGAGCTTCAGGCCTCGGCACTCCCTCATGGGGCTGGAGCCGCGAGCGCCGGCTTACCCCACTACGGGGGGAAGCTGGGGTTGCCAGGCCGTTAAAAGTCTGGGTGGCTCTGTGCAGCTCCAGGAAGTGACCGGCATGTCCCTGTGACCCCCAGGAGCAGGGGCAATCAGGGAAGTTCGGCATGCTTCCCCACCCCCAGTGTCGGCTCCGCAGCTCCCATTGGCTGGGAACCGTGGCCAATGGGAGCTCCGGGGACGGCGCCTGCAGGCGCGGGCAGCACACACTGTGCAGAACCCCCTGGCTCCTCTGCCTAGGGGCGGGACATGGTGGCTGCTTCTGGGAGCAGCGTGGAGCCAGGGCAGGCAGGGAGCCTGCCTTAGCCTCGCTGCACCGCCTAACAGGAGCCACCTGAGGTAAGCGCCGCCCAGCCAGAGCCCACACTCCAAATGCCCTGTTCCAGGTCAGAACCTCCTTCCGCACCCCAACCCCCTGCCCCTGCCCTGAGCCCTCTCCTGCATCTAAACTCCCTCCCGGAGCCCATACCCTGAACCTCCTCTCGCACTCCAAACCCCTTGGCCCCAGCCCAGAGCCCCCTCCCACACCCTGAACCCCTCATTCCTGGCCCTACCCCAGAGCCTAGGGGAAACCCTGAGCCTCCGCACCCCCCGCGGGGCTGTGTGTGGCCCGCAACTGATTTTTTCTGTGGGTCAGTGACCCCTGATAGAAAAAAGGTTCCCCACCCCTTTGTTATAGCATGTAAGGTGTCTTGGGTTTAGCCAGGTCCTTTGCGGTGGTATTCTCCAAAGATTCAGCTACTAGTTGGTACACTGTGCTCCCCATTGATGCATAAAAATGATCAAGACTAAAGCAAAAACAAGGATTTTGTAATAATTAATTACAAACCTAAAGTTATTTGATGTAACTATATGCACACTGTTAGCGGATGGATTCCTGTAATTTCTGGCTGGATGCGGACATCTTAACCAGTGCCTCATTGTAACTCTTTTGACATCACAAATCTGTAACATTAAAAAATATCAGGTATCATTGAGGAGCTGGAGCCGGGAGCCAAGTGTGGGGGGTGGGAGGGAAAGACAGTGACTCCCCCTTTGCCATACTGCAGAGGGTGACACCATTGAAGTTATGATTCTCTAGATTTGTATGAATCAAATGACACCTCCCTTATCTTTCTATCGTTAACTCGCCCACAGAATTGCACAAGCTCCCAGATTATTACATGCCATCTCTACTACTACTGTAGCCTCTGCTGGCTAATGCAACCATAGCCTTGGTCTGAGAATTTCACTTTTTGGCTGTGCTTAGGTAGTAGGAAAGCCACGCTCCTAAGCTGTATGAGGACATTGCAGCAGTTTCTCTCTGTGGCTTATTTGTCTCATATTACATTTTCCTAGTAAAACCCCGAGTTAGTGCCTTGGGCAGGGGAGTTTCTGTCCAATGAAGGGGCCTCCATGTTTACAGCACCACGTGAGAGATGTGCATTATGGAAGCAACAATGAGCCAGAGAGCTGGTCTAATGGATTGGGCATAGGACTCGGAGACATGGGTAGCTTGTACACCCTGCTCTGCCACGGACTTGCTGTGTGATCCTGGTCAAGTTGCTTCAGGTCTCCACTTGTATACTGGGGATGATACTGGGGTTTTTTAATTAATCATTTCTCTGTTTCTTTAATCCCTTCCTCCCCATCTTTGTCTGCCTCTTCTCTCCCTCATTCTGTATTATCCACTACGCTGTAGCTGATATTTGTACACCACAAACAGTCACTTTGAATTCTTGATCAATGATGGAGAGACTTTTTGGTACATCCACCATAACTTCAAACGTTGGTAATGCTGGAAATAAAAAGTAGGTACCGTTATCTCCTTGTTAGGCCTGGCTCTTCCTGAGAGGAGAAAGTAATGACTAAAGAACTGCCACTAACAGGTAGCATTCTGAAGTGGGTCTATATAAGGACTCTTTTGCCATCTCACATCACTGGGGATGGATTGTTAGAGGCCTGATATTCTCTCCTCTAGCTCCTGAAAATGTGACCCAAGACATTCCTAGCCAGAAAAGATGACATAATCCAGTGGGATTAATACACATTTATGGTACGATGCAGTTTATTGGTACAAGCACTCCTTATATAAAAGCAGCCCAGAACACTTCATGGGCTGATAGTCTATGGCCCAATTCTTCTCTTACTGACACCTGTTTTTTATTGCGACTCCACTGACTTCAATGGAGCTATCCCCAGTTTACAGTGGTCTATGTGAGCGGATGCACATACAGGATCAGTTTAAGTGCAGTTGAGCTATACAGGTTGCCCTCAGTTTACACTGAGCACTATAGAACATAAACATGTCAGACTAAAAGGTACGGCCCAGATTCACTGCTGGCGCCGGAAGCTGTCACAATCAATGCAATGTTTTTGATACTGCCAAGAATGACCTTGAGCGGATCACTGCAGACTACGTGGCTCTGGGAAGGATAAAGGAGTTTGAGGTGCAAGTGGTGTTCTAGTCCATCCTCCCTGTGGAAGGAAAAGGCTCGGGTAGAGACCGTCGAATCCTGGAAGTCAACGAATGGCTACACAGGTGGTGTCAAAGAGAAGGCTTTGGATTCTTTGACCATGGGATGGTGTTCCAAGAAGGAGGAGTGCTAGGCAGAGACGGGCTCCACCTAACAAAGAGAGGGAAGAGCATCTTCGCAAGCAGGCTGGCTAACTTAGTGAGGAGGGCTTTAAACTAGGTTCACCGGGGGAAGGAGACCAAAGCCCTGAGGGAAGTGGGGAAATGGGATATCGAGAGGAAGCACGAGCAGGAGAGCACAAGAGGGGAGGACTCCTGTCTCATACTGAGAAAGTGGGATGATCATCGAGTTATCTTAAGTGCCTATACACAAATGCAAAAAGCCTGGGAAACAAGCAGGGAGAATTGGAAGTCCTGGCACAGTCAAGGAACTATGATGTGATTGGAATAACAGAGAGTTGGTGGGATAACTCACATGACTGGAGTACTGTCATGGATGGATATAAACAGGAAGGACAGGCAGGGCAGAAAAGGTGGGGGAGTTGCATTGTATGTAAGAGAGCAGTATGACTGCTCAGAGCTCTGGTATGAAACTGCAGAAAAACTTGAGAGTCTCTGGATTAAGTTTAGAAGTGTAAGCAACAAGGGTGATGTCATGGTGGGAGTCTGCTATAGACCACCAGACCAGGGGGATGAAGTGGACGAGGCTTTCTTCTGGCAACTAACAGAAATTACTAGATCACAGGCCCTGGTTCTCATGGGAGACTTCAATCACCCTGATATCTGCTGGGAGAGCAATACAGTGGTGCACAGACAATCCGGGAAGTTTTTGGAAAGTGTAGGGGACAATTTCCTGGTGCAAGTGCTGGAGGAACCAACTAGGGGCAGACCTCTTCTTGACCTACTGCTCAGAAACTGGGAAGAATTAGTAGGGGAAGCAAAAGTGGATGGGAACCTGGGAGGCAGTGACCATGAGATGGTCGAGTTCAGGATCTTGACACAAGGAAGAAAGGAGAGCAGCAGAATATGGACCCTGGACTTCAGAAAAGCAGACTTTGACTCCCTCAGGGAACTGATGGGCAGGATCCCCTGGGAGAATAACATGAGGGGGAAAGGAGTCTAGGAGAGCTGGCTGTATTTTAAAGAATCCTTTTTGAGGTTGCAGGAACAAACCATCCCGATGTGTAGAAAGAATAGTAAACATGGCAGGCAACCAGCTTGGCTTTACAGTGAAATCCTTGCTGATCTTAAACACAAAAAAGAAGCTTACAAGAAGTGGAAGCTTGGACAAATGACCAGGGAGGAATATAAAAATATTGCTCAGGCATGCAGGAGTGAAATCAGGAAGGCCAAATCACACTTGGAGTTGCAGCTAGCAAGAGATGTTAAGAGTAACAAGAAGGGTTTCTTCATGTATGTTAGCAACAAGAAGAAAGTCAAGGAAAGTGTGGGTCCCTTACTGAATGAGGGAGGCAATCTAGTGAAAGAGGATGTGGAAAAAGCTAATGTACTCAATGCTTTTTTTGCCTCTGTCTTGACGAACAAGGTCAGCTCCCAGACTACTGCACTGGGCAGCACAGCATGGGGAGGAGGTGACCAGCCCTCTGTGGAGAAAGAAGTGATTCGGGACTATTTAGAAAAGCTGGATGAGCACAAGTCCATGGGGCTGGATGCGCTGCATCCGAGGGTGCTTACGAAGTTGGCGTATGTGATTGCAGAGCCATTGGCCATTATCTTTGAAAACTCATGGCGATCGGGGGAGGTCCCGGATGACTGGAAAAGGCTAATGTAGTGCCCATCTTAAAAAAGGGAAGAAGAAGGATCCGGGAAACTACAGGCCAGTCAGCCTCACCTCAGTCCCTGGAAAAATCATGAAGTAGGTCCTCAAGAAATCAATTCTGAAGCACTTAGAGAAGAGGAAAGTGATCAGGAACAATCAGCATGGATTCACCAAGGGCAAATCATGCCTGATTAACCTGATTGCCTTCTATGATGAGATAACTGGGTCTGTGGATGAGGGGAAAGCAGTGGACATGTTATTCCTTGACTTTAGCAAAGCTTTTGATACGGTCTCCCACAGTATTCTTGCCGACAAGTTAAAGAAGTATGGGCTGGATGAATGGACTATAAGGTGGATAGAAAGCTGGCTAGATCATTGGGCTCAACGGGTAGTGATCAATGGCTCCATGTCTAGTTGGCAGCTGGTATCAAGCGGAGTGCCCCAAGGGTCGTTCCTGGGGCCGGTTTTGTTCAATATCTTCATTAATGATCTGGAGAATGGCGTGGACTGCACCCTCAGCAAGTTTGCAGATGACAGTAAACTGGGAGGAGTGGTAGATATGCTGGAGGGTAGGGATAGGACACAGAGGGACCTAGACAAATTAGAGGATTGGGCCAAAAGAAATCTGATGAGGTTCAACAAGGACAAGTGCAGAGTCCTGCACTTAGGATGGAAGAATCCCATGCACTGCTACAGACTAGGGACCAAACAGCTAGGCAGCAATTCTGCAGAAAAGGACCTAGGGGTTACAGTGTACGAGAAGCTGGATATGAGTCAACAGTGTGCCCTTGTTGCCAAGAAGGCTAATGGCATTTTGGGCTGTATAAGTAGGGGAATTGCCAGCAGATCGAGGGACGTGATCATTCCCCTCTATTTGACATTGGTGAGGCCTCATCTGGAGTACTGTGTCCAGTTTTGGGCCCCACACTACAAGAAGGATGTGGAAAAATTGGAAAGAGTCCAGCGGAGGGCAAAAAAAAAGGTTAGAGGGTTGGAGCACATGACTTATGAGGAGAGGCTGAGGGAACTGGGATTGTTTAGTCTGCAGAAGAGAAGAATGAGGGGGGATTTGATAGCTGCTTTCAACTACCTGAAAGGGGGTTCCAAAGAGGATGGATCTAGACTGTTCTCCGTGGTACCAGATGACAGAACAAGGAGTAATGGTCTCAAGTTGCAGTGGGGGAGGTCTAGGTTGGATATCAGGAAACACTATTTCACTAGGAGGGTGGTGAAGCACTGGAATGTGTTACCTAGGGAGGTGGTGGAATCTCCTTCCTTGGAGGTTTTTAAGGACCGGCTTGACAAAGCCCTGGCTGGGATGATTTAGTTGGGAATTGGTCCTGCTTTGAGCAGGGGGTTGGACTACATGACCTCCTGAGGTCCCTTCCAACCCTGATATTCTATGATTCTATGAATTTCACTGACAGTTAACTTGTGTTGTGAAGTGAATTTCATTGGAAAGTCAGCAGTGAATTTGGCCCAGTGTCTGCACACAGATGCAGTGAAATTGGAATGAAGAGTGGGGTCAATGACCAAGTTTTGGGAGGAATGATTCAGCTATAGGAGGAATCTGGAAGGCTTGGGAGCAGGAGTCTCTCTTTTTATTAGAGAGCGAGATCAGGGATCAGGCATCAGAGACCTGGAGAGAAGAGACGGGACTTGAAAATACTCAGGGAGTCCATTAAACAAACTGTCTCAGCCTGCAGCATAATGATAACAGTGTAATGAATCCATGTGTTTCACACAAACACAGCTGCTTTATAAATCGTTCACACGGAGCTGGAACTGGAACCCTCACCCACCAGCTCCAATACCAGGGGTCTTTACCATCTGAGCTAAAGGAGAACTCTTAACTATCCTTAGCAGCAGGCTTCATATCTCCTTTATGGGCCACTAGAGGGCAACATCACACTTCCTCCTGTGCACAAAGCCAGTACACACTGCATTGGATGCCCATGGAATTGTTACAATATCAGCACAATTATCACTAACACAGCTACTTGCCATATTCCTCCACAGAGAACGAGTGATGCATTTCCTCTCCTGTCTCCTTCTCCACAGTGACGTGACAGTTCCCCAAGATGGACTCTTTGATTAACTGGAAGGAGGGCTGGACAATGGCATCCTGAGGTGTTACATCCAGCCACTGAAAGATCTGATCGCACTGGGGGTCCTGAGCTGGGATAAACCCAGGCATGTTCAGGTTCTTATTCTTTTCCTGCCTTCTGTAGATTCTCTGTCAGGTTTGGCATTAGGGGAGATGTTGGTACATGACCCGCCCAGCCTGTGAGTACAAACATTGCAGGGCCCAGAGTAGTGATAAACGCCCTTCTTTCTCTAGCATATACGTATCTGGCAATCCACAGCAGAGTGCACTGAGCTCACATGGGCTTGGCACAAGGCTGAGGATAGAACATCCCCCACATGGTCTATGGAGAGGGAGGGTCTTTTGACAGGGACTCAGTGTTATTAAATGGCAGTCACCCCATAGGGCTGGAAATCCCTTGCACTGCAGATGGGATTTTAAAGCTCTAATCCAGTGGTTCTCGACCTATTTACCATTGTGGGCCGCATCCAATACTACTTGTATGGCCCCGAGGATGTCACATGGGCCGCAGCTGTGTGCTGATTGGGCCGCAAGTGGCCCACGGGCCGTAGGTTGAGAACCACTGATCTAATCTATATAAACCATAAGAACAGTTTAAGTCAAGCCCATGGGTATTTGAAGTTTTCTATTATCTACATGAAACTCCCTGGAGACTGCGTCAGGGCCTAAGGATCCCACTCTTAGAAATAAATGAATTACAAGAACATGTCTCACCTGAAGGGTGGTCAAGGGATACTGAAACGAAGTAGAATATGCATAGCTAACATTCAAGGGTTAGATTAGATTATTTTTCAAAATCAAACCAAAGATAATTCATTAAATAATGTACCCATAGCTCCTCCTGCCTCATTACTGCAGGGGATCCTGTGCCAAATGCTCACGTCTGAACTGGGCCCAATGCTGATCTCAAGTACAGGAACTCCTCACTTAAAGTCGTCCCGGTTAACGTTGTTTCGATGTTAAGTTGCTGATCAGTTAGGGAACATGCTCCTTTAAAGTTGTGAAATGCTCCCTTCTAACATCGTTTGGCAGCCGCCTGTTTTGTCCACTGCTTGCAAGAAGAGCAGCCCGTTGCAGCTAGCTGGTGGGTAGTTGGAACCAGGGTGGACCAGCAGCCCCCCATCCACTCCACACTCCCCTAAGTTCCCTGTGCAGCAGCTGTCCCTTCCCACACTGCCATGTGCTGCTCCTGCCCTCTGCCTTGGAGCTGCTCCCCAAGACTCCTGCTTGCTGTACGGGGGGAGGGGGGAAGAAGGGGGCTAATGTCAGGGTGTCTCCCCCTCCCCCCCACTCCTGCACCCCGCTTACCCCATCTTCCATAGAGCAGAGGGGACACAGACGGATGGAGGGAGCTTCTAGGCAGTAGCTGCGGGTCTCAGCAAGCTGATTTAATTAACAAGGCAGTGTACTTAAGCCTGGGTCAGCTACTTAAAGGGGAAATGCGCATTCTTTCTCTCACACACAGGGTGTGTGTCTCTGTCTGCCCTCCCTCCTTTCCTGCTGCCTTGTAGAGTGTTGTGAGAGTTAACCCTTGAGGGCTCAGTCAATTGCTAGTTCATTTAGCAGTAAGGCGTTCCCTGGGAAATATCCCACCCTCTGACTCCTCCACCTCAACCAAGCTTCACAATCATCATCACTGTGTACCAGTATTCAATTGTTTGCTTAAAACTTATACTGAGTGTGTGTGTCTGTGTATATATAGTCTTTTGTCTGGTGAAAAAAATTTCCCTGGAACCTAACCCCCTCATTTACATTAATTCTTATGGGGAAATTGGATTCGCTTAACATCGTTTCGCTTAAAGTCGCATTTTTCAGGAACATAACTACAATGTTACGTGAGGAGTTCCTGTACACTCCTTCCACTCTGGAGGAACTCCATTGACTAAACTGGAGTTACTCCTCATATACACCTGTCTATGGGCGACAGAAGACTCAAGCTCTGCATATAACATATTCTATATCTCTATAATGGGAAGACCCAAAGCGTGGATCTGTACACTGCATGATTTAGGCCACAATCCAGATCTGAGGGGAGATCTCAGGGGTTTGTACTGGCTATTTTGATTGTCCTCTGACAAGCTTGTACAATGGCCTTGGATCCGAGTTTAGACCTGTGGCTCTGGTTTGTGCCCATCTTCACTTATGGACAGCAAGCCCAGTCCGTGCACACAGGGTGAAGACAAGCCAGTCTGTAAAGATTAGAGAATGTTCATCTATGCACACACAGAGATTATTTGTGCTATCACTTACACATAACTGTATTGGACCAAATTCATCCCTGGTGTATCTACTTTATGGTCAATAGAGTCACACAGGGAATAATTTGGACAGCTGCATAAAGTTATCACCTGATATTTATCACTAAATGTCAACAGAAACTAAACTCATGGTCTCTCCCTATTTAAAGGGAGTGCAGGAGCTGGTGAAGTGGCTCTCTTCCCTACAGAGATGGTGGAGGAACTATCCCAGACCCTGTTTCCCAGGGCAGTGGCTTGCAGAGTGAATCCCAGGAATCAAGAGCCAAGGAGGACTCTATGAAATCTTTGCTTTTGGTCACACTCACCTTCTCCTGAACAGGTTTGAAACCAGTATCAAGAGCAAGAACTCGAAACAGCACTGAAAAGGAAAAGAGATTAGCTAGTTATTTATCTACTGAAATGCAACAGCCCGCTTCTGCCAGCTTAATCTAGTTCCTTGAAGTTACACTCAGTATCCCAATGTGGTTTTTAAAACACTAGTGAATTTGAGCCTTATAACAAGGCTTACCTCTCTCATAGGACTGTTATCTCCATTTTATAGATGGGGAAGCTGAAGCATGGAGATATGAAGTGATTTGCCCAAGGTCACACTAAGTCAGTGACAGAGCAGGGCAGAAAAATCAAGGTCTCCTGAGTGCCATGCCTCTGCCTTAAACACAGGAACATCCTTCTATCTCAAGGCACATAAACCTGGACTCTTTCCCTGGCTCTGCCACAGACTGACAACATGGCCTTGGGCAAGTTACTTCTCTGTGCCACAGTTAGTCCAGTTGTAAAAACAAGGGGGGTGGGGGGGAGAAAGAGAGAGAATTCAATGATTTCAGAAATATAAAAAAATAGCACTTTGTGCGCTCTCTTGCCTTCTACCTAAGAATATCAAAGTACTTCACAAACTGTGACAGGTTGCCAACCCTGGGGTACAGTCTGGGAGCCCTGGGAACCATTGTGGGCTCTAACTCCCCAGCTGGGCAGGCCTCTCCCACACTGCTTTGTTGGAGATTTAGCCAGCCTCTCCAGGCCCTGTTATCACCCTGTTATAAACCCAAAATTATACTGTCTTGCACTGCACAGGGATGTGGGAAAGATACACAACAGCCTTTGCCCACAGAGCTGAGATTTTCCCCAGACCTTTCACTTGTAGGCCTGGTCTACACTACGACTTTAATTCGGATTTAGCTGCGTTAATCCGAATTAACCCTTCACCCGTCCACACTACAGAGCCAGTTAATTCGAATTAAAGGGCACTTAAAATCGATTTCTGTACTCCACTTCGACGAGCGGAGTAGTGCCAAAATCGATTTTGTTAATTCGAATTAGGGTTAGTATGGCCGCACACCACCGAATTAATGTGGTTAAATTAATGGGGTAGTGTGGCCGCACACCACCGAATTAATGTGGTTAAAAACCGAATTAATGTGCTTAGTGTGGCCGCGCACAATCGAATTTATACAACCTGTTTCCCAAATTCGAATTATCTAAATTCGGATTAATCCCGTAGTGTAGACATACCCAAAGGCATACTACAGAAAGATAGATTTTAAATAATTATAAGTGATGGCAAACAGATCAAAGCAGATTACCTAGTAAATAAACAAAACTGCAAACTAAGCCTAAAATGCGAAATAGGATTTGAATTAGCAATTTCTCACCCTGACTGAGGATACAAGCAGTCCACCAAGTTTCCATACACAGGCAAGAAATCCCTTTAGCCTGGGACCAGCACTTCCTCCAGTTCAGTCTTTTTTCCTCAGAGTTTCCAGGAGTTCTCTTGTGCAGGGAGTGAGACCAAGAGATGATGTCACTCCCCACCTTATATAGCTTTTCCATATGGCGGGAACCCTTTGTTCCAAACTCATTTCCCAGTCCAGCTTGTGGAAAAATTCAGGTACCAAAATGGAGTTCAGTGTCATGTGGTCTGGTCACATGCCCTTGCTGAGTCACAGCAGCCATTACTCATAGGCTGACTGAAACGTTCACCAGAAGGATAAGATCTTCCATGTTCCATTGTCTTTGCTGATGGGCCATCAGCACTGTCTTGCTTCTTCATTGTTGTACCTGAAAGGCTAGTTGTGGGTGTCACCCAGAGTAAGCACATTTTAAATACACGTACATAGTCAATATTAATAATTTCAGATACAAAAATGATAATGCACAGAAATAGGATAATCCTATTCAGCAAATCATAACTTTTCCACAGACACCTCACAAGACACATCTTGTACAAGATGCAGCATAATTATGTCATAATCCTATCAGAATCATACCACTATGAAGAATATGCGGGGGCAGTGTCATACAGATTAATCAATCTTCTCAACATTGCTTTTCCTTAAGGAAATACTCTTTACTTTTTCAATTAGTATGTATAGAGTAGTGTGCCTAGTCACAGTTCAGGGCAACTGCACCTGTATTCCCCCTCCCTAGTCCACTAAGTGGTCTCATTCCAGGCTCTCAGCTTCTCAGCCATCGCCTCTCTTTGATTAGGAGAAAAAGACAATTGACCTCTGTTTGTTTTATCCAGAAATGAAAAAAAAGCTCCTTATATGTTCATATCAGAAAAATTGTGCTTTCATAATTCCAAAATGGCTGAAGCTAGACATTTCAAACTTGGCTTATTTGGTAGATCTCACTGAGATCTAAGGAGAGAGCCCAGTTTGAAGGAATTTGGTCCTGTCATCTTAGTATTAGGAAACCTAATTTTCAGTTACACTCAGACTCACAATGACACTTTACATTGCCAGATTGGTGTAAAGAAGCCTTAATGAAAATGAGAATCAGACCCAGGAGTCTTTAAATTAATACATTTTGTACCTGTACACTAGAGTTTTGTTCCTTTTTTCCTTTCTTTTTCAATTAATCTAAAAGTAGAGCAGTACAGAGTTCTGGGCACTCTATGAAAAGTTCTAGCTTTGGTTGATGTGAATGTCAACCTTAAGTCTGCTTCCTTGTGCTTATGAATTTTAATATGGACATTCTCTTTATTCTATTATGAAATAGTTGTCAAGCATAGTAATTAGGATACAAACTAGAATTTATTATGCAACTTTGCATACAATATCTGGCACTACAGTGCACGCTATTTTCAGATGTTTTATTTTTAAGTTGCAGTAAGGTCCAGAAAACAAGCCAAGTTTGAAATAAATCTGTGCAAAGGAAAGGAAATCTTTCACAAACCCAGCTGAGTAACTAAGCTGGCTCCTTCTAGCAAAACAGAATTGGAACAAGTGTCTGGAGCTTCCTCTAGAGGACATTTGAAGCGTGTTTACCCTTCCACTAAGCCACTTCTTTCCATTCACAGTTTCATTGTTCCAGAGAAAAGACTGCTATCATGGGAGAGCATGACTGAGTGAAGTGACCTTTCAATTAACCAAGGCCATTATCTGTGAAGGCTTTATAACAGCTGGTCTAAGAAGTTTGTTGCACTGTTTTCCGATAAACAAAAGTCATTTTGTCAAAAACCAAAATGTTTTGCAGAAACAGATCAGGTTTGACAAGAATTGTCAGGAATGTTTCTCAGGTCCAGGATGGAGCTCCTGGTCAGAATAGTGAGCCCAGAGATAGCCACCAGTCTAGTGGTCAGGGCACTGCCTGGAATGGGGGAAGCCTAGTTTCTAAATAGTCAGACAGGAGGGAAAGGGAATTGCAAAATCCACTTACCATGAACTCTAATGCTCAAAGCTATAGGCTAGAGCCCCAGGGCTGCCTTGAACATGGGTTTGGCTTGCATATAAATGTTGCCCTTCTACCAGGTGAAGCTGGCAGCAGCAAGGGCCAGGTTCCTCTTAACCAACAAACCAGAACTGGCTCGAGCCCCCACCCAGTAATCTGAGAAAACGTAACACCACTTCAGGCATCTCGAAGAGGCAATAATTCCCCACTTGCAAGTACCGAGTCTGTGTATAACAAAAGAGAACTCACTCCAGCACTACTGCCACTTCTATGCTGCCACCTGCCACCACTCTTTGCAATGCCACATTCTGAGGTTAACCCTTAACCCAGCTCTCTGTGACTTTAGTGGGTAGCAGGGAATCTGATAGCTAGTGCAGGCTGGGCAGTCTTATTACAGCACCGTCCCACGCCAGCTCTAAGGCTCAGCAACTAGACCTGGTTATCAGTGATTTCCGCTCTAGTGATCACTTGGCAAAACAGCTTCTCAATTGAGTCTTATTAGCTTTCTCTTTAAACAGTGGAGAGAGGATCCTAGGCAGAGCCCAGACTGCCAGGCCAGGCTGAACCACATGAACCACAACACCTGTTCACCCCCTCCGCCAAATTTGACATCCTTACCCCATTGCTTAGCTAGTGCAGTTCAGTTGTGAGTGACGGCTCTCAGTCTGGGCATGCTAAACACAGTTCTCCTGCCCTTTACTCATACAACAACATTTCATCACCTCTGCATTCAATTTAATTTTTTTTATTAAAGCTAATGTTAAAATTATATAATACACAGGTTGAGAAAAGAGTATCTGTACATCTGGGTATAGTGCTTAGATTATCCACAAATATAAAGTTTGCTTAAAAACTCATAAGATACATATAGTACGTAATCTGCAATAACCCAAATTTAGATAAATTTAATGATACAGTTTAGATATTAGAAGGCTGGGGTCCTGTTCTCAAAGGGCACTGTGACATCTACTATAATGATCTTCATCTGGTCCTCGTTGGTGATGATGATGTTCAGTCACAGTTGGCTGTCGGTTCCGGGGATGGCAGAGTTCATGGCCATCTTCCCTATAGTTGGTGGGATGGCTCTGACTAGTCGATCTTGGATGGCATTATGTAGAGTGATTTGTAATCTAACACCAGCCAAAATTTATCACTTTGGCAGTGCAGCGTCGTCTGCTGAAAACCTAGGCAGAGTAGGTGTGTTTATGCAAATACAGTCTGGTCCTGAAGTCTTTTGCCTCCAGCTCATCATAAGAT
Organism: Terrapene triunguis; assembly: GCF_002925995.2. Taxonomy (NCBI): domain Eukaryota; kingdom Metazoa; phylum Chordata; order Testudines; family Emydidae; genus Terrapene; species Terrapene triunguis. Next base: position 179,322 of record NW_020664698.1, on the reverse strand, counting down.
GTCAGGGGAGAGCTCATTCAGGCCCAGTGTAGGGCCAATTCTTAAATCACTGTTTTGTTTGTTCTTACCCTTGTCTGTCCTCCATCTTGGATGGGCTTCTTGTTGCCCCATACTGCCAATTTGGTGCCCTTTCTTCAGATACCTGTCCCTGATTGGATAGTTATAGCTGTGTTAGTATTTGAAATCCTTTAGGCATGTTTGTGTAAGTAACAGACAACACAGTCTGCCTGGATACTGCTGGCAAGTCAGCCCAGTAACCAGAAAGAGCGGGAAAGGACACATGATCAGTGTAAAACTCTATATAAGGACTTGACACACAGAGACTGGTTGCTGTCTGTCCTAGTGGCAGCCCAATACCTAGTCTGTGCTCAAATCTGAGATGCTGAAATGCTGAGAGAAGACCAGAAGACCAGACGAGGAGACCAGAAGACCTATCTACCTACTGATCCTGATTGTTCCTGATTCCAGAATGTATCCAGTGTTCCTGAGTTCCTGTCTCTTGCATCGCCTCCTTAGTCCCGGCGTAGTCCTGTTCTCTATTTTGTTCATTGGTGACAAGGTGATGTATTAGTTTTCTTGATTGTATATACCTACCCACCAGCTGTATTGCTTGGGGTTCTTGACTTCAGGCCTAATTGTGTATTAACATCAGAGAACTTTAGTGTTGTTCACTGTTATTGATTGTGGGGTCCTTTGTTTAATAAACCTCGTTTAGTTGTACATTTATTAGGGCTGTCAAGCGATTAAAAAAGTAATCGCGACTAATCGTGCAATTAAAAAAAAAATTGCAATTAACTGCGCGATTAATCGTGCTGTTAATAATAGAATACCATTTATTTAAATATTTTTTGATGTTTTCTACATTTTCAAATATATTGATTTCAATTACAACACAGAATACAAAGTGTACAGTGCTCACTTTATTTTTTATTACAAATATTTGCACTGTAAAAAACAAAAGAAATAGTATTTTTCAATTTACCTAATACAAGTACTGTAGTGCCATCTCTTTATCATCAAAGTTGAACTTACATGTAGAATTATGTACAAAACCCCCCTGCATTCAAAAATAAAACAATGTAAAACTTTAGAGCCTACACGTCCAAGCAGTCCTACTTCTTGTTCAGCCAATCGCACAGACAAACAAGTTTGTTTACATTTGCAGAAGATAATACTGCCTGCTTCTTGTTTACAATGTCACTTGAAAGTGAGAACAGGTGTTTGCATTGCATTGTTGTAGCTAGCGTGGCAAGTTATTTACATGCCATATGCACTAAGATTCATATGTCCCTCGATGCTTTAACCACCATTCCAGAGGACATGCATCCATGCTGATGACAGGTTCTCCTCGATAACGATCCAAAGCAGTGTGGACCGACTCACGTTCATTTTCATCATCTGAGGCAGATGCCACCAGCAGAAGGGTTGATTTTCTTTTTTGGTGGTTCAGGTTGTGTAGTTTCCACATTAGAGTGTTGCTCTTTTAAGGCTTCTGAAAGCATGCGACACACCCCGCCCCTCTCAGATTTTTGAAGGCACTTCAGATTCTTAAATCTTGGGTCAAGTGCTGAAGCTATCTTTAGAAATTTCACATTGTTATCTTTTTTGCATTTTGTCAAATTTGCAATGAAAGTGTTCTTAAAATGAACAACATGTTCTGGGTCATCATCCAAAACTGCTACAACATGAAATATATGACAGAATGCAGGTAAAACAGAGCAGAAGACATACAGTTCTCCCCCAAGGACTTCAGTGACAAAATTAATTAACGCATTATTTTTTAACGAGCATCATCAGCACGGAAGCATGTCCTCTAGAACGATGACCGAAGCATGAAGAGGCATATGAATCTTTAGTGCATCTGGACAGTAAATATCTTGCAACGCCAGCTACAACAGTGCCATGCCGAACACCTGTTTTCACTTTCAGATGACATTGTAATTAAGTGGGCAGCATTATTTCCCGTAAATGTAAACAAACTTGCTTCTCTTAGCAATTGGCTGAACAAGAAGTAGGACTGAGTGGACTTGTAGGCTCTAAAATTTTACATTGTTTTGTTTCTAAGTGCAGTTATGTAACAAAAAAACCTATATTTGTAAGTTGCACTTTCATGATAAAGAGATTGCACTACAGTACTTGTATGAGGTGAATTGAAAAATACTATTTCTTTTGTTTATCATTTTTACAGTATAAATATTTGTAATAAAAATAATATAAAGTGAGCACTGTACACTTTGTATTCTGTGTTGTAATTGAAATCGATATATTTGAAAATGTAGAAAAACATCCAAAAATATTTAATACATTTCAATTGTATTTTATTAACAGTGATTTTTTTAATCACAATTAATTTTTTTGAGTTAATCGCGTAAGTTAACTGACATTTATATCTGCCTCCTAGTAATTTGAAAGTCACTATCACCCCCAGTGATAGATATGGGAAGGGGGGAGTGAATCTGTATTGTGTTGGGAGGTGGTTTGGGGTTCAAACCTTAGAAGATCACCCTCTTAGGCCGTTAACCCTTTAACACCGGCTGACATAACTTGAACTCATAGGGTAAGGTCATTGAGACAGGAAAGTGCCGTGCTGCTGGGATGACATAATACACATTGCTTCGGCAGAGAAGTCAGTAGGAAATGAGAGTTAGTTCAATGGGTGCAGGTGCCCTGAGGCTCAAGATGACAACTCCTAACTACACCTATGTTTTAAAAAACTCCTCCTAGATACAAAAACATTTTACTTTTCTTTACCACCTTCACAAACATTGATATATTTAGGTTCTAACACCCCAGTGAGTTAAATAAGCAAAATTATCTTCATTTTTGAGATGAGGAAATTGAAGCACAGACAGGTTAAGGTCCATGAGTGTCAGCGACTGGGCTAGGGGTGGTCATACCTAGTGGTCAGAGCAGTGTTAGTCAGGGACCAAGTGTCAAAGTCAAGGGTGAGGGACTGGGCATCAGGAGACAGAGTCAGAACCAAGGGGCCAGGAGGCAGGGACCTGGTGTCAGATCCAAGGGACAGAGCCAGAATCAGGAGAACAAGGCTGGGATAGGAGCAATCACAACTGCAGGCATAAGCATGGAGTAGCCAGCAGCCTGGTGCCACTGGGCTTAAGAGCATGCCTGCTGGTTCCCCTCAGCCAGTCACAGGACTTGGCCAATCAGGTGGTTCTGCTGTAGCCCAAAGTTCATTGGTCTGCTTGGAGACTGAGCTAGCTAGTTGCTGGCTCAGCTGCAGGCCTTCTTGGAGTCCCCATTGTTGTGCCAGAGGTTGGTCCTGGCAGGAACCACGAGGAGCGGAGACTTCCTGGACTATGACCCGGTGCATACTCCAGGAGGTGCAGGAAGCCTTACTGCCCACCTCTCGGGCCTTTATTGAGTGGGTCCTGCGAGCCAGTGCTCCTGGCCTACCCCTCACCCCTGGCCCCCCCAGACCTTTTCATCAGGCCCCTGCCCAATGTGTTCCCCTGTCTTCCCCCTTTGCATACCTGATCTGGCTGCATGACTTGCAGCTGGTTTGTTTTCAAAGTATGCCAAGGACACATCTGTAGATGCTCGTGCATCATGCATTTCATGAGCACAGGCGTGTACCTGGTACAGTTCACCCCCATCCCTTATACCTGCCCTTTTTGGGGTGTGAGGGAGACCCTGGCGCATGTCTAATTGGAGTGTGCCAGGTTGCAGCCTCTTTTCCAGCTCCTCCAGAACCTTCTCCTAAGGGTCTGACCAGACTTTCCCCCACACCTTGTGATTTATGCACACCCAGTCCATATCCTCTTGAAATCACAAGACCTCCTCGTGAACCTCCTCCTGGCGCTGGCCAAGGTGGCCATCTATAATGCAGGAGGAGGATGCTGGATGAGGGGGTGCTCTGCGACTGTGGGGGCTACTTCTGTTCCTCCCTCAGTTCACCTGTCCAGGCAGAGTTCCTCTGGGTGGTGTCCGCTGGCTGCCTAGATACCTTTGAGGAGCAGTATCACTGTCTGAGTTTCTCTGCTCGGTGTCCCCTTCCAGATCCCTGATTTTGTATCTGTGTCCCTCACTCCTGACCCTGTTATTCATTAGTTGTCCTCTGTAATTATTTGAATCCTTGGTCTAGTAATGCCTCCCCTTAGCCTGGGGCAGGGGCCTTCAGACGCGGGCAGGCTTGCACCTGCCTGCCTCCCAGATTTCAATAGGTGCAGGCCTTCTTGGAGTCCTCATCATTGCACCAGAGGCTGTTCCTGACAGGAACCACCAGGATTGGACACCTCCTGGACTACAACCGGGGGGACTGGGTGGACCCTCGGGTGCTAGGTCGGTGCCTGGGGCTCTCCACCCCTCATACCCCTCGACATGTACTCTAGGAGGAGAGGGAAACCTTACCTCCCATCTTTCGGGCTTTCCTTCAGTGGGTCCTGCAGGTCCTCCCCACCCACCCCTTGCCCTCCAGACCTTTTCATCGGGCCTGTCATAAACAGATAGTTAAGGGTTAATGCCTCTTTTACCTGTAAAGGGTTAAGAAGTTCACCTAGCCTAGCTGACACCTGACCAGAGGAACCAATGGGGGGATAAGATGTTTCAAAAGGAAGGCGGGAAGTTTCCTTTGCTTAGGCAGTTTCACTTTTGACCGGAGTGGAAAAGCTCCAGAATTCAGCCTCTTATTAAGTAGTGAGTATTAGTGAAGGAAATAATTAGGTTTATGTTTATTTCTTTGTAACTTGTCTTGTGCAATTAGAGGAATAATCAAATTGGGTATTCATTTGTGTACTAAGTTTTTGCCCAGGGGAACATCCTCTGTGTTTTGAATTTGTTGTCTGTGAGAGTAGCTGGTATGCTAATCTCTCCCAGAGGGTTTTCTTTTACCTTTCTTTTCTTTAATTAAAAGTCTTATTTTTAAGAACCTGATTGATTTTTCCTTGTTTTTAGATCCAAAGGGTTGGATCTGGATCCACCAGGAATTGGTGGGGGAAAGGAGGGGGGATGGTTAATTTCTCCTTGTTTTAAGATCCAAGGGCTTTGGATCTGTGTTCATCAGGTAATTGGTGAAGAAGTCTCTCAAGGCTACCCAGGGAAGGGAGTTAGTATTGGGAGTGGTGGCAGCAGACCAGATCTAAGCTGTTAATTGAGCTTAGGGCGTCTCATGCAGGCCCCCCACATCTGTACCCTAAACTTCAGGGTGGGGAAGGAACCTTGACAGGGCCCCTGCCAAGCGACCCACCCTGGCTCCCTCCCCCCTGCAATCTGAGCCAGCTGCGTGATCTGCAGCCAGTTCATTTCTGAATCGCACTGAGGAAACATCTGTATACACTCATGCTCCACACATTTCATTTCCTCACCCTTGTGTCCTGCCCCAATACTAAGTGGTGGGCCCTTCTGCCATCTGTTGGGGGTGAGGAACCCACCTTCGTTCCAGATTGGAGACCCTTTTCCAGCTCCTCCAGAACCTTTTTCTGAAGTTATGGCTGCACTTTTCCCTGCACCTCTTGATATAAGCACACCCTGTCCATGGCCCCATGAGACCTCCTAGTGAACACCTTCCTCGTGCTGGCCAAAGGGGCCATCTATAAAACCAGGAGGAGGATGTTGGCTGGGGAGATGCTCTGCGACTGTGGCACCTATTTCTGCTCCTCCCTTCAATCACACATCCAGGCAAAGTTCCCCTGGGCCACATCTACTGGCTCCCTATATACCTTTGAGGTGCAGTGGGCACTGTATGGAGTTCTCTGCTTGGTGTCCCCCACCGTATCCCTGCTTTTGTCCCTGTAACCCTGACTCCCATTCCTGTTTTATCATTTGCTGTCCCCCATATCCATTTGAGTCCTGGGTTTAGTGACTCCTCCCCTTAGGCTGGGGGAGGAGCCTAAAGCTGTGGGGGGGCTTGCACCCACCCACCTTCCTGGGACTTCAATAGGTGCAGGCCTTCGTTGGACTCCCCCTTGGTGCGCCGGAGATTGGTCCTGGCAGGAACCATGAGAATTGGAGACCTCCTGGAGTACGACTGGGTGGATCCCCTGGAACTCGGCTGGCACATGGGGCTTTCCACTCTCCACACCCTCAGGTGTGTACTCCAGGAGGTGAGGGCATCCTTACTGCCCATCTCTTGGGTCTTTCTTGAATGAGTCCTGCGGGAAGGTGCTCCCTGCCCACCTCTCACTTCTGGCCCTTTGGGCCTTGTTATCGGGTCCCTGCCCCACAAGCCCCCCAACCCTCCTACCCTGAATAACCTGAACCAGTTGTGTGACTTGCAGCCAGCTTGTTTCCGAACCGTGCTTAGGGAACAGCTGTACCCACTCGTGCTCGATATTTCCATTTTCTCACCCTCGTGTCCCTCCCTGACACTAAGTGACAGGAATTTTTATCACCAGTGAAGGGTGAGGAACCCCGGTGGGCCAGCCTGTAATCCACCTTGGTCCCACGGCCCACCTGGGATATCAGCTGGTGGCTCCTTCATGGAACTGTGAGCACAGGCACGTATTTGGTGTGGTTGACCCTCTCCTCCCCCACACCTGCCCCTTCTGTGGTATCAGGGAGACCCCTGGCACATGTTGACCTTAAGTGTGCCAGGTTGCAGCCCCTATTCTGGCTCCTCCAGTTCCTTCTCCTCAGGTTTTGGCTGCACTTTTTTCTGTACCTTCTGATATATGTACACCCCATCCATGGCCGCATGAAGTCACGAGACCTCTTCATCAACTTCCTCCTGGCACTGGCCCAGGTGTCCATCCACCACACCCAGAGGAGGATGCTGGACTTGGAGGTGCTCTGTGACTGTGGAGCCTATTTCTGCTCCTGCCTTGGCTTACACATGCAGGCAGAGTTTCTCTGGGCCATGTTTGCTGGCTCCCTAGACACCTTTGAGGAGTAGTGGGTGCTGTCTGGGGTTCTCTGCTCAGTGTCCCCCCTCTGGATCCCTGCTTTTGAAACTGTAACCCTTCCTGTTGTCCCTGTTTTTCATTAGTTGTCCTCTGTATTTGCTTGAGCCCTGTGTTCAGTAGCTCCTCCCCTTATGCTGGGGGAGGGGTCTTCAGCTGTGGACAGGGATGCACCCACCCATCCCTGCATTCCCAATAGTTCTAGGCCTTCATTTCTGACAATTGGGGGGGGGGGGGGCATAAAATGAAAAACTTGAACAAGTGGCCTGCTTTTCAGACGTGCTCCTTTTGCTTCTTTAAGTGCCCAGATTTGAAAACATCAGCCTAAGTGTCTTGGCCAAGGTCATCCGGATGGTTTGTGGCAGGCAAAGGCAGAGCCCACATCTCTTGATACTTTTAGTTACAAGACCATTCTTCTCATTGGTACATTCCAATTAAATACACGTTCTCTGGAATGCTAACTGCTTTGATGGAAGAGTTTTTCCTGGCTCTGGCTGTTGATAAACCTGTCTTACCAGAGATGACTTTCCCTTGAGGCTCAAAAACACTACTGAAGAGCATGTTTTTGCCTTTGGAATAGGCCACATTGCACTACAGTGTCAGCCATTTCCAAATATATTTTCAGGGTGGGGTGGCAGGAGACCTGAAAGCTCATTGTCCCTTCAGCCTCGCCAGGCTTGATCTTGATCTCACTTACACCAGTTTTTCACTAAGGTAAAACTCCATTTATTTCAGCAGAGTTAGTCCAGTTTTACACCCCCATAGGTAACAGGAGAATCAGGCCCAGTACATTTGCTGCCCACTCGTCCTGCTTTCCTCCATGGCTGGGGTTATAAAGAAAGCAAATTTGTTCAAATAGGAAAACAAATTCATAGATTTTTCTCCCCGCCCTGCTCCTTTCTGTGGTTCATGCAACCTCCAGGGAATGAAGCTTATCACGCACCAAGGGGAAATTTTGTGAGTCCTTTTAAAGTATAAGGAACTCATGCTGCTTGTGACGTTACACTCCATATGTTTTATGGAAATATGCTAACTGGAATATGCTCCATGCAAAAGGTCTCTTGTAAGGTATCATTAAAAAGCTCATAATCTACGGAGTGTGTTCATCCTGTTTGTATGTATGTATCATTCTTGTATCTAAATCTAGAAACATCAAGTATAACTCTGAAGTCCTGTTGTAATTGTAAGGAGAGTCAGGATGATCTCTACCCTGACATCTGGTGGTGAATTATGGCAAGTGTGGAAAAGAACTTCAGGGGCTGATCTTGTTTGCATAGGCACACCCACCCGCCTAGCATGAGCCCACAGCAACCGAAAGTGGTTACTTTGGCTGGTGTGGGATCCCCAGTTTCTCTGTTATGGGGGCAGGAATAATAAAGTGTTGTTACCCTGATTATGTGAATCAAGGCCAGTGGAACTGTTGTATGACAGAGGGACTCACCATTAACTAAGTAGTACTCGCTAGACAAGGGGCATGGGTTCCAAAACCCAGTGAATTGAGAAAGGTTGGGCATAGGTATTTGTAGCTGATGGTATGTGGCCCCTTTGAGGGCCTGAAACATCAACTATACCTGCTTCTCTCTCCACCGTTGAATGTCAGAGCTAATTTTGATTCTATGAGAAGTCTAGTTATAGACTGCTGAGCTGAATTCACTTTGAGCCAATAGTGCACCAGCACAGGGGCTCCCCTACTACAAGCTGACATCACTGAGTGCTGTATTAACTAGTGGGGGAGCCTGAAAACATATTGCTGAGTGGAGCTGAGCAGTTTGTGGAATTGCGAGCAGAGCGGCTGGCAGAGCAGAGTAGTTTTGTGGGATGGTTGGAGTGGACCACAGGATGGCGAGTGGAGCAGTTTGTGGGACGGCCAGCGGAGCGGAGCAGCTAGTGGAGCGAAGCAGTTCATGGGACAGCTGGAGTGGCTCACGGGATGGCTGGTGGAGTGGAGCGGCTCGTGGTGAAGGCTGCTGCAGAACCCCACGGAGAGGTGAGGCAGTCGGCCTTGGACCATATAAGGTGCCCTTAACACCCTGTGTGCCCCCTTTCCCCCCCCATCTCCATCTGGGGGGGGGTAAAATCTGCAGAACTTTTGAACTCTGGGGCTGCACTGACCAGGAATAGAGACTTTTGGGGTGTTGGACTTTTGGGACTTTGGATGATTTTTGGGTTGCTGGACTCAAGAACCAAAGGGAAAGGACACGGCCCAATTTGGTGGGGTGGGTCTTTTTGCTCATGGTTTGTGTTAGGAATTCTGTTTGTGGTGTTTCCCCAACATAATGCCGCATTGTTTCCCTCCTTTAGTAAAAGGATTTTGTCACACTCAGACTCTGTGCTTGCGAGAGGGGAAGTATTGCCTCTTAGAGGTGCCCGGGCGGAGGTATGTAATTGTCCCAGGTCACTGGGTGGGGGCTCGAGCCAGTTTTGCACTGTGTTATGGAAACGGAACCCCTAGATACTGAACCCGGCCCTTGCTGCTGCCAGCTCAGACCGGCAGAAGGGTTACATAATTATGCAAAGTGTGGGCCATTAATGATGGTTTAGAATCTTGATGGCTCCCATTAACTAGGACAATTGGTTGTAAATGGCTCTGTTTACTTGCAAGCCTTCCTGTGTTCCTGTGAGTCAGGCCTGGAAGAACAGAGGCTTGGGGTCTCACAGGATAGGTGACCATGTCACCTGGTACTGGAATCCATCCTAAACCTGGTGCTTTTCCACTTAAAAGGAAGGGTGGGAACCCAGAGAGAGAAAGACAAAGGATTCCCACCTTCTGCCAAAGATATAAAAGGGGGTGGAACAGAACAAAGGGAGCTTCCAGTCATGAGAAAACCCCTAGTTTCCATCTAAGATGTCTGCTGGAACTGACAAGGACTGTACTGGGGAAAGGATTGGGCCCAGATTAGGAAGGAGTCTAGTCTGTGAAAGAATCTTATTGGAACATCTCTGAGGGTGAGATTTATCTGTAAACAGTTTCTTAATGTATTAGGCTTAGACTTGTGTGTTTTGTTTTATTTTGCTTGGTAACTTACTTTGTTCTGACTGTTGTTACTTGGAACCACTTAAATCCTATGTTTTATATTTAATAAAATCACTTTTGTTTATTAATTAACCCAGAGTAAGTGATTATTATCTGGGGGAGCAAACAGCTGTGCATATTTCTCTATCAGTGTTATAGAGGGTAGACAATTTATGAGTTTACCCTGTATAAGTTTTATACAGAGTAAAACGGATTTATTTGAGGCTTGGATCCCATTGGGAGCTGGGTGTCTTGGTGCTGGAAACAGGAGTATTTGCTGAGCTGTTTTCAGTTAAGTCTGCAGCTTTGGGGGTGTGGTTCAGACCCTGGGTCTGTGTTGCTGTAGGCTAGCATATCTGGCTCAACAAGACAGGGTCCTCAAGTCCCAAACCAACAAAGAAAACATGATCAGAGATAGTTTCAGCACATCGGGTAACTATGCTAAAGGGGAGCTCTGTGACCGAACCTGTCACACCGCTATAAGAGCACTTTTACTTACAGTGAAACTCCCCGGGCAGCACTTATAAGTTTTATACACACACACACATGAATGTGTGATTTTACATATATATATATATAACGCTACAATTGACAGGTATGAGCCCTATAAAGACAGACTTAAACAGCAATGGCTATTGTACCAGTGTATTTAAATTACAGGTTGGTGAAGATGCAGATTTGCTTCAACCAACAAATGTAGCAATTTGTTGCTAAACAGCGAATTGTGTCAATTTCAGCAAATTGTTCAGTCACAAACAAATAAACAGGCAATGATCAAATGCTTTGTTTGGATTATGTCAAACTGAAACATTTTGATTTTTGGGGATAAATTCACCAGAGAATGTAGGCACCATTCACAAAACCCCAGAGGTTGGGGTGGGGGTTCCCTTCCATACACCCATAGCCCACTGATTAGGATACTCACTCAGCAGTAGTGACACCTGGGATCAACTCTCTGCTCCCAGAGCAGGGATTTGAATCTGGGTCTCCTACATTCCAGGTGAGGGCCCTAAACCCCAGACTATTGGCTAGACAGGCATAGTGTTCCCTCAGTCTCACCTCTTGAAGCTGATCCACTGTGTATACAAAAATGTCTATATTCCTTGGGCCAGAAAGATAGAATAAAAAAAAAAGACTGGACTTTGTAGACTGGTGGTAGGGTTCTCCCACTTAGGAGGAAGGACACTTGGGTTCCAGTCCTTATGCCAGTGAATACGTAACTATTCATTTGCCAAAAGTTCCCCAACCCCCCCAACAAACGTTATTTTTGGTCCAACTCAAATAGAATTTTTGTTTATTTTCAGGAAGGGCCAGCAAACCAGAAAATCCAGTTATTCACCCAGTTTTAATTTAAATCTATACAGAAACCTACATACATCACCACTTGGTTACAGGAAAATAATGGGTTATGTAGCCTGTGGGCCTTATTCTCCTCTCACGCAGATGAGAATCAGGAGTAATTTCACTGAAGTCAATAGAAAGAGCCTGAAGTGTTGTAAATTGGGGTTGCTCCACTGACTTACATGGAGTTACTCCTGATTTACACCTGTGAACATGAAAGGAGAATCAGGCTCCCAATGCATGTGACTAGAGCCGTGCAGAAAAAGGTCATTCCATTTCCCGGAGGATTTGGATATTTTGAGGTTTGGTTTCTCTACGATTTGGAATGAAAACCCAACGTTTTGAAATTCTCTATGAAAGGGAAATTCCCTCGATCCCTGGCTCAGGGTCAGTCTGCCTGATTGGCAGTCCCAGAGCTGCAGACCTGGAAGCTGCAGGGTCCCCGGTTCAGGGGCAGTCTGTATGGCTGGCTGCCTTGGAGCTGCAGATCCTGGAACCCCTGGAAGCACAGTCTAAAATGAGCCATGAGACTGGGAACTTGGGAGATGGCATTCCCAGAACTTCCTGTCAGCCCACCTGGTGAGCTGCTGGGGAGCCCGACGGGCGAGCTGGCAGGAACCGTCGCTGCAGAATGTTTCAGTTTTGATAAAGCAGCCTGGCTAAATGGAAAAGCCTTCCAGCAGGGAATTTCCAATCAGCTCTGTGTGAGACCCTGTGATGGGGTTCTGATGGGTCCCCCTGGTGGTGCCACCTGGAACTGGGGTAACACTGAGCCCTCTGACCCACCAGCCTGGGCTCCCTCTCACACTGTGCTGCTGTGACAAGGTGCAAAGCCCTCCAGCCTGCACTCTCACCAGCATTCATACAGGTAGGGGCACAGATGCAGGCTCTCTAACCCCCAACTTCCCCGCCTAGGACGCCCGGAGCAGTACCATTCTGCCATGGTCAAATCTGGCCAGTATATGGGTTTAACATCTCGTCCGCCTCTCTCTCAATGTGAAGAGGACCATAGACACTTATTTTAACCAAGCCAAAATTTTCCCCAGACACCTTAATCAAACACACACTGGTTTGGATTAAAACATAAAATAAGTTTATTAACTACAAAAAGATACATTTAAAGTGACTATAGGTGCTAGCAAACAAATCAAAGCAGATTACCTAGTAAATAAACAAAAATGCAAACTGAGCTTAATGTATTAGATAGGTAGGATATGAATTAGCAAATTCTCACCCTGAGTGATAAACAGGCTGGCAAATTCTTAAGGTACAAGCTGCCTTTGCTTTGCAGCTGGGTTTCTCAGGTTTTCATACACAGGTTAGACATCTCTTTAGCCTGGGATCATCACTTCCCCCACTTCAGTCTTTGTTCCTCAGGTGTTTCCAGGTGTGTTGTTGTAGGGAGAGTGAGGTACCAACATAATGTTATTTCCCCCTTTTATATCTTCGTCCCACTTGCTGGAAAGCTCTTTTGCTATGATCTGAGTCATACAGTTCCTATTTTGTAGTGCTTTCTCTGAGAGTTTTCTATTGTACCCAGTTCCTGGAGTAATCCTTGTGCTTGTGTGCATTTCCTCAATAAGCCATTAACATTGTTTGGCATTTTTACTGTTGTACCTGAAAGGCTGCTTGTAGGTGTTTTCAATCTCACAACATGTTTCAGTAACACATACATAGCCAAACCTCATATATGATGATAGCACATACAATCCAATCAGATATTAATGTCTAGCAGATCAAGACTTTTAGAATGATACCTCACAAAGCATACTTTGTGCAAAACATATCCTAATTATATGACTGTGGTGAATAATGGGGTTCCAGGGTGTCACACCTCCCTCCTTAGTTTACTGCAGGAGTGTTAGTCACTGACTAATTTAAATATACGGAGATATACCTATCTCATAGAGCTGGAAGGGACCCTGAAAGGTCATTGATTCAACCCCCCTGCCTTCACTAGCAGGACCAAGTACTGATTTTGCCCCAGATCCCTAAGTGGCCCCCTCAAGGATTAAACTCTCAACCCCGGGGTTTAGCAGGCTAATGCTCAAACCACTGAGCTATCCCTCTCCCACTGGGGAAAGTAGTGCGCCCTATGCTCTCTTTAGGTTTTCACCATACTACTTCCAAGCAGTACCAAATATGTTAGTGTCACCCACAGGTGTTCTTGCAAAGTTCTGTGTTCCTTTTTCTGGGTTGTCTGAAAACATTTTTGTATGCAGCATTGTTAACATAATGCTGATATCAATATCTTTTAGAATGCAGGAATCTTGGCATTTAGCCATCAATGTCATGAGGCAGTGTGCCTCAGTTTCCCCTTCCACACAGCAGATGCTTGAGTTTGCTCAAACTGATCAGCTACAGTAGCCAGTTCTTCCACGGTTTTCACTTTTTAGTCCCATAAACACTGTTTTACATTATCTTTACATATACTCAGGAAATGTTACTAAGCAACAAGGTCACATATTCCCTCAAAGCTTGTAACACCTTTTCCTTTTACCCACTTATCCATCAAATCTTTCATCTAGTTTACATATGTCACATTACTCATCCCAACACCGTTCTTACGGCTTCTAAATTTTACTCTAGATGTTTCAGGTATAATCTGAATCTGTTTTAAAATCATTTCTTTGAATTTACAATAATCTCAAGCATTCTCAATTGGCATCTTATTGAATATATCCAGAGCTGTACCAGTCAATTTGGAAACCAAAGTGGGCATCTTCTGGTCCTCAGGAATCTGGTGAAGTACACACAGCCTCTCAAAGGTGATGACATATTCAGAAATGTCCCCTGTCTCGCTGTATGCAGGACACAACTGTACCCATTTGTGGATTTTTTGAGAGATGAGACTCACTGGAGCATGGGGGCTTTGGTTCTGCTTCTCTGTCAAGTCCAGTTGATACTTCCTCTCTCTTTCCTTCTCCTCCATTTCTTTGGCTTGTTATTTCATGGCTCTTCTGTGTGCGGCTTATTCTCTGGCATTCTTTGTCTCAATTTCCAGCCATTTTAATTCCATAAGTCTCATGTGTTCTTTTTCGCTCTCTTCTGCCTGCAATCTGCACAGCTCCAGCTCCTTACTAGTTTCACTTTCACTCATTTTCCTGATTTTCTGTCCCTACTTCCTGTGCCCAAAATAAGCAAACGGAAAATAACAAACTGGTAACCTCTTTGACTGATTTCCAGCCACCTCACTTAAATCTCATTTAAAATCACCTCCAGTGTATGAAGTACAAATCTCACTCAGAACAAAGGATTTACCATCAGTACCAAATTATTTGTTATAATGTTAACCATTAGCAACAAACTTTGCATCATGAGAATCAACAGTACCAGCAAATCTTTTATTACAGGTGTATTAGGAAGAGAGTCTAAGACATAAGCCCTTGTACCAGAGGCCTGGTTTGAGGCCTGAGGCCTGAGGCCTAGGCTAAAGTAGTAGTCAAAGCTTTACTGATATAAAGCAAAGACAAGCTGTGAGCAAGAGGCAGGACCTGCTCACAGTATCTGCCAAGAACAGGGCTGATATTGCAGAAATACACATTTCTCAGAAATGCCAGGCACAGAGTACTCACACAAACACATCTCAATATCAAGTGGTACCAGAACATCCTGCTATCAAGGATGGTACAAAAACATTGCCCAAGGATAACAGGAACACACTGAACTCTCCTAAAAGATAAGGTCAGGATAACAGTACGTAATAAAGATGTTTTAATCAAACCAACATGTACAAGGTGATGGATAATAATGAGCCACATCAAGGGGCAGTAACTAACTATGCCAGAGGTAATATGTAACTTTTTTGTATCAGGGTATAAAATGTATCTCAGAGGGAGTATCTTTGTCTGGTTTAGGGAGGAATGGAAAGTCCTGCCATTCACTGAGCTGGTCCATTGTTACAGGCATACATGTATTAGTGGTCTGGTAGAGTCTGTGGGATACTAATACCATGTTTTGTCAACAATAAACCTTGCTGGGTGCCTTTGTCCCTTAACAGATCTTGTGGTCATTGGGTGGTTTGCTGGGGCGGCACACAGAGGGAACACACACATGCAGGCAAACATCAATCAACTTCTAACCACACCGGTGACCCAGGATTGCTGATATGGTAAGTAAGCAAGCTGTCCTCTGGAGGAATCGCGATCTAACATGACAGAAAGACATGGGCTAGGAAACTCCCTTATTCCCTCAATGCAAATCCCCATAGAGTTTGATGAAATTTGAACCCACTGAATTGCCAGCAAGGGTGGGCCCATATGAATTTAAAAAAGAAAGTGGGGAAACATGGACAGATGTGTCATAAGAGGGGGAGTTCTCCTCCTCTTTTTGCCTGTGAGTGATGTGACCCCCCCTGAATGGACTGGCCAAACCCAGGAACATTTGCCAGGATTCCTTCAGCCTGATAGAAGAGAAGATCCTTCATCCACTCCCTCTATAAGGCTCCAGTCCCAGTCCCTAGGTAGCGTCAGCAGCCTGGGTTCCCTGCCAAAGAACAAACACCCACAATGGGCCCACTTCTTCTCTCTGTGGTGATTTCCTTTGTCCCACACATCTGTCTTAAGGACAGAAACCTTGGAACAGGGTAGCACAGCCCCTGAGATTTCCTTCCTCAGTCTCCAAGGGTCAGTATGCCCTATTACACATCTTCCTAATGTCTTTTTATTTTTCTCCTTTCAAAAGTAAATGGTTGTATTTCTGTCTCTTTATATGACTCCTGGCCCTGCTGAATGCAGATGATTGGAAGCACTTTCTCTTGACATTTCTATTTCCAATCTATACTTCTAGAGATGAACTGACCCAACTGAATGCAGGATTTGTGGTAAAGGAAAGACAGACATTTGTGTGAAACAGTGATGTACTCTCTGTGTGTTCTGGTACTGATTTCACTGAGGGTTCATCCAGAGAACACTTCTGGCTTCTCCACTGGTCAGTTCTCAGCTCAGCATTGATTTTAAACTATATTTGTAGATTGTCATGGAAATAAACATGCCACTGTGTGAACATGATCGGTTTTACTGGGGTTTCTAGTTGTAGCCTTATTGGTTCAGTGGAAACCCAGATTCTTATTAACCCTCCTCTAGTCATTATTTTCAATAGAATTCATTTATAGTCCTAGCAGAAATATTCATCCTCTGCATTTATTGCTAATCAGGAAATCTTTTCACAGTTTGTTCAATTTCAGGTGTGAATTACCCAGGGAGAATTTCCCAATTATCTCCTTGGATTCAATGAAAGTTTCAAATCTGAATTCGCTTCAGGAACAAGCATGTTGCTCATCTCAGAATGTTCTCTTGCTGGTGTCTCACTTTTACCACATGCCTGATGTGTAAACCCAGCCTGCTATCAAACAGCCAGCCATACCCACAGGTGCCTTCCCTTGTCTCTTGGTTTGTTGTATCTCAGCCTCTCCCTGTGGTGAGCCCTGGAAACTGCACAATTCATCTGGCAAGAAAAACGTCCACTAAGGGGGAGACTTTCAGAAAGGATTTAATATGAAAAAGGCAAAGTCAAGCTGAAGAAATGATAGGCATAAAAAAGCAGGAAACTTCCACCCCCTCCAAACAATGGAAAATTATACAAAGAAAGCTTATGAACCTTTTCCCACTCACTCTTGTATTTCCTGCAACTTCACACAAATCCTATTAAAACACCTGCTTTGTCTATCTACCAGGAAGGGATTTTCTCTGGCACATCATTTCTGAGAGAAAGAGGCGAAGCATTTACATCATCACAGGGTTATTTTGTCCAATCAAACTGTTATGATATTGAACCCCCAGAGTCACCGTGTCCCACATCATCATAACCTGTGTCTCCAGGAGGCAGGGACGGGGTTTCCTTCTCCATCCCAGAGACAACTTCACCCCTTAGCGAGCGCAGACTCCAACCTGAAAATACCAAGGAGGAGACATACAGTCAGTGGATCCATTCTATGGTTATGTTGGGCTGCAGAACAAGGTGGAGTGCACTTTACAGCAGTGGTTCTCGAACTTATTTGATTGTGGCCCCTTTCTTTGCATCTGTACTAACTGACAACTCCCCTCCCCACCACACAAGTACATATACCAATTAAAAAAAATTAACATGCAACTTTCACTGAATATGAAAAACAGTAGAGGAAAAAGAGCTCTCCATCTGCCTAGCTTGAAGGCAGCACTACCACCAGCAGCAGCGGAGAAGTGAGAGTGGCAACACCAGACCATGACCTCCTTACTTCTGCATTGCTGCTGGTGGCAGTGCTGCCTTCAAAACTGGGCACCCAGACAGGATCCACCGCTCTGTGCTCTGGCTTCTCACGCCGCCCCAGAATATATTCTGCGCTGCCCAGTTTGAGAACCTCTGCTCTACAGTGCAGATTGGGAATTGTTCCCGCTTCAGTCTTGGATCTATGACAAGTGTTATCCATCATCTCTATACATAGTCTGGAAATTAAAACCTTTGGTTTCCAGAGCAGGTAAACTTGCCAAGTACCAGCTGTAACTACCTGTCACTTCATGTACAAAACCCAAACACTTACCAGCAAGGAGCGCTTAGTGAAGAACATCATAACTTTCACTCTGCCCTAGCAATGAATGTTAGCACTTTATTCTTATCAAGTACTAATCAATGCACATTTCATCACCACTGCACCTCCTTTGGGGTGGCTGATGGTGTCTCTGCTCATAACACAATGGGGAAGAGAGGGGAGATATTGGCCAAGGACAATGGGCAAAGGCAATCCCAGATTTTACAGGACGTGTCATGGGCTTTTTAACACTGGTGCAGCAGCAACAGGACTTTGGTTCATAGGATTCTGCCCAAAAGATACACGCGCAGTGAAATGGTGGGAATCCAGCACATCCAGGGTGTGGCAGCCACACAAGGATTGGAACCTAGAGGCAGAAGGATCCTAGGTATCTTGCTGGTTTGACCACGACCCTGCTGTTCCTCTCCCCATGGCAGGCACTAATGCCTCTGATTTGAGGGAATGGAGAGACGAGAGAAGGAAAGATTTCCTTCAGGCATTGGTTTGGCCAGGGCTGTTCCCTTGCTGTGAGGCCCACATTTCCAGCCCTCCCACTCTGCAGAGACACTGTGAAGTGCAAACAGTTCTCCACTCACCTGTCTGTGAATCCCTGTCACTTGCCCCAGTGCCTTGTTCATCATTCTGCCCCAAAGCAGGGTCCTCTTCAGGGACAGACACTTCTCTGGCATCATCATAACCATCCCCTGGGACATCTCCCGGCAGGGCAGGGGCATCTGATGTGAAGATGTGAAGTAATTAAGAGAATATTCACAGTGAAGGTAGAAATAAACTACAAGCTGCAGATGCACCAGCCTCACTAGTCCTTGGGGATCTCTCAGCAATTAACTTCCACCCTCAGAGCGGGAAGAGGAGCCCTCCTCTGGAACCCTCAGCTTGAGGGGTTTTACATATCACATTGATCTGATACATTTCAATAGCTGGTTGAGTGGATCCTAGAGCTCCCAGATGACAAGGGGACAGGGAGTTCTAGAAAGAGGTGACTGGGATCTAGTCCAGAGGGATTGTTCCACAAGGTATTTGGTTTCAATAATTACAAATGTAAATGACTTGGAATTGTCCAGAGTTTGTTCCCGGTTTCCTAAACTTGACATTATTTTTAAAATGTCTTTTCAATGCGTTTTCCTGATAAAGTTTACCCCATAAACTGCCATCAGGCTCCAACGTACTAACACCACTGGGACCTGAGCCGGTTAATAAGGGTGGGACCTCTGCCCTTGGGTGTAAAATCTCTGTCCCACCCACCCCCCTGTCCCAGTGTGTCTGACACAGATGTATATAAGCTGGAATAGACACGTGCCAGGAAAGGCTGGCAGGGAATATTGCAGCACTGATGACATCTCTGATTCAATGTGCCCTCTTTACAAATGGTGAGTAACCCTAGTGTTCATGGCAGTGAGGGTCCCAGGGCAGTGACCTGAGCCAAGTACCGCGTGGGCAGCTCCTGAGCACACTGCTCCTTCCATCCTGCAATGGGCCTCTGTCATGACCTAGAACATCACACGCTTCCCTACCCCTGGGCTTCCACACAGCTCTGGTAATGCACCTGGTCAGTGCCCCCAGCGTTACGCCAATAGACAATACTGGTGGGTGAACTTTGTGGTTTTCTTAACAAACCATTATTGTTCCTACTGGGAAACACATTCAGTTTTTCGACAGGGTGACGTTGGTTCCAGGAGGTGGATTCACTGCTAACCTCGGCCATCTGGAGTCTGGGGGACGTCGTTCAACTCAGGCTCCTCCACGTTATCGTAATCCAACTGAGACCCCCCCGGGGAAGCTCCCTCTGGAAGAGCAAACACCACACTCAGCCCATGGCACCAGCAGGGTCTCTTCAGCACAGGTGGCCCTTATAACTAGAGCTGTTTATCATGGCACGTGAGAGGGGAAGTCACAGGGGGCCCATGGTGAGAAGGGCACAAGTCAGAGAACTACAGTGAAACAGGAGTCCCAGAAATAACTAGGGGCCAATCCTGTCCCTGCAGAATCCAACAGCATCTCTTTTATGTGTTTCAGTGGGAGCAGGATCTGGGCTTGTGCTGAGATAACAGGTTGGAACACGGGCGCTGCCAGGCCAGAGCCGGCCTGTGTGAATCCAGCTGATCTCTGCAGACAGGTTTGAATTTTCCTGTTACCCTGGGGAGGGGGAACCTCCCCTCTGCAGGAATTAAAGCTCCTGCTGGGAGGTCGCTGGCCTGATCCTTTGTGAGCTCCTGCTCTCCACTAGCCTCTCAGGCAGCCCAGGGCTCAGCTTGGCAGCGCTCCAGCTTCTCAGCAGAACTGGCTCATCTGCTCAGTGTCTCCTCCCCCAGCCACAGGCTAAACTCCCACAGGGCCCAAATTCATGGACTCCCTTGAGAGCAGCTGGGGTAGAAATGCCGCCCTGTTTATAACTAGAGATGGGCCCAGGCCAGGAAGTTCAGATCCAGGGGTTTGCTTCAGCTTGTTATAGTGACAGGTGCCAGCCCCAAAACTGAGATCCAGAGCTGGGGTCAGAATCTGCAAATCCCCCTCCTGCAAAGTTCTGTTGGGTTCGGATCAGTGAGTTGGACTCAGCCCATCTGTAATTATAACACAAGAAAATCTTCTTGTCTCTCTCAGAGGTGAGAGACGAGCCCTGCTGGGCATGGACACCTTCCACCCAAAGAGACTGACCCGTCTGCTCCAGCTCCTCACCAGGGGAGGTCACTGGGAGGCACTCCCAGGGGTCTGTGCTCAGGAGATGGTCACATGTTCCCACCCTGAGATTCTGGCAGAAATCCTGTTCAATGGGATTAGACCCGACTGTGTAAAATGGGAACCGTGTGAGGGGAAATTGCTGCGATTGCAGAAAGTGTCATAGAAATTCTATTCTCTGCCCAGATTTGGGTCTCTCTCGGCCTGAGTCTGCCCCTCCCCCGTTACCTTGTTCTGATCCAGGATCGTTTTCCCCCTCGCTGTCCCCGGTGTAATACTGCAGCTTCGTCACTGAATCATCTGAATAGGAGACTGGAGAGACGAGAACCAGAAATTCATCACAGTGAGAACAGTAGAACTGTGGGACTGGGAACACACCCGGGGCCAGGAGCAGGACTTCCAGTCTCAGTCTATTCCTTCTTCTACGGGAGATGGTGACTCACAGCGACTCTGAGCGGTGAGAGGCTGACACAGACTCCCCAAGAGAAATCTCCATGTTACTGTGGTAAATGTGACTGAGGGGATGCTACAATCTGACCTGAAAGACGCTGGGGTGAGTGAAGGGCATGACTCTGGCTGCTGGTCCAGGGAATTTCCACAATGGTTCTGGCCTCCTCAGCCACAGAGGGGATTCCTCCTTCTAAAGGGTAAATACCCGCCTCCCCCATGAATCAGTCGATCAGCTCTCTGTGGTGTTTCCAGATTAGGCCAAGAAAGGCCCAGAGCAGAGTCTGTGATTCCCTGTAACCATCTGGGCATTGGTGCTGGGGGATGCCCTGAGCATGTTCCTAGAGCCCCACCAAAGCACAGCCCTTGGCAAGATGTTCCCATCGGACATTGAGACAAAATGGCACAAAGGATAACAGGGCCGTGACTGAAAGTCATGAGGCTCTCCTAGGCTGATCTCTCTGCTCTGGGGGCAGGAGAGAGCCCACCCAGCAGACCAGTGGCTACGGTGGGAGGGGGCCACAGAACATCCCCTGCTCCAATGCTCCAGAGCAGTTTTCAAATGATAGTTTAGCCTGGCCCCAGACAGTCGCTTTCCTGACCCCTCACTGGTTACACTCCAAGGCTGCAGGACGGGCAGAGTGACATTAACTGTCCCTAGAATTGGGACACTCAGTGTAAGGTGGGAAGGAAACTCATCTCCCTCAGTCTACACAAGTAACTGCTGGTCTCACCACAGACCCAGCTCCCACAGCTAGAGCTTGGCAAAAACCCAGATGGTTTGGTTCTCTGGCCATTGGGGGAAAAAAGCAAAAAACCCAACGTTGTTTTGAGTTCAGCCAAAAATGACTTTTTTTGGCAATTTTTGGCAAATGCAAAAGTAAAAAAAAAAGTTTAATGTTGAATGAAACCATTTGGTGTTCTTTTAGACATTAGTTAATTTTTGTTTATTTGTTTTTTTTTATAGATAACATTAGAGGAAATTTCTAATGGAAAAGTCATATCAAATTGAAAAAAACAAAATATTTTCTTTAGAAAGTGTTGAAATGATATGAATTGTTCTGTGTGTGTTTGGAACAATTGGGTGAAATTGACAGGAATTTGTGAAATGTTTCGGTGTCTCTGAATCTGCATTTTTCACCAAAATATTTTGTAATGAAGATGTGTGCCCAGCTCCAATGACAGGGCTGAAGCTGCAGTGATTTAACTCTGGGTCAGGGCCTCAGATGGAAAGGGCATTAGATAGCTGCTCCCTGTTAAGAGTGAGACACACAGACCTGAGCGACTGAACATCTCCTGCTTCTCTCTCATCAGGTTATAGTCAATCTCCTCGTACACGGCCTCAGAGAAGGGATCCAAGGGTCTTCTGGAACCTGAAAACAAAGGTCAGGGTTTGCCCAGGGTCATTGAAACCAGAGATGGGAAACACTATGGGATCATCCAGCCCCTCCCCCTGGGCCCAGTGCGAGCCTAAACCCTACAGCACATTCCCACTGCTGGAATTTAAATGAGCCAGGGGACAGGGTTTCTTTACACAACAGCCCTTTGATGATGGTTCCCAGGGCTAGTTCGCTGTCAGGAACCTTCCTCACATTCATCTTAAATGTTCCCTTTTTAATCTCATCCCATTATTCCTGGCTATTCTCCTTTGGAATAGCTTAAATAATACTTCCCCCATGCTGCTGTGACAGATACTGCAACCCCAGGCAGTATCTTTGGGAATCACTGTATTAAATATATGAATGGTTTATGTGTGAGTGTGTTCTACTGCATGTGGAAGGGTTTCCACAGCTCCTCCAGGAAGAAAAAACAGTGTGTGTGTGTGGGGGCGGGGGGGGCGGATTAAGGTGAATCACTGAGATTGTAACAACCCCAGAAAGGTAACAGCCTTCAGGGTGGTTTACACAGACTGGTTCAAACTGGGTTGCCAGAGACCAAGAGACAAAGAAAGACTTCTGATATGAAAGGCTGAGTTTAAACAGACTCAGGGCCTTCACTTTGATTCACCAAATGGGCAGGACCTTCTGTCCATGAGGATCCCAACACTGAATCATTGGAGGGACGTTGGTCTACCAGGCTGCCCATGAGGAAGACGGGTGATTTTGGTATGTTCAGAAAGTGTGGAGGAATTTTTATTGTTTTTAATGTTTTCTCTGTGATACTTTCATCCTACTAACAAGGTGCAGTCTGCTGAGAGAGAGTTGGGTGGTGACTTGTAACTGCTGGTAATGCACTGCTCATAGCCCTTGGGGAGAATACACAGCATGGGGGCTGGCCTGTAGGCAGACTGGTTTGCTGGGGGTATCACAGTGGAAGGCAGGGGGCTGTGCAGCATTAAAAAACCCTGGTCAGCAGGAGATGGGACGGGGGGTTCTACCCAGAGAGAGGTGATGACTGGAGCCTGAGGTGTGATTTGGCACTCCTGGAGTGCACCACGGGGAGGGAGCGGGGGGGATACAGGTGCAGTTTCCCTTAAACTGTGATGCTCCCTAGCTAGTATCATCTCCAGATTTCATGGCTGGGCTGTTCCACTGCCACACAGTTAATGAAATATTAAATGAGAGAGGAGTTAACAGGCATCCTCAGCCACCCCACCCAGCCCGGTATCACCCCTCACTCTGACACCCTGCAGTCCCCTTCTATTGCAGAGGCATTTCACACAGTGACACCGATCAACACCCACCTCTGCTTTGTGCCCTGGCACTTCGCACCTGTGCCCCCAGGATAATTAAGACCAGGCAGAGCAGGGTCCCCAGGATAATGCAGATGACCACGGGCACTGTGACTCTCCCACTGTCGGTCAGAGGGCGGCGTGGGGGAGCTGGATGGAAATGAACATGTGACAAGGAGAGATTATCCTGTGAGAGTCAGAGGGCCCCAGGGAGCTCCCCAGTCACTCATTGCAGGGCCCAGAACAGCAGGTAATGGGCTGGGACACAGTCTATGTGCCATGGGAGCAGCTCACAGGCTGCTGTTTAAATCATGGGCCCTCCCCTGTCAACTGGAACCAGCAGATAGGAATCCTCTGGCTCAGCAGGGCCTGCAGCTCCCACCCGGGTGTCCTTCACCCTCAGATGTCACAGGTCATGGAAAGGAGCTCCTTCCCTCAGGCTGCAGCTTGCAGCTCCTCCTCTGTGACCCAGCACCAGGGAAATTTAACCCTTGATGGGAGGAGGGGGATGGTTACCTGGGGTATTCGGGGAATCTGTCCTCTCTATCAGACCTGCAAAGGGAAAGGGAGGAGAGTTGGAGTCTGGAGCGAGGGGGAGGTGACGTGTCTGTTCCCCGGGGGGAACCTCACCACTGAGAGTCCCTGGTTGTCTCCAGCTGTCACCTCCACAAACTCCCTCACAGCAGCACAGGGCCTGTTTGTTAGTGATTTAGGGCCCAAGTCCCTTGTGCTCTGTGCAGCAATGAGGACTCTAGTAACAAACAAGCACACTGGGGCCTGTGATGGATGCAGGGGTTATGTGGGCTGATGCCTGAGCCAATCTGACCCCACAAAGGTTCCACCCCACAGCATCCATGATGCTTCTGCACACAGGAGATGGGAGGGCCTGGTCTGGGACCAAAGGGATAGAGGGGTGGGCTGACCCATCCTCCTCCCTGAAAATTACAGTATGTAGCAGAAACATCTCCTGTCACTCACCTGAGCAATTCACCGCAGCATCTTCCTTATGGTCACAGTTACTCTCACCCCAGGGCTTGGAACAACAGTCCCAGAGAGATGACTCTGTCCCTCTGCAATTCAACGTCTCCACCCAGATTGGACCAGTCCCCTCGTCAAATGCAGCCTCACCAGGGGCAGATACAGCAGATCCACAGCCCAGTTGTTTACACACAACGTTAGCATCTGCCATGTCCCAGGAGTCATCACAAACTGTTCCCCAGGAGCCACGGTACCAAACCTCCACTCTCCCCGAGCATCTGTCCTTTCCTCCCACAACACGTAACTTCTCCCTGTCTGGAAATGCAGAAACCTCACATGTTACTGGGACAGCTGGGAAAGTCCTTAGGGATCAAGAGTGAGACAGTGAGAAGCAGAGATACCTGCGCAGCTTGTAGAGTTCGGGCATTCAGCAAATAGGGTCTGAGTTGGTTTTGCTTTTTTTCCTATGGAGAGAAAATGCCGAGGTGAATGCACTGTGTGATGTGAGAGTAGAATTTATCTGTATTTTTACCCCCTAATTTCAGCACTGTATGAACTGAAATGTGAACTCTGGGTCATTTCATACCTAATTAATTTGCTATTCAGCTGTTACTCAGACACACAGGCTGACATGAACATAGACTTGGGGGGGATTCCAGTCTTGACCCAAACTGCACAGCCTGGGCCCATCTCTGATTGTTCATCCCAAAAATATTAATAACCACAGAGCTGCCTAATGATGGTCTCTAGGGAGAGGCTTTTCTTCACTCTCTCACTACCTTAGCTCACTGTGTAACACCGGTCTCTTTTATAATTAATTGATTAACTTCCATGTTTGTTGTTAATCAGACAAATGCGTATACCTATAAAAGACCATGCAAATATGTTTGTATGTTGTGTTGAGAATTTATATCTGCCTACACTGAGATGTGAACAACAACAAAAGTTCTATCCTAACCCTTCAATTAATTAAACACATCGCGTACATGTGTGTTTGCACATGCGCAAGCAGGTAGTTTCAGAATTACCAGTGCAAGAAATATGGGTCTCTTCTGCTCGGTTATCACATGACTTTGGATTCCAGGGCTCTGAAGGGCACTGCCAGAGGGAGCTGTGTTGCTCATTGCATGCAACATGGTCCAGCCATGTGGGACCCTTTCCATATTCAGAGCCTCCTGCAATATACCCTCCGTCTCCACAGTTCAGTTGTTTGCAGACAATTGCTGCGGTAACTTCAGACATCTGATTGGAGCAAACACTGCCCCATGTCCCATTGTAGAAAACCTCCAGCCGCCCAGCACAGTCACTGTCGCTCACCAGCCTCAGATCTGTGAATTCTAGAAGCAAATGCACAAAAAGGGAATTTAAATCGTCTGATTCTGAAATGAACTGGGGCGTGAAGAGCGAAATCCCAGCAATTGCTAACGATCCTGTGCATCATTCTGCAGGAGCAAGTGTCAGGGATAATCACTCCAAGAATCAGAGACACCTTTAGACACCACAGGCCCCTTAGAAATACAGTGGGCAGCTCCGAAAGGCCACTATTTACCAGCAACTACATACAGATTGTAATAGATTAAGACCTGAAAGGATTGTAACATTGGCAGGCCAGATGCCAGCTCTTGCCCAGGCTGCAGGCATTAGCTGAGAACTGACCAGGTCACCTGTATGTTAGTTTTGCTCAAAACAGGTATTAGTCTTGTAAGACTATATTTTGTGTTTAGAGTCTATGAAATGGTGGTTAGTTGCTCCAGGCATTAATCTCATTTGTAATGTCTGTGGTCCATGCTACAAACAAATATGTAAATGTTGCTTTATAACTGAAAATGTTGGCTCTGAACTTGAGAACTCAGGCATGGGAATCATCCCCCCTCTCCATCCCCAAGGATTATCCAAATCAGATGGGCTATCAAGGATCATCACAATATAAAGGATTGGTTAATGGCCTTATCACACCCATGGAGCAGTACATGCAGAAGGCCCCGTCCCATCGCTTTGAAGGCTGGAAGAGGGAGGTAAAAATAGCAGATGTGAAGATTTTTCATCTTTTTGGCTGTTTGAACTATGACAGGGCCAGAGACACCAAATTGAAGTTGGAGATCCTATGGGTTACCCCTGGGTCAGTGCTGAAGGACATTTGGAATTGACAAATCACTACAACTCTGTCACTCCTAGGATGTAAATGGTAACTCATTTGTGTGTATATGTTTGCTTGCATTAAGCTTGTAAATAGCGTTTTAGTTCTTTTTCCTAGTTAATAAACCCGTATCTAGTTTATTACAGGATTGACTACAGGCATTGTCTTTGGTGTAAGATTCAGGGTATCAACTGATCTGGAGTAAGCGACTGATCTCTTGGGACTGGAAGCAACCTGAATGTAGGGTGATTTTTGGTGTAAGTGACCAATTATAACTAAGTCCAGTTTGTCTGGGTGACAAGATAGACTGGAGAGTCTAAGGGGACTGTCTGTGACTCCATGGTAAGATAGATATAGTGATCCAGGACTAAGTTTCCTCTAAGCTGCGTGGCCATGTGTCCGCACAACAGGCTATGAAGGGCCGCATAGGCACACAGCCACAGGCCCCGGCCCCCGAGCTGCCACAGTGGGGAGAGGTGCCTCTCTTCTCTGGCCCCAGAGCTGCTGCAGCAAGAAAGGGCTGAGGGGAGTCCTCTTTCCCTGCCACAGCCCCACGGCAGCCTGCACCCCAAACCCTTCATCCATGGCCCCACCCCATAGCCCACACCCCCAGCCAGAGCCCTCACCCCCCCATACTCCCAACTCTCTGCCCCAGCCCTGAGCCCCCTCCTGCACCCTGAGCCCCTCATCCCTGGGCCCACTCCAGAGCCCTCACCCCCAGCCAGAGCCCTCACCCTGCACACTGCCACCCTCTGCCCCAGCCCTGAGCCACCTCCCACACTCCGGACCCCTTGGCCTCAACTCTGCCACCCATCACCTCTATACTGGTGCACATAACAAAATTCATTCCACACATGGATGTAAAATATTAGAGGGAACATTGGTCCAGGAGTTTACATCTGTTACTGTCTTGGTTAAATCTACTTATAGACACACCACCAGTTTGGGGTATTGCCTTGTTTCTCACCATCTGCGCTGAGGTGGGCACTCAGTGCCGTGAGCCACTCCAGACAGCGTGACAGGGATCATGAGATCAAATAATTTAACCGTCTGTAAAACAGCTGCATAGAGCCTAATAACTTGAGTTTGATGTAAGCATCGCTTCCAAAAAGGCATCCAGTCTAGACAGGAAGACTTCAAGAGATGCAGAATGCACCATTTCCCTGGTAGTTTGTTCTGATGGTTAATCACCCTGTTAAAAACCTGTGCCTTATTTCTGATATTTGGCTGGTTTCAGCTTCCAGCCATCGACTCTTGTTCTGCCTTTCTCCATTAGATTAAAGAGCCCTTTAGTAAGTGGTATGTTCTCCTTGTGACGGAACTTATGCACTGTAATCAAGTCACCTCTTGATTGTTTTGATAAGCTGAACAGATTCAGCATCTTAAATCTCTCAATGTAAGGCTTTTGTGATCACTTTTTTGTGTGGCTCTTCTCTGCTCCCTCTCCAATTTTTGTGGACATCAGACCTGGACATAGTATTCCAGTATCTGTCTCACCAGTGCCATAAACAACAGTAAAATTTAGTCCCCACTCCTATTCACTACTCCCCTGTTTATACATCCAAGGTTCACATTAGCCCATTTTGCCACACACGGCACTGGGAGCTCATGTTCAGTTATTTCTCCACTAGGACCCTACATCCTTTTCAGTCACTGGTTTCTATGATACTGTCTCCTTCAGATACCTGAGATGCAGCATTCTAACATTAGGGAAATCTTGTAATATCTCCAATACCTCCTGGTGGAAGTTGAGGACGTTCTAATGGTGACCCTGGTAGGTACCCAAGGGAAAGGGCGGCAGAGACAGCCAGGGAAAGTATCATTCTCAGCGATCTCCTTAAACATCTGCCCCCTCCATTAAATCCCCTGGTAACACGGCTCACAAGAGCATTCACAGAACAGACCTGAGCAGAGAACTCCTGAATCCTCTTTGTGTCTGCAGTTGTGCTGGCCCCAGCCTCTGGAAGGACACGACCAGAGATCGGATTCATTCCCAGAGCAGTTCACATCATCCAGCCAGATCTGCCCGGATCCTTGCCCATAATGAGCAGAGACAGTTGCATTGATGGCACGTCCACATCCCAGTTGTTTGCAAATGACATTGGAGTCTGACAGATCCCAGAAATCATCACAGACCGTCCCCCAGCTGCCATTGTAATAAATCTCCACTCTCCCTGCACAGCGACTTGTCCCATTCACCAGTCTGATCCGCCTGCTCCCTGCAGGGATAGATCCCAGCTGTTAATATGTATTTTCCTACTGAACAGAGAATGTCTGTGAGATTTGGAAATAAATCACCTGAACAAACGACACCGACGTCCGCAGCAATTCCTGCCTGGGCTGTCTCAGACGTGGAGTTGTCACAGAGAGTCAGACGAGTCTCGTTTCCTGCACACTGGACCCTTCTCAGCCCCACAGGGCCCGTTCCTCGCTCAGACTTAGGGGGGTAATAAGCTTTCTCAGCGACTCCGCACTGGAGCTGCCTGCACACCACGCTGGCATCGTTCATGTCCCACTGGTCATCCAGGACTCTGCCCCTCACACCACGGAGGGAAATCTCGACTCTCCCGTCACACCGGCTCTCTCCATTCAGCAGTCTGAGTGATTCAGAGCGACCTGGGCTCAGGAGAGATGGGAAACACACTGAATAACACTCCCTGTTAAACATTAGAAATAATACAGAGTGTGCATGAAATTATGGACTGTTTCTCAATAAGAAAGCATAAGCCAGTGGTCAGAGTGCATCACAGTGTTAAATGGAACAACCTCTGTTAGAAGACACTTATTCTTTTGAATCTATAAGTGGAAGGTGTTATAAGGATTGTAACACGCTGAGTTTGCCAGCGGGACTTGCCAGCAGACCCTGTAAATGAGTGAGCGAGAGAATTCCTGCAGGTTACTGATTGGGAAAATAGTCTCTGTGTGTGGTGGTGGAATGGCTGCTGAGGTTTGTACTCCCTTTATCCAGGCTTAAATGCCTGGAAGCCAGTGAATGGTGTCTGCACAAGCGCTTAGCAGGTGGGTCGTGAGTGATTTAGGCAAGTTTGCCATGAGGGAGTTTGGCCAATGGAAGAGCAGGGTTCATGGTGGTCAGGAAGAGGTTATTGTTGGTAAATTCCCTTAGTTCCCTCTGAACTTTGCTCAGTAGGTGGCAACTTTCTTGGTTCACCTGGGTCCAGTGCAGGAGCTCCCAGTGTGAGATAGTTCCTGGCACTGGTGGTTCTGACTGGAGCTGTCCCCTGAAGTGTGGTGTCATCTCTGAGCCCAACGTGAGATTCCAGCTGATCAATTCACACCACACTAAGGAGGTTGTGTGTGGGGCAGGGAAGGGGACGTTCTCTGTTAGTGAATATTGTGACGTCCTTGGGATGTGAATCTCAGTCTTTGTGTGTGTCTCAGAATCAGTGAGTCGTACAGCAAGGTGGTAAGTTAGGAATTACTCACCGAATTCAGACCCAGGTGCAGCCAGGAGAGACTGACAATGTTAAAAGACAACAGCAGAGTCAGTGCAGGGCACACCCACTGGCTGTGTCAGGTACAGTATGTACTAGTATGGTAACCTGACGGGTGTAGTATGTGTGCACTGGATCCAAACAGCTCAAGGATCTTGTTAGCCAAATAACATTTCAAGGCTAAGAGTGAAATCCTGGCCCCATTGAAGGCAATGGTAAAACGTCCATTGTCTTCAATGGAGCCAGGAGTTCGCCCTAAGACTGTAGCAGGGGAATGCCTGCGTGCAGCTAGTGTAGTGCAGGGGTGTAGCCACAGTTGGGCCATGGTCTACCCAGTTAGCATCCAGGCCCACCCAAATCAGGGCCAAAGCTGGGACTCCCATCCCCGGCATGGTGTCCGTCAGCCTGGCTGCATCTCTCTGCTGCTGGTGCTGTGCACTGCTTCCCTGGTCTGACCCCAGCGCTAGCGCTGTGGGGGGTGTGCCTTTTGGGGTCAGGTCTGGGCGGGGCTAGTGCTGGGGCCGGAGACTGGGGCAGCAGCTCCTGGCGTCAGCAGGAAAGGGACATGGCTGGGCTGATGGACACCAAGCCAGGGTCAGGAAAGGTGAGTGGAGCTCGAGCCCCAGCGGGACCCCCCTTCGCCCCAAGGGTGCGCCAGGTGTCCCGATTTTATAGGGACAGTCCTGATATTTGGGGCTTTTTCTTATATTACCTCCCACCACCTATCCAATTTTTCACATTTGCTGTCTGGTTACCGTAGGCACACCCCGCAGGCTGTGTGCCCCGGGCAGCCCCAGCGTTGCATGCCTGCTAAGCGGAAAGGGCCGGATGGAAGGGGTGGAGGGAGGAGAGCCCCCTCCCTCCTGCCTCCTTCACAGGGTACCGGATCCCTCCTGCACCCCTCCCTCTGCTCCTTCCCATCACTGCTCACCTCCCGAAAGCCTGGACTCACCCAGGTTTCCTGTCCTAGCTATGCCACTAGTGTAGTGTCAGGGTAGAGAGTAGATTTGGGGCTTTCCGAGGAGGCTCATGGGTATAACTGGGTACCACAGTCCCTCAGGAAGGCCAGATTGGATCATGGCAGATGGAGCTCATGCAGAAGGGACCAGGTGTTTTTCCTTAGAAGGGATTCTCCTTCTAGCAACTGTAAGTCACCGGCACCAGATGGCATTCACCCAAGAGTTCTGAAAGAACTCAAATGTGAAGTTGCGGAACTATTAACTATGGTTTGTAACCTGTCCTTTAAATAGGCTTCTATATCCAATGACTGGAAGATAGCTAATGTAACGCCAATATTTAAAAAGGGCTCTAGAAGTGATCCCGGCAATTAAGTCTAACGTCAGTACCGGGCAAATTAGTCGAAATAATAGTAAAGAATAAAATTGTCAGAGACATAGAAGAACATAAATTGTTGGGCAAACATCAACATGGTTTCTGTAAAGGGAAATCATGTCTTACTCATTTATTAGAATTCTTTGAAGTGGTCAACAAACATGTGGACAAGGGAGATCCAGTGGACATAGTGTACTTAGATTTCCAGAAAGCCTTTGACAAGGTCCCTCACCAAAAGCTCTTATGTAAATTAAGTTGTCATGGGAGAAAAGGGAAGGTCCTTTCATGGATTGAGAACTGGTTAAAAGACAGGGAACAAAGGGTAGGAATTAATGGTAAATTCTCAGAATGGAGAGGGGTAACTAGTGGTGTTCCCCAAGGGTCTGTCCTAGGACCAATCCTATTCAACTTATTCATAAATGATCTGGAGAAAGGGGTAAACAGTGAGGTGGCAAAGTTTGCAGATGATACTAAACTGCTCAAGATAGTTAAGACCGAAGCACTGTGAAGAACTTCAAAAAGATAACACAAAACTAAGTGATTGGGCAACAAAATGGCAAATGAAATGTAATGTGGATAAATGTAAAGTAATGCACATTGGAAAAAATAACCTCAACTATACATACAATATGATGGGGGCTAATTTAGCTACAACGAATCAGGAAAAAGATCTCGGCGTCATCGTGGATAGTTCTCTGAAGACGTCCACGCAGTGTGCAGAGGCGGTCAAAAAAGCAAACAGGATGTTAGGAATCATTAAAAAGGGGATAGAGAATAAGATGGAGAATATATTATTGGCCTTATATAAATCGATAGTACGCCCATATCTTGAATACTGCATATAGATGTGGTCTCCTCATCTCAAAAAAAGATATACTGGCACTAGAAAAGGTTCAGAGAAGGGCAACTAAAATGATTAGGGTTTGGAATGGGTCCCATATGAGGAGAGATTAAAGAGGCAAGGACTCTTCAGCTTGGAAAAGAGGAGACTAAGGGGGGATATGATAGAGGTATATAAAATCATGAGCGATGTGGCGAAAGTAGATAAGGAAAAGTTATTTACTTATTCCCATAATACAAGAACTAGGGGTCACCAAATACAATTAATGGGCAGCAGGTTTAAAACAAATAGAAGGAAGTTCTTCTTCACACAGCACACAGTCAACTTGTGGAACTCCTTGCCTGAGGAGGTTGTGAAGGCTAGGACTATAACAGCGTTTAAAAGAGAACTGGATAAATTCATGGAGGTTAAGTCCATTAATGGCTAATAGCCGGGATGGGTAAGGAATGGTGTCTCTAGCCTCTCTTTGTCCGAGGGTGGAGATGGATGGCAGGAGAGAGATCACTTGATCATTACCAGTTAGATTCACTCCCTCTGGGGCATCTGGCATTGGCCACTGTGGGTAGACAGGATACTGGGCTGGATGGACCTTTGGTCTGACCCAGTTTGGCCGTTCTTATGGAGTTCCCAGGGTATGGGCTGGGTAGCTAGTTAGGAGAGGCAGGGCAGGGCTGCAGGGAATTCAGTTATGAATGCAGGTAGCAGCCTCTGTGAGAAGCACTAGAACTGCGAGGTGAATTGTCCCCAAGGTATAAAGGTATCAGCTGTAAAGAGGAGAGTGGATGTCTGTTGAGAGTGCTGGGCAGGGCCCTATAGGCTTAGTCATGGTGTGTAATGGCACCAGTGACTCTGGGCTCTGTGGGATACAGTCCTGGAAGCTATGTATATATTATTAGGAAGAAGGTTGAAATCCAGGGATTCTGTAGTAGGTTTCTCTGTTAGGACCCCAGTTCCAGCCAGTGAAGAAGCCCTATGGAAACTCTGTACATGGATGAGAAGATGGGGCAGAGAGGGGAGCTGCAACTTCATTAAGCAGGAGGGGTCTCTTTGGTGAGGGAAGAAGCAGATGATTACAATGGACTTTTGGGTCTTAAAACTCTGCGGATCTATAGACCCATAAGACGGGCTCCATTTAGCCACAAGGGGAACCAGATTGTCTGGGCATTAAAAATAAGTTTTCTAGTGAATTATTTTTCCTCGGTGCCCAGGATGGATAAATCAGGATTGTGCAGCATCAGGCTGTTGCCTGTATGACCCCTGCCTCATTCACTTTAGAAACTGGAAGGCCTGTAGAGATTGAGCAGGGGAGCGCAGGAAGAATTAGGATGATCTTGTTAAGAGCAGTGACCATCATTCAGTAGAGCTCAGTTCTGTTCTTGCCTCTGCTGTAGACTTCACAGGTGATGCTGAGCAGGTCTCTTAAGCCAGTTTTTATGGGGTCTGATTAGCAGAAGTACTGAGCACTCACAACTGCCACTAGGGTCAAGACAAGATGTGGCTGCTCAGCTCTTCTGCAGTCAGGCAGCTTGGTCAGGTGGAACGAGCACAGGGCTGAGAATCAAAATACTGAATTTTATCCTGGCTCCACTGCTGAGTCACTGGGTGGCCTTGGGCAAGTCACTTTGCTTTTCTCTCTCAGTTTCACCAGCTATAAAATGGAGCTAATAATAATACTTACCCACCTGCTTCCCTGGAGTTCTGTGAGGGTTTATTAATGTCTGGACAGTACTTTGAACATATAAAGCTCTACAGAAATGGTGAGTACTCTGAAGAATCAGGCCCTGAGGGTCTCAGGTTGGTGCCCAATCATCCCAAATAAGTAGTGAGTTTGGAAGTTTGGCTTTAATCATTGTATGTAACATTTTCAAAAGCAGCTAAATGATGTAGGTGCCGAAGTGCCATTTTCAGAAGTGACTTAGGCAGCAAGAAGGTGAAGTCTTCAGGGTTCTTGGGCTCCTACGTTACTGGAGAAAATGGGATTTAAGTCCCTAAGTCACTTAGTCACTTTTGAAAATGTTATTCTTGGGCTTCTAAGTGCCTGTGTCACTTTTGAAAGGGGCATCATAAGAATCTGCAATCAGCCAGGGGTGTTATGAAGACAAATTAGACTCGGTCATAATGTATATGCAAAGGGGGGGGGCTGCATGGGTAACCTTAACTCCGATATTTCCTAATTCTTGCGCATTTGGCTTTGACTAATAACACTGTTTAATTTTTTAATGCTTTTATGTAAGATAAATATTAGAGCTGGTCGACAACCCAGCATTTTTCCTGTTAAGTACTGTATTATAATGCAGTATTTCAACTTTTAAACACATCCAAAAGACTGGGATGTGGAAATGGAATGAGAATTTTTGTTTAGATTCTAACTAAAATGTTGATTCATTTAAACTTTTTGAAAATGAAAAAATCAATTTTCCTTTTCATATTTGGGATTACAAGTTTTCCCCCTATCTCCCCCTTTCTATTTTTTCATCTTTTCTTCCACTGTAAAAAGTTAGAAAAAAGTAAAAAAGTGTAAGAAAGCAGGGGGGAAATCTTTTTGAGTTTTTTTTTTCAACTGGAAAGGTGTGAAAAAAGTTAGAAAAAAACCAACGTGAGCTAAAGTGCTACTTTCTCTGTGGTGTGCTACCAAAAATATCCTCAGGAACTCAAGTGAGAGAAGGGAAATATTTATTTTCAGCAGTTTATAATTCAGCCAAACCTGGAAGGGATTTCCCTGCACTAGGGGAAGGCACTTCCCTGGTCCCAGCATTACCCCTTCTCCAATTGCAAAGGCCTGCTGCAAACAATCAAGGCATAAACGCTTCTCAAGAAGGTGTTGAGAGTATTTTATAATAGAAAGTGTGAAGCAACCTCCATATTGGGAATTGCTAGTAGCTCCCCCTCTAATTACTATAGCAGTGATTTGGAGAAGGATGAGGACAGTGAATTGGTGACATTTATGAAACCCGAAGGACAAAGTACTGCCCTTGCTCCGCTGCCCTGCGTAAGGACAGAGTTGCTGATGTTTTTATTGGAGAATCCAGGGCATTCCTGGGTCATCACTATTCTTTTTGTGAGATATTATTTACTTTAATTTTATTTTTAATACATTTACCATTATTATATGTGGTTTAGGATCTAGCTCCCCCTCCCCTTGCCGTGCCCTGAGGTTCCCCTGCTCTGGGGCCAGTGTCACACACCGAGGGGCAGGTGTCATTAATCCAGCATTACACTTACCTGAGCAAACCACACTGGCATCATTGTCATGGGAGCACTGAGAGGCCCCCAGGGCAGTAACAGGGCAATACCCCAAATGTGGTTCAGTTCCTTTACAGTGAAATGTGTCTGTCCAGACAGAGCCAGTTCCCCTCCCAAAATACCCTCCTCCTGGGGCTGATACAGCAAATCCGCAGTCGAGCTGATGACAGAGAACGTTGGCATCTGGTAAATCCCAGCGTGAGTCACAGAGGTTTCGCCAGGCACCAAGAACCTGGATCTCCACCCTCCCTGAGCACTCTGAGCTGCCATTCACCAGCCGGAGCCCTGTGTGCCCTAGGGAGAAGGGAGAAGGGGTTTAGAGAGGGAACCTTGGAGCTATTTTATAACAAATAGTTAAAGAAAGGAAAGTCAGGGCAGATTTGATCCAATTCTAATTATCTTGGATCATTTGCATTTTACGAGAAGCTGGTGCCATCCTATTACCCTAGCTCTCTACACAGTGAGATCTGTATATTGCTTCACCCTAATCTAAAATTCACATCACTGGGATTTTAAAGACTTTGCACTGAATTCTTACCTGAGCATATGGCTCCAGCATCATTTGCGTGTGAGCATGTCTGACTGATGTCCGATATCCTGGGACAGTACGCATGGTGAGACTCATTCCCCGCACACTGGAACGCTTCAGTCCAGATTGGTCCATGTCCTTCTCCAAAGTGAGCTCCTCCTGGGATAGACAGAACTATTCCACATTGTAGTTCATTACAGATAACGTTGGCAGCTTTGAGATCAAAGTGGGCAACACAGAGTGTGGTCCATGTTTCTCCATCTCTTATTTCCACACGTCCCGAACAGGCACTATGCCCTCCAACCAGTCGGGGCTTAATGTGTCCTAGAAATTCAATGAAGCAGGAATTTACAAAGGGGCCTCAGGGAGTTAGATGCTCAACGGCCATAAAATTTTGGCTGAATGCCAATCATGGTTCAGTGGCAAAGTTAGATGTTATGATGTGTAGAAAATTGATAAGGGAAGCTACTGATATTAGGGAAAAAATCATGTGTTGCCGCACTAAGGAGACTCACAAGGTGTTTTTTTAGGTATACTTGGAACAAACAAAAAATCCTAATAGTGGTAGAGTTCCACTGCAAATCAAGATGGTAAAATTGTTAACAATGATGCAGAAAATGCAGAAGTATTCAATAAACATTTCTGATTTTGGATAGAAACAGGATGTATCATATTATGTGAAAAGGATGAACTATTCTTTAGTTCATTGGTAACTCAGGAGAAAGTTAAATGGCCTTTACTATTTTTATATCAGCAGGCCTCAATAGCTGATAAAACCACAGAATAAGAGAAATGTAGGGTTAGGAAGAACCTCAAGAGGTGATCTAGTCCATCTCCTCACACCAAGGGAGGTTTAAGTATACCTAGGCCACCCTGACAGATGTTTGTCTAGCTTGTTGTGCAAAGTCACCAATGATGGGGATTACACAACCTCCCTACGTACCCTGTTCCAGTACTTAATTATCCCTATAGTTAGAAAGTTTTTTCTAATATCTAATCTGAATCTCATTTGCTACAATCTAAAATGATTGTCTAGTCCTACCCTTGGTGGATATGGACAACAACTGAGAAACAATCTTTCAGTTATTTGAAGACTGTTATCTGTTCACCTCTCTGTCTTCTCTTCTCTAAACTAAAAATGTCCAATTCTTTCAACATTTCCTCATAGATCATGTTTTCTAAATGTCTTACTCTGTTTGTTGCTCTCCTCTGGACATTCTCCAATTTGTCCTTATCTTTCTTAAACAGTGATGAACAAAACTGGACACAGAACTCCAGCTGAGGCCGCACCAGAGCTAAGTAGAGCGGGACAGTTACCTCCCGTGTCTTACATATGACATTCTTGTCAATACAATTCAGAATGACATTTCCCTTTTTCACAACAGCATCACAACTTTTCAGATTGTGATCCACTATAACCCCGAGATCATTTTCTGCAGAACTGCTGCCTAGTAAGTTATTTCCCTTTTTTTTTTTTGCATTTGATTTTTCCTTCCTAAGTCTAATGCTTTTCACTTGTCTTTACTGAATTTCAATTTACTGATTTCAGACCAATTCTCGAGTTTACCAAGATCATTTTGAATTTTAACCCTGCCTTCCAAAGAGCTTGTGACCCCTCTCAGCTTCATGTCATCCACAAATTATGTAAGTGTATCTCTACTCCATCACCCAAGTCATTTACGAAAATATTGAATAGTACCAGACCCAGGACAGTGTTATTTTGTATTTATCCATAGGAACACAGCAATCACAGAGAAAAGAATAAAGCAAGTGAAGGCCTACAGGCCTATGTCTCACCTAAACCTCAGTATTTCCCTCAAAACCTGGGCTGCCTCAGCTTATCCCAGGAACCCCTGCTTCTGGGGATTATGTTACAGTCTCCTTCCCTGCAGACCCTGCCTCATCCCCTCTGTTCATCAGGGCTCCCCTGTTAACAATTCCCAAGCTCTCTGTTTAAGATTTCCCACCTCAGGGGCCCATCCCAAGGAAGGGGGCTTGTGCTCAGCTTGGCCAGATGCAAAAGATCAAAAGCCCTGACACCTGTCTTGTCAGTTAAGTACCAGTAACTGGGTTCTATGAAACCATTGTCTGCCATCCTGCAACATGTGGGGAGCTGAGACGGGGGTTACCCTTTGAACCCTGGTAGGAAATGTGAAAATGGCAGTAAAAGGGACTGAGGTACACATAATATTCACAGAAATACAGATATAGCCCATGTTCTATGCAGGGGTCATAATAGACAAAGAACTGAATGTGAGCTCCCAGTGTGATGCTGCTGCAAAAATAGCTAAGGTGATCCTTGGATGTATAAATAGGGGAGCAATGAGTACAGCTGGCTGAAATGCGGGATTTTCAGTGTACAGGAAATTTCACTATTTTAAAATGTCCTGTGAATTGGAAATCCGGCTAAAATTTTGTTTTGGAAACTCCAGTCCATGGTGGATCCAACATAAAATATGCTCCCAGGAACCCCAACAGATGCGGAGTGACACTGACTTTCTTGTCAGTTTCACCACTGTTAGCATCAGGACAAGCATGTCAATTTCTCACAGCCACTGCTGGGGCTCTGGGGCAGCCTCATCATGTGGCCTGCCCTGGACTGGGGACCCTTGGGCTTCCAGACTCCTTGGCCAGTTGGCAGCCTAAATAGGCAAATAGCCTAGTCCGGGACATTCTGCAAGGCAGAGCTGCCCCAGAACCACAGACCCTGGGACACCAGAACCCATCCCAGGACTTCCAGGATCCCTGATGCAGACCCTGGAGCTGAGCCTTGGTTAGAGCTGGGGCTCCCAGGGCTTCCAGGTTCCTATCCCATGGCAGAGAGCCTGATAGCATTGGCAGGGCTGCCCTGGAGGTACAGACCTTAGAAATCCCAGGGTCTCCAATTCTGGGGCAATCTGTATGGTGGGGCTGCCCGAGAGCTGCAGATCCTAGAAGACTGGGGTACCCAGCCCCGGGACAATCTGCATGGCAGGACTAACAGAAGCCACCAGGGAGCCTGGCAGGGAACCATGGACATTTCCACCAGACCCTGCTTATGGTTTCAAGAAAGTTTGTTGAACCCAATTCACTTTCATGATAAATGTTGAGTTCAACAAACTGGCATTTTCCAGTGAAACTCTGGTTTGCCAGATAATTTCCAACCAGCTCGAGTAGGGAGGTGATTTTTCCTCTGTGTACAGCACTGGGAAGACAGATCCTGCATCTGCTTTTAGCATCCACATTGTAAGAAGGATGTTAAAAAATTGGACAGGGCGCAGAGAATATCCACAAAGATGATTCCAGGGCTTGAAAATGTGTCCTGCAGTGAGAGATTTAAGGAGATCAATCTGTTTAGCTTATCAAAAAGGTGACCTAGACGTGACTTGACTGCAGTGTGTAGATACTTTCACATGGACAAAATGCTGCATACTAAAGGCTTTCTTAATCTAGTGGAGAAAGGCATAACAAGAACAAACGCGTGGAAGTTAAAGCTAGATAAATTCCTATTAGAGGTAAGGAATACATTTTTCACAGTAATACTGATGAAACATTGGAACAAACTACAAAGGGAAGCAGAAGATTCTCCACCTCCTGAAGGATTCAGAACAAAATTGGATGCCTTTCTGGAAGATATGCTTTAGCCAACACAAGTTCAGATGAAGTACAGGAGTAATCAGTTTAAATTCTATAGCTTTCTTACCCAGGATGTCAGGCTAGATAACCTAAAGGTCCCTTCTTGCTCTAAAATCTATACAGCTATGAATCAAAAAGAAAGTTAAAGTTTGCAAAGTGAAGCACTCAAATATTCAGAATGCCAGACTTGTACTTGCCTGTGAAACCATCATGAGTCCGTTTTGTCACTATGCTTGCAGGTTCATTGTCCAGAACATGAACCTGGCAAAAGCATGGTTGGTGTTGCAAAAACACAAATGCACATGAGAAGTGCAAGGCACTGGCACTTGCATTAACACATTCCAGAAGGGTGGTACCAGAATACCCTGATACAGGGTTATGGTGTAAAGACACTCCCCAAAGGTGATACAGGGACACACTGACCCATCCTAACGGTAAGGTCAGGATGACAGGGTGATGGATAGAGATGTTTTGATCAAACCAACATGGACAAGGGAAAGGGTGGTAATTAACCACATCAGAGGGGCAATGCGTAACTTGTTTGTATCAGAGTATAGAAGACAGGTCACAGAGGGGGTGTCTTTTTCTGGCCTCGGGGGGGGGGGGAGTGGAAAGTCTCACCACTCACTGAGTCAAGTCCATTGTAAGGGGCATAGAGGTGCCAGTGTATCTGTAGACATTGATCCAGGGAGCTAGTACCGTGCTTTGTCAGCAATAAACCTGAACGAGCGCCTTCGCCACTGAACCGAGTCTGTGGTCTTCTTGGGCAGTTTGATCGAGACCTGATGCATCAACTATCTGCGCACAGCTGAAAACACACACACAGAGAAAACATGCACAGCCAACAGCTGACAACACCTGGGAGGCAGGGAAGTGTAATTATCTCCATTTTACACATAGAGAACCAAAGCCCAGAGACACTATGGCCAAAATTATCAAAAGCGTCCACTGATTTTGGGTGCCCGTCCTGGCTTTTGAGAATACTTCGGCTTGTGCAGCACAGCTCCCACTGACTTCAGTTTACAGCAGCGCATGCTCAGCACTTCTTCAAATCAGAACCTCATGGTCTCAAGTGGGCCACCCATAAAATGGGAAACACACAATTAATGAGCACCTGTGAAACAGTTGGTTTCAGTGACTTGCCAAGCGTCACATAGGAACTCTGTTGCAGACACAGGGATAGAATCCAATTCCACAGGGCAGCATTCAGCTGCCTTGACAAGAGACCCTCCTTTCTCTTTCTGCAATCTCCTGCCTCATATGCTGCACACTTCACCGTTTCTGCAACAAATGAGGCTTGGGTCCTACAGACAAATGCCTCCTTCACTCCACAACCCTGATTCAGAGCACTGTCTATTCTGTGGAGAAAATAGCATGTTATCATGTAATGAAAGACTATATCTTACTGCATACATACAAGTGGGCCAAACTAGAATTGCAAAGACAACTTTAATTCTGCCAGGTTTCAGAGTAGCAGCCGTGTTAGTCTGTATCCGCAAAAAGAACAGGAGTACTTGTGGCACCTAATAAATTTGTTAGTCTCTAAGGTGCCACAAGTACTCCTGTTCTTTTTAATTCTGCCATTTCCTTATTTTTTACAGCTCAACTTTGCAAACTTAATGTTCCTTAAAAGTAATGTATTGTGCATAAATTCCTAGGTTTTCAAAAAAGCAAACTGAAAAAAACCAGAAGTTCCAACATGCAAAATAATATTGACACCCACTTGAGCTAATGGAGTAACTGACAGAAGTAGTAGGTTGTCATCCTCTTTGTGCACCTGCACTAGACGGGGATCAGAAGATTTTTTTGGAGGGTTTGACAGATATTTGCTGACAGCAGGGGAAAGGCAAAACTCAGGGATACTGGGTTCCATTCCAGGCTCTGGAGTGGTGTGTTCTCTAGTGGTCACAGACCTCTCTTCCCCTTTTCTACCAAGCCTAACTCCTTGTGCCCCCACCCCTCCAACCTGTCTCTTCCCCATCCATTGCTCTGTGTCGCAGTCCCATTCTTCTTGTCTACCCAGTTCCAGTCTCCACTCCTCAAGCTTCTTATCCCCAGACCCAATCTCCTTGCCAAGCCAGTTCTAGACTTAATCTCTGGCTTCCCCAGCTAAGTCCCGATTTCCCCCCTATTCTCTGTGCGGCCCCTCCCATCTGTCGTCCTCAGCTGATCTGTTTCTCACACTTATCCTTACCTTGAGTTGTCCTGTCTGCCCCAAGCCCGTTTCCCTCCCTGGATGCCTCATCCAGTCTCAGAATTGCTCTCTACACACACTAAGTTTGTGTCAAACTGGGGTGTAAATGTACCTCGCATTAGCCTGCTGCACACTGCACGCTTGGTGCCTGGCAGGACAGTGCAGGGTAGATTTATACCTCAGCTTGCCACAAACTAAATGTTCATGTAGGTCTGTTCTTAGTCTCCCCCACCCCACCCTGGCTGCTTATTCCAGTCTCGTCGCCCGGTTAGATTTATACACCCCCAACACCCTGGTTCCTCATCTGGTCTGTTTTTCCTCACCCACCTCCAGTTCCTCCCCACAGTTTCCCAGTCCCAGACTCCTCGCCCAGTCAGTCCCAGTTTCCCCAGCTCCCAATCTACTTGCTCAGCAAGTCACAGTCTCTCCCCACCCACTCCCTGTCCTAATTGCCCTGCCTAGCCAGTCCCCATCTCCCGTTTCTCTCCCAGTCCCAGTTTCTCTCCATTCACCAGCCTCCAGGCTCAGAATATTCCCCCTGCATCCTTATCCTCATCTACTTTCCCCTCTCACCCCAGTCTGCATTCAATTCCGGTAGCTTCCTCCCCACACTGCCTGGGCCCAATAGGTGGAAACAGTCTCCCTCATCTCAGTTTTAGTGCCTGGTGCCACTCTAGGCCCATAGCAGGCAGGAGCATAATTTCAGCATAATTTTATTGGTTACACAACTTGCCACTG
Source organism: Terrapene triunguis (assembly GCF_002925995.2). NCBI lineage: Eukaryota > Metazoa > Chordata > Testudines > Emydidae > Terrapene > Terrapene triunguis. The sequence goes on along the minus strand of NW_020664698.1, from coordinate 136,738 downwards.
CTGCAACTGCTCTTGAGGGACTGTCACCTTGCTGTGGTGAAGGGGCTTGTGTGCTCCAATGATCCTCAGAGCAATGCCATCGGGAGCTTAATTTTTCTTCAAAATTGGTATAATGAGAAGATTCCAGAAGACATGAGAAATACCAACATTGTTACCATCTTTTAAAAAAGGAGATAAATTGGAGCGTGGATATACCATATCCTCTTAAACCGATTACTTCCCCTTGCTGAAGAAATATTGTCGGAATCTCAGTGTGCTTTCAGACCATCCCACAGGACAACTGGCATGATCTTCGTTGCTCACCTAATCCAGGAAAAGTCTCTCTGTAACGGCCAAGAGATGGATCCTTTCATCATCAAAACTGGGGTAAGCAAGGATGTGTTATTGCTGCAATCCTGTTCTCCATGTATTTAGCGGGTCCTTGTTAAAGACGGTCTCCCCACTGGAGTTCACATTCAATATAGAATGGATGGGCGGCTTATTAATCTTTGACGTTTCCGTTCAAAGTCCTCAGGATGTCCATTACTGACCTTCAGTACGCTGATGACTGTCATCATCATGCACACTGAGAATGCCTTCAGTCCTCACTGGATTTTTTTTGCACAACCTTACCAAAGTCTATGTCTCTCACTCAATATCAAGAAAACTAAAGTGCTCCATCAGCCTGCTTCAGGCCTTGCACATGAGCCACCACAAATCATCATCGAGGGACAGATTTTCGAGAGAGTTGAGGACTTCTCTTATCTCGGTAGCCAACTTTCTCAAAATGCAAAAACTGACAGTGAGATCCAGCACCAGATCCATTGCGCAAATGCTTCCTTTGGGAAACTGCTCTGATGCATTTTGACAGACCGTGACCTACGGTAGGACAAGATCCAGGTCTATGAGACAGTTGTTATACCTACACTCCTTTATAAATGCGAAACCTGGGTGACCTATCGACAGCACCTCAAGAGTCTGGAGAGGTACCACCAAAGATCCTTTGCATCAAGTGGGAAGATCGTTGCACTAACACCAGCATCCTCATTGAAGCTAATGTCACCAGCATTGAAGCAATGATCCTCACTCACCAACTCCACTGGGCTGAACATTGTATGCGGATGCCAGACTCTCGCCTCCCAAAACAAGCCCTCTACTCTCAGCTCATCGATGGTCAGAGATCATGTGGTAGTCAGAGGAAACTCTATCCAGGGAAGACGGGGATTGGTGACAAGAATGGACATAACTATATGGGCCATGGAAAGACTCATCCTCCTCTCCAACCTTCAGCACAGGCATGTGGAACTATCCTGCCAGCACGGCAGGGGTTAAAGGGAGTCTTTGGGCTCAGCTAGCCCCACCCCACTATACCTGCAACCAATGCCAGGCCTGGAGGGGGAAAAGGAGAGAGCCTGGCTCAGTCGAGGGCTGACTGGAGAAGAGGCAGGAGCGATCCGTATACCTACCTGAGGTTAAGGGTCACTAGTCTGCCAGCTGAGGCAGCCACCAGGGACTAAGCACTGTCTCCCCGGCCAAAGGGGACTGTTGAGGAGACCTAGGAGCCTCTGGCAACTGAGGTAACTGGGTCCCTGAAGCCCAGAGACATTGTGGGGTTCAGTCTCACCAAACGTGTGGCTGCCCCCATCTGAAGGAGTCTGGGGTGGCAGAACGATGCCACCCAAGAGCCACGAGAGGGCACTATGGGGTACAAGCCACCCAGAGAACGGGACTAGAGGGGCCATGCCCCAAACAAAAGGGACCGTGGTAGGAAGTAGCCCAGGGCAGTGGATTTAGACACCTTGCTGGGAGGCCTCCCCTATTCAGGGGTTGATGCATGCAGGACCCTGGGCTGGGACCCGGTGGAGAGGGAGAGCCTGGGTTCCCCTACCCCACTGCCTAAAAGACTGAGGCAAATTGACCTTGAAAACAAGGGGCTGGACGTCAGGGGCACCAACCAGTAGGCAGCCCAGCCGTTCAAGCGCCTTGTTACAAACCCGAACTTTATTCCCACTGCAAATGTGCAGCTCCAGCTGAGATGCAGGTGCAGTTTTACAGAAAGGTGCACAGAAGGGACTTTTTTTCTGATACTCCTTGGTTCTTTTGCAGGTCCCTCCTCCTGGTGAGGTTCAGAGGAGAGGGACTCCCTGCTGTGCACTTGCTAGGTGTGCAGCACAAGGCATTGCAGTTGTTGTTACCAGGTTAGGGAATTTACATTGGTGAAGGTCAATCTGTTTTCTGCAGAGTTTCAAAGTCCTGATAATGATGCTCATTTTTGTAAAGTTCTTGCCCAACCCATCTTTTTATTTTGTATTAGTACTAGGAAATTGCAGATGTAAGCAGGATCTGAATGTGTTCTCCCCTCACAACTAGCTGGGAGGGGGAGACTTCAGAAGCAAACTGTATTTACACAAACACACCTACTCTGCCTAGATATCCAGCAGATAGAGCTGTGTTGCTCAAAGTGATCAGCTTGGCTGGTTTTGGGTTTCAAATCACTTTAGTACTGAATGCAGGGATAGTGAAATATTGTTATCAGTGTTGTTGTCTTTATTGTATTAGTAAAGGGGAGCAGAACTGTGCTTAGCCTGTCCCAAATGAAGGGGTCACCCTCAGCTGAAAGGAATTTGTAAAGCCAGCAGCTTGAATGCCAGACCCCTGTGAGAGTAAGAAGGGTGGGGACAAGTGTTCTAGCCAGAAGGTGTGCACTCTCCCTAAGGGTCCCTGGTCTAGTTAGGAATCTTTTCTTAAGTGCTCACTACAGCTAAGAGCACTTGTGGTGAGGCAGCATTTCTGCCCAGCCTGCTTCACTGAGAGCTGACAATCACTAAAAGTTGGGTGGGCTCTCAGGACACTGACATGCAGAGGTTACAGCAGAGAGGCAGAAGGTGATGGCCAAGCAGAACAGCGGCTGGCAGGGCAGCCAGGTGGTGAGGAGCAGCGGCTCCCAGGGAGGCCAGAAGAGAGGAACAGTGGCTGGTAAGGCAGCCAGACAGACCAAGTGCTCAGATGGCAGAACAAGCAAGGTGCCTTCTTCCCTGGGTGGGAGGTGAGCTCACACAGATGCACCTTTGACCCCTAGGTCCTCACTGACCAAGGACAACCACTGTGAGTGGGGTGTGGTGATGAAGTAGAGAGGGGCATGGTAAAAGAACTTTTGGCTGTAGCACTCAAGAACATGAGGCAGAAGACTGCCCTACGCACGCTGGGGTGGCTGTCTTACTCACAGTTTTATGATTATGAATCCTGCTTGTGGAATTTTCCCTAATTAATTTTGGGTGACTTGCCTCCTTTCATTAAAAGTTTCTTTTAACATTTAAAATTTTTATTAAGATGATGTTAAAAAAATAGTGAACAGAGTTTGAGCATAGAAGTTTCTGGTTATCAGGGAATAACATACAGATTATCGAGGGTGCAAAGTTTGGTTTAAGATCAGGTGGCATTAGAAATACATAAACTGCAATATCCCCAATTGGGGGTAAAAGGTTGATGGGTCAAAGTACAGGCATTGAGATATGAGGTTATGAAGTTCATAGAGTGGCTATGTTCGGGTCTGGAGTATAATGAGTGGATATGATGATGAGGATGGATTGACCCTCATTTGGTGAGATTTAATGTTCAGGGAGTTTATGGTTCCAGTTCATATGATCCAACGGAGAAGGTCACTTGGTCCCTTTCTCGTAGTGGGAGAACGATGTCACTCTGGCTCACGCCTCCTGGTACTGTCGGTGGCCGGTGATGTGTTCGATGTAGATGTCCCTGGACCATCGGATGGCGTCTGAGACTATGAGGCGCCGCATGAGCCGTGCGTAGCGTTGACCAATCCCTCAGGTCCACAGCACACGCTCATTGCAGGGGTCCCAGGTGCCCAGGGCTCCGACAATCAGGGCGTCCATCTGCACCTCGTAGCCCTTCGCTCTCAGGGTATCAGCCGGGGGGAGTACTTTTCCAGCTTACGAGCTCGAGCTTCGCGAAATGCCAGGGTCCTGTTCTCAAAAGAGACCGTGACGTCGACAAGGATGATCTTTTTCTGGGCCTCATCTTCTACACACAGACTCTGCTTGCGAGTGGGGAAGTATTGCCTCTCAGAGGTGACCAGGGGTGGTGTGTAATTTTCCCAGATTACTGGGTGGGGGCTTGAACCGGTTCTGTGTCGTATTGTTGAAAAGGAACCCTTGATACTGAAAGCAGCTCTTGTTGCTGCTGGCTTCACCTGGCAGAAGGGTTACAGGTACAACCCCTACCCCCTGCCCCTGCTACCCATGTGAAGAGAATGTTGAGGTTTGTCATTGAAACTTTCAAAATCCAGGAAGGGGCAAAGATTAAACACTGCCTGAGCTCCCATTTTAAGGGGAAGCTGCTAAAACTTTTGGAACCATAGGAAAATATTCTACTTACTCTTCCTTGTGCTATGTCAGAGGAAGATATTATTCCTACTAAATGTTAAGAAGAGAGAAATTAAAAATAAAACTTATAATGTGTCGGTAGTTGTAATGTTAACTATTGAGTCACAACAAATGCCTCTTAATGGTCCAAAATGTGAAAAGTAACAGAGCAGACGGGGGAGTGCTCTCCGCTAAATCTAATTCTGGCCAAGCTGGGAGAATCTGCCCATTCCTTGACCATCCTATAAGGGTGGCAAAGGGGCAACATAAATGCCCCACCCTCTGTACCTCTGTGGTTGGGGGTCTGGGTCTGGGTTTTAGCATGAGTGTAACATTTTCAAAAGTGCCTCAGTGACTTAGGAGCCTACATGACATTTTCCTTTTCCATTTTCTCTCCTATCTGCATTTTAGACCCATTCAGAGGGAAAGGAAAGACGTGGCATGGAAACAATTGGAGATGAGATAATAAAAACACTCCACAGTCACACAGGGGGCTCCTCAGTGGCTGGAGACATGGACAGTAATAATTAGAGCTCAGTAATAACAATAATGACAGAACTTGCTCTGGTTTTTGTTAATTTCTCATTAGGGTCACAGGCACATGATGCCCTCTAGGTTCAAACCCTTTTGTCTCAGGGGATTTGCCTTTCAGGACAGAGCTGGTTGATTCTTACCTGAACAGGTCACTCCAGCATCCTCTTCATGAATGCAGTCACTCTTACCCCATCCCTCGTTCCCACAATGCCAAAGAGCAGACTCGGTACCATCACAGGCAACTTCATCCAGCCAAATTGTTCCAGAACCTGGTCCAAATGGAGCCAAGCCAGGGGCACTGACAGCAGCTCCACATCCCAACTGCTTACAGACAACCCCAGCATCTGTCATGTCCCATTTGTCATCACACACCGTCCCCCACTGATCCTGGTGTTTAACCTCCACTCTCCCGGCACAGGGGCTGCCTCCATTCACCAGCCTCAGCTCATCAGCACCTTCAAAGAGAGACACAGAGCAGGTCAGAGCGAGCAGGGAGCCCCCTCCCCAGCGTTATCACAGCAGAGTCCGCGCCCTGCAGCAGAGGATCCGCACCCAGAGCCAGGAGAATGGGACACGCCCAGAGTTGCCTCATGGCTCCACCTGATCCAATCTCAGGGCCTCACACTCGGGTCTGTCAGTGCTGCAGCTCTCACCATTGTATCCCCACTCTGGCGATTTGGGGTGTTTTTACCTGTTTCGTGAGAACACGATGAAAGGCGCCAACTCACGGAGTTTCCCTTATTCCGAATGGCGCCATCTCCTGTCACTGTCACTGGGTCTGACACCAGAAAGATGCCGCCATCTCCCTACAGTCTGTCGGCATGTGGGAGTGAGGCCGCCCTGAGTAAAGCTGGCTGCCACTTCCCACTAAAGCCCACAGGGAACACGGCTGTCTCTGGGTGGCTGAGGGGCCTGGAGAGGACCCAGGGACTGTGATGGGCAGCAGAGACCCAGCGAAAGGAGGATGAAGAGAGTGAGGGGAGCAGGGCACTGGGGAGACAGGAGGAAGATTCAAGAGTTGCAAGGGAATGGGTTAAAGATGATGAGTCGGCCGGAGGGAGGGGGTTCTGGAGCAAGGGGAGGAAAGAGGGTGGGGAAGGGAGAGTGTCTGTAGCAGGGGGCAGGAGGGACAGAGGGGACGAGGTTCTGGAAAGGGCTATAGGAAATGGAAGGAGTGAGTAGGTGGGTCTGGTTTGGGGGGACAGGAAGGAGGTCGGAAGGGGGGCAGGAGGGAGAAGTGGGGAGAGGAGGGGTCTGCAGTGGGGGTAACAGGGAGGCAGAAGAGAGAGTCAGAAGGGAGGGGAGGGGACTGCGATCTGAAATTGGGGCAGGAGAGAAGAGTGGAGATGGAGCACAGGGTGGTCTAGAGGGAGAGCAGGGATCATGGGGCTGGAGGGGGTTATTGAGCAGGGAGCATGAGGGAGGAGAGGAGAAGGGAATCTAAAGAAGGGAGTCTGCATGGAGAGGTGGAGAGAAGAGGGGGTCCAGAGTGGGGGACAGGAGTGAGAAGTGAGGAGCGGGGTGAGGAATCAGGCAGGAGGGAGAAAGGGGAAGGGTGAGGGAGCAGAGAGGGGGTCAGAAGGAGGCATGGGGAAAAGAGGGGGCTCTAAAAAGGGGGGAAAGAGGAGGTGGGGTGGGGAAGGGTGATCATGTGTAGGGCGAGGAGGGAGGGGGCCTGAGGTAGGGCAGCAAGAGGGTGAGGAGGGGAGGGGTGTGGAGCAGAGGATGGGAGCGGGGGAGGTAGCCTGGAGCAGGGGCACATGGTGGAGTATTGGGGAGGATGGAGGAGTTGGAATGGAGTCGGGGGGTCTGGTGCTGGTGGACAGGAGGTTGGGGGGTTGGGGCAGGGAGACAGGAGGGAGTATTGGGGAGGGGAATGGAGTCTGGGGTAGGCAGGGGATGGGGTCAGGAGTGGGAGGGGGCAGGAGGGAAGGAGAAATGGGGAGGAGAAGGGAGGGGGCTCTGGAATGGGGGCAGTGCTTCCCAGTCTCAGGCAGAGAAGTTGCGGGGGTGGGGTGGGGGAAACCAGGGAAGTGTTGCTGTTTGCAAATGGCTAAATCATTCCTGTTGTGTTACGGTGACATTACAGTTGGTGTGAATGGTTGATGTCAGTGTGAAGGTGAAGGTCCAATATATGTAACTCAGCCCTGACCAGTAACAGAAGTTCTGTGTGCGAGCGGGAACTATGCTGCATGAATTAGCTCAGTGGCTGTCAAGCTATTTCTCAGCCAGCCCTTCATCTGTCAGAGGAACTGAACCAGACGGGGAGAGCGAAGGCAGTGCTGGACAATGGACGGCAGTTCCCGGCTCAGGGGTGAGGGGAGGGTAAGCACAGTCTCCAGCTGAGCGGCCAGGGGGAGTCGTGCAGTTTGGGTGCATGAAACGGTGACTTTTCAGCCTGCGATTCTCACCCCCACTCTGGCAGAGGAGCAGAGGGCGGTTTTAAAGTCCAAAGATGGATAGAAAAATGAGACTGGATTTTTTTTTAACCTCACAATTTTTGTTCTGTGGCGCTTGGCATTACAGCCTTGTGCTCCCTTCCAGAGCTTCCTCTCCCTCCTGCCCTACACATTTCCCTCTTCCACTGGTCTCTTCCCACCCGCCTCCTTTGGGCTCTACCCCCTCCTCGTCTCCCCTTTCTACCTGGCCTCTCTGCCGTGCATGTACAGGCTACTCCTTCCCCAGATGAGGAGCAGACTCTGCCCCCACTCCCTGCCATTGACTTTTTCCCCGGTAACTCTGAGTTCCACCCCTTGCCGCCAGTTGTCTTTACAGCTGTTTGCATTTCTGAGGGTTGTGGAGAGGCAAAACTGGCTGCTGGGAGGGAGGCAGTAAACAGGGAGTGTGAGGATGGGCCACTGCCTGCCACGCAGTCAGGGGATATTGCCTGGGAGAACTGCCCCCCAGGACAGGGTTTGAGGACCCAGGACTGTCCCTGAGACTGGGAGCAAGTACGGGCATCATTACTACGCCTAGGAGCTACGGCTACATGCAGAGTTCCCCTGTGACCCCTGGAACAGGCTGGTTGCAGCAGTGGATGGCTGAGTTGGGGCTTAGAGAACAGAGCAGTTCACACAAGTACATGGCCAGACCATCCTGCTCCTTTAATGCCAAGCAAATACAAAGAGGTCCCTTTGCTGCAATCCACAGGGAAGGTTATTTAGGTGCTGCTCTGTTCAGTCCAGTCCCAAAGGAAACCCCTTGGGCCTGGTCTGTACTAGGAAAAAAGGGCATTTTCTCAACCAAGTTAACTCAGTGACATTCACTCGTGGTAGGACCCAAGGCTAAGTGCACGCAAAGTTCTGTTTCCCTGCACACAGTTGAACCTAACAACAGCTGGCAGTTTCAATGCTCAGAAGTCCCCAGCCTGCCCCTCCAGTGAGCTCCAACAGGCTTCCTTGCTCCCTTCTAGGATCCTGGTCACAACTCCTTCTACTGGCTTCTCCCTCCAACAGACACAGTCCAACACCAATATCCTGGCCCCTGCATTGGCAACAAGGGAAACCCCTGGCTAGCTCTGCCCTGACCATGTGGCCAGTGCCTTGGGCAAGAGCCCTCACTGTCTACAGATGTTTTTAGTACATAAAGGATTTTGATGGTTCTATCTATTGAGCCTAATAGAGAGTGCTTGGCCAGCCATTGGCTTTCATGAGGTCTGTGATTTGCTTTCGATCCAAATCCCCGTGATGACAGCCATTACCACCTTTCAGGATAACAATTACATTTACATACTGCACCTATCATATGCTTGCTCCACTTCTGTGGGCCAACTTGGAATAATGACCCCACCCAGCACTCGGAACATTGGGGAAGTTCAGATCCAGGTCTGGGAGTGAAACCCGCAGCTTTGGTCCATCCCTGATATTTTCTCATTTGTTTGCCTGGAGCCCACATAATTGTATTATGTTTGCCTGGAGACCAAATGTTTGTTTTCCCACACAATTTAAAGAGGTCAATAGTTGTGAAACGCTATTGTGACGGGTTCCCCCTGGGGTGCTACCTGGAACTGGGGTACCTCTGAGCCCTTCAGCCTGCACTTTCACCAGCATTCACACAGGTAGGGACACACCCAGCTGCAGTTACACACAGGCTCTCTAACCACCAGCTTCCCAGCCTCAGACCCCAGAGAAGTACTGTCCTGCCCTGGTCAAATCTGGCCAGAATAGTGGTTTAAAATCTGGTCCACCTCTCCCTCAATGTGAAGAGAACAATGTACACTTGTAGTAACCAAGTAGAGATTTTACCCACCACTCCAGTCAAAGCTCACTGGTTTAGATTAAAACAAAAACAAGTTTGTTAACTACAAAAGATAGATTTTAAGTGATTATAAGTGATAGCAAACAGATCAAAGCAGATTACCTAGCAAATAAACAAAAATGCAATCTAAGCTTAATATACTAGATAGATTGGATATGAATAGCGGATTTTCACCCTAACTGATGGTACAGGAAGACTTGCAGAGTCTTAAGTTAAGGCACAAGCTATACTTGTTTTGCAGCTTGAAATCCCCAGGTGTTTCATACACAGGCTAGAAATCCCTTTAGCCTGGGTCCAGCACTTCCCCCAGTTCAGTCTTTGGTCCTCAGGTGTTTCCAGGAGTCTTCTTGTGTGGAGAGTGAAGATCCAGGATGAAATCACTCCCTGCCTTATATAGCTTTTGCCTATGGCAGGAACCCTTTGTTTAAAAGCTTGGAACACAAACCTCTGCCACTTGAGCTAATGGAGTAACTGACAGCAGTAGTAGGTTGTCATCCTCTTTGTGGACCAGCACTAGATGGGGATCAGAAGATTTTTTTGGAGGTTTTGACAAATATTTGCTGATAGCAGGAGAATGGCAAAACTCAGGGATACTGGGTTCCATTCCAGGCTCTGGAGTGGTGTGTTCTCTAGTGGTCAGAGACCTCTCTTCTCCTTTTCTACCAAGCCTAACTCCTTGTGCCCCCACCCCTCCAACCTGTCTCTTCCCCATCCCTTGCTCTGTGTCCCAGTCCCATTCTTCTTGACTACCCAGTTCCAGTCTCCACTTCTCAAGCTTCTCATCCCCAATCCCAGTCTCCTGGACAAGCCAATTCTGGACTTCACCTCTGGGTTTCCCAGCCAAGTCCCAGTTTCCCCCCTGTTCTCTGTGCGGCCCCTCCCATCTGTGGTCCTCAGTTGATCTGCATCTCCTGCTGACAGTGCAATGCAGACACTGCTTTAAGTCGACGTAAGTTACATAGTTCGGGTGGGAGGTCTTTTCACATGCCTGAGCAATGTAACTTACATCAACTTAAGCAGTAGTGTAGACAGGGCCTCAATGCGCAGCAACACCGTCCACATGGACACTCGGTGCCTGGCAGGACAGCTTCCCACAAACTAAATGTTCATGTAGATCTGCTCTCAGTCTCTTCCACCCAACCCTGGCTGCTTATTCCAGTTTCGTCGCCCAGTTAGTCTTAAACTCCCCCGACACCCCAGTTCCTGATCTGATCTGTTTTTCCTCATCCACCCCCAGTTCCTCCCCACTGGTTCCCAGTCCCAGACTCCTCACCAAGTCAGTTCCAGTCTCCCCAGCCACCAATCTCCTTGCTCAGCAAGTCACAGTCTCTCCCCACCCACTCCCTGTCCTAATCGCCCTGCCTACCCAGTCGTAGTCTCTTTCCCCCTCCTCCAAATTCCAGTCTCCTTGCCCAACCAGTCCCCATCTCCCACTTTCTCTCCCTGTCCCAGTTTCTCTCCACCCACCAGCTTCCAGGCTCAGAATATTCCCCCTGCATCCTTATCCTCATCTACTTTCCCCTGTCACCCCTGTCTGCATTCAATTCAGGTGGCTTCCTCCCCATACTGTCTGGGCCCAATAGGTGGAAACAGTCACCCTCATCTCAGTTCTAGTGCCTGGTGCCACATAACAGCCAGGAGCATAATTTCAGCATAATTTTATTGTTTACACATCTTGCCACTGCTCCAACCACTCTTTGGGGACTGTCACCTTGTTGCAGTGAAGGGGCTTGTGTGCTCCAATACTCCTCAGAGCTATGCTGTCGGGAGCTTCATTTATCTTCAAATTTGGTATAATGAGAAGATTTCAGAAGACTTGAGAAATACTAACATTGTTACAATCTTTAAAAATGGACGTAAGTTGGAGTGTGGAAATTATCGTGGCATTGCCTTGCTATCTACAGTATGGGGAATTCTTGCCCATATCCTCTTAAACCAATTACTTTCCCTTGCTGAGGAAATATTGCCAGAATCTCAGTGTGGTTTTAGACAATCCTGCAGGACAACCGACATGATCTTCATTGCCCACCAAATCCAGGAAAAGTCTCAGGAGCAAAATCAGGACCTGTACATGTCCTTCATCGATTTGACAAAGGCCTTCAACTCTCAATCGCAAAGCCCTGTAGAAGGTGCTGGCCAAATTTGGCTGCCCTCCACAATTTATTCAGGGCCTAAGGCTTCTTCATGATGAGATGACTGCCACCATTCTCTGTCATGGCCTTGAGATGGGTCCTTTTCTCATCAAAACTGGGGTTAAGCAAGGGTGTGTTATTGCTGCAACCCTGTTCTCCATGTATTTAGCAGTCATTTTGGTCCTTCTTAAAGACGGCCTCCCCACTGGAGTTGACATTCAATATAGAATGGATGGGCAGCTTATTAAGCTTTGACTTTTCTGCTCAAAGTCTAAAGTCCTCAGGGCGTCCATTATTGATCTTCAGTACGCTGATGACTGTGTCATCGTCACACACACTGAGAATGACCTTCAGTCCTCACTGGATTTTTTTGCACAAGCTTACCGAAGTCTATGTCTCTCACTCAATATCAAGAAAACTAAAGTGCTCCATCAGCCTGCTTCAGGCCTTGCACATGAGCCACCACAAATCATCATCGAGGGACAGCTTTGTGAACAGGGCTGCTAACAGGGAGTTTCATGAGGGAGTTTGGAAGGGGAGTGGGAAGGGGGAAGGTTCACTTGCCATTCTTTAAAACCTGTAAACTAAACTATATTCAAAACTTCTTGATTTAAACAAAACCCCCTATCGTTAACCTAGGTATCTGTAGGAGACAATGCAGGCAGAAGCCCAGCAGCAGAGTGGGGGCTATCCGGTTTATTGCACTGAATGCAGCATGTATAATTACCTGCCCCGTGGGCAGGTGGCGTATGTGTGCATTCGGTGCAAGGAGCTCCTGGCCCTCAGAGACCACGTACGGGCTTTGGATGCCAGGGTGGCAGAACTGGAGGAGCTAAAGGAGGCAGAGAGGTATTCTGATGAGTCTTTCTGGAACACTGTAGATTTGTCCCATCTCCGGTCAGACAGCCCCTGCACTGTTGGGGGGGATCAAAGAACCAGGGAAGTAGAGCAGTCAACGGGAGCAGAGGGAAACCTTCCCATAGTTGGGACCCTCCTTCCAGATGGTGTTGGGGTATCCTCTCACACTGAGGTTACCTCTCCAGGGGAGGGAACTCCAGTCAATAGGAAAAGGCAGGTGTTAGTAATGGGAGATACGATCATTAGAAACATAGATAGCTGGGTTTGTGATGACCGGGAGAACCACATGGTGACTTGCTTGTCTGGTGCGAAGGTTATGGATCTCTCGAGGCATCTAGATAGACTTATGTGTAGTGCTGGGGAGGAGCCGGTGGTCTTGGTACATGTAGGTACCAATGACATAGGGAAGTGTAGGAGACATGCCCTGGAGGCCAAATTTAGGGTGCTAGGAAAGAGACTGAAATCCAGGACCTCTATGGTGGCATTCTCAGAAATGCTTCCAGTTCCACGCGCAGGGCCAGGTACGCAGGCAGAGCTTCAGAGACTCAATGCATGGATGAGACGATGGTGTAGAGAGAAGGGGTTTAGATTTATTAGGGACTGGGGAAACTTTTGGGATAGGGGGAGCCTATACAGGAGTGATGGGTTCCACCTAAACCAAAGTGGAACCAGACTGCTGGCATTTAACATTAAAAAGGTTGCAGAGCAGTTTTTAAACTAAGAGATGAGGGAAAGCCGATCACTGCAGAGGAGCATGTGGATCGGACAGAGACTTATCTTAGAGGAGAGTCTATTGATAGAGATTCTCTAGGTTTTAGTCAGGAGGAGAGGATGGAAGAGGATAAAGTAGGGGCTGGATCAGATGAGAAACATTCACATAAAAAAGAAACTGATACATCAAAAAAGGGCAGACAAATAAACAGTGACAAGTTTTTAAAGTGCTTGTACACAAATGCTAGAAGTCTAAATAATAAGATGGGTGAACTAGAGTGCCTCGTGTTAGAAGAGGATATTGATATAATAGGCATCACAGAAACCTGGTGGAGTGAGGACAATCAATGGGACAGTCATTCCAGAGTACAAAATATATCATCAGGACAGAATAGGTCGTGGTGGGGCGGGCGGGGGGCGGGGGAGGAGAGGAGAGTCGCACTACATGTGAAAGAAAATGTAGAATCAAATGAAGTAAAAATCTTAAATGAATCCACATGTTCCACAGAATCTCTATGGATAGTAATTTCATGCTCTAATAAGAATAAAACATTAGGGATCTATTATCGACCACCTGACCAGGACGGTTGATAGTGATGATGAAATGCTAAGGGAGATTAGAGAGGCTAACAAAATTAAGAGCTCAATAATAGTGGGGGGTTTCAATTATCCCCATATTGACTGGGAACATCTCACCTCAGGACGAAATGCAGAGACAAAATTTCTTGATATTTTAAATGACTGCTTCTTGGAGCAGCTGGTACGGGAACCCACAAGGGAAGAGGCAACTCTTGATTTAGTCCTGAGTGGAGCACAGGATCTGGTCCAAGAGGTAACTATAACAGGACCGCTTGGAAATAGTGACCAAAATATAATAACATTTAACATTCCTGTAGTGGGAAGAACACCTCAACAGCCCAACACTGTGGGATTTAATTTCAGAAAGGGGAAGTATGCAAAAAGGAGGGGGTTAGTTAAACAGAAATTAAAAGGTACAGTGACTAGAGTGAAATCCCTGCAAGCTGCATGGACACTTTTCAAAGACATCGTAATAGAAGCCAAACTTAAATGTATACCCCAAATTAAAAAACACAGTAAAAGAACTAAAAAAGAGCCACCGTGGCTTAACAACCATGTAAAAGAAGCAGTGAGAGTAAAAAGGCATCTTTTAAAAAGTGGAAGTCAAATCCTAGTGAGGTAAATAGAAAGGAGCATAAACACTGCCAAATAAAGTATAAAAATGTAAATAAGAAAAGCCAAAGAGGAGTTTGAAGAATAGCTAGCCAAAAACTCCAAAGGTAATAACAAAATGTTTTGTAAGTACATCAGAAGCAGGAAGTCTGCTAAACAACCAGTGGGGCCCCTGGACGATCGAGATACAAAAGGAGCACTTAAAGATGATAAAGTCATTGTGGAGAAACTAAATGAATTCTTTGCTTCAGTCTTCATGGCTAAGGATGTTAGGGAGATTCCCAAACCTGAGCCGGCTTTTGTAGGTGACAAAACTGAGGAATTGTCACAGATTGAGGTGTCACTAGAGGAGGATTTGGAATTAATTGATAAACTTAACATTAACAAGTCACCGGGACCAGATGGCATTCCCCCAAGAGTTCTGAAAGAACTCAAATGTGAAATTGCGCAACTATTAACTATGGTAATTACAGTCTAATGTCAGTACCGGGCAAATTAGTTGAAACAATAGTAAAAAATAAAATTGTCAGACACATAGAAGAACATAAACTGTGGAGCAAAAGTCAACATGGTTTCTGTAAAGGGAAATCATGTCTTACTAATCTATTAGAGTTCCTTGAAGGGGTCAACAAACATGTGGACAAGGGAGATCCCGTGGACATAGTGTACTTAGTTTTCCAGAAAGCCTTTGACAGGGTCCCTCACCAAAGGTTCTTACATAAATTAAGTTGTCATGGGATAAGAGGGAAGGTCCTTACATCGCTTGAGAACTGGTTAAAAGACAGGAAACAAAGGGCAGGAATAAATGGTAAATTTTCAGAATGGAGAGGGGTAACTAGTGGTGTTCCCCAAGGGTCAGTCCTAGGACCAATCCTATTTAACTTATTCATAAATGATCGAGAGAAAGGGGTAAAAAGTGAGGTGGCAAAGTTTGCAGATGATACTAAACTGCTCAAGATAGTTAAGACCAAAGCACTGTGAAGAACTTCAAAAAGATATCACAAAACTAAGTGATTGGGCAACAAAATGGTAAATGAAATTTAATGTGGATAAATGTAAAGGAATGCACATTGGAAAAAATAAACCCCAACTATACATACAATATGATGGGGGCTAATTTAGCTACAACTAATCAGGAAAAAGATCTTGGAGTCACCATGGATAGTTCTCTGAAGACGGCCACACAGTGTGCAGCAGCAGTCCAAAAAGCAAACAGGATATTAGGAATCATTAAAAAAGGGTTAGAGAATAAGACGGAGAATATCTTATTGCCCTTATATAAATCCATGGTAAGCCCACATCTTGAATACTGCGTACAGATGTGGTCTCCTCATCTCAAAAAAGATATACTGGCATTAGAAAAGGTTCAGAGAAGGGCAACTAAAATGATTAGGGGTTTGGAACGGGTCCCATATGAGGAGAGATTAAAGAGGCTAGGACTTTTCAGCTTGGAAAAGAGGAGACTAAGGGGGGATATGATAGAGGTATATAAAATCATGAGTGGTGTGGAGAAAATGAATAAGGAAAAGTTATTTACTTGTTCCGATAATATAAGATCTAGGGGCCACCAAATTAAACTAATGGGCAGCAGGTTTAAAACAAATAAAAGGAAGTTCTTCTTCACAGAGCACAGTCAACTTGTGGAACTCCTTACCTGAGGAGGTTGTGAAGGCTAGGACTATAACAGGGTTTAAAAGAGAACTGGATAAATTCATGGAGGCTAAGTCCATTAATGGTTATTAGCCAGGATGGGTAAAGAATGGTGTCCCTAGCCTCTGTTTGTCAGAGGGTGGAGAGGGATGGCAGGAGAGAGATCACTTGATCATTACCTGTTAGGTTCACTCCCTCTGGGGCACCTGGCATTGGCCACTGTCGGTAGACAGGATACTGGGCTAGATGGACCTTTGCTCTGACCCAGTAAGGCCGTTCTTATGTTCTTATGACAGACTTTGGAGAGAGTTGAGGACTTCTCTTACCTCGGTAGCCAACTTTCTCAAAATGCAAAAACTGACAGTGAGATCCAGCACAGAATCCATTGCACAAGTCCTTCCTTTAGGAATCTGCTCTGGTGCATTTTCACAGACTGTGACCTACAGCAGGACACCAAGATCCAGGTCTGTGAGATAATTGTTACACTTACACTCCTTTATAGATGAGAAACCTGGGTGACCGATCGACAGCACCTCAGGAGTCTGGAGCGGTACCACCAACGATGCCTCTGAGAGATCCTTTGCATCAAGTGGGAAGATCGCTGCACTAACACCAGCATCCTCATTGAAGCTAATGTCACCAGCATTCAGGAGTGGCGCCAGGGTTTTTGGAGCCCTAGGCGGGGGTCCTTCTGCGCTCCCGGTCGGTGGCGGCAATTCTGCGGCAGGGGAGTCCTTCCACGCTCCCGGTCTTCGGGGCACTTCGGTGGCGGGTCCCGGAGCAAGTGAAGGACCCGCCGCAGAATTGCCGCCGAAGACCCGGAGCGCCAAAGGACCCCCCGCCGCCAAATTGCCGCCGACGGCGGCAAAATGCTGCCCCCCCCAAATCCTGGTGCCCTAGGCGACCGCCTAGGTCGCCTAAATGGAAGCGCCTGCCCTGCCTGCATTGAAACAATGAGCCACACTCACCAATTCCACTGGGCTGAACATTGTATGCGGATGCCAGACTCTCACCTCCCAAAACAAGCCCTCTACTCTCAGCTCATCGATGGTCAGAGATCATGTGGTAGTCAGAGGAAACTCTACAAAGAAACACTGAAAGCGTATCTGTAGAAAACTCATGTGGACATCACAAGCTGGGAGCAGCAAGCAACCAACTGATCTCAACGGCACCACATCCTCCAACAGGCAGTGGCACTCTTCAAGGAGAAGTGCCTTGCCCTTGACGTTGAAAAGAGAGAGAGAAGGAAGGAAAGAAAAAGAACTTTCTCCCAGCAGGCAGCTGACCCGTCAGGAAACGTCTGTACCTACTGCGGGCAGATCTGTGGTTCCAGGATTGGACTCCTGAGTCGTCTCAGGACCCATATGTAAATCTGTGGTAGAGATCATCCTCGAATGGAGGGATCGCCGATGATGGCGATGCTGCTGCTGCAACCAATGAGGCTATGGGTCTACATACAACAGGCTCTTTCACTGTACATCCCTGATTCACACCCTGGGCACCGTCCAGCCTGTGCACTGACTGAGGCAGGGACCTTGGCAGAGGAGAATGTTTTGGCCAAGTCTGGTATTAATCCAACGGGAAATGAGAAGTGAAAGCTGGACGAGAAGGGGTTGAGAGAGAAAAGGTGGCTGAGATAATATCTTTTATTGGACCAATTCCAGACAAGCTTCTGAGCTTACACAGCTCTTCTCTGAAAGATCAAAAGTTTGTTCCTCTCCAGCAGAAATGGGTCCAATAAAAGATATTATCTCACCCACCCTGTCTTTCTAATATCCTGGTACTAACACAGCTACAACAACACTGCATATAAGAAGACGACTGTCACTTTTTGGAAAGTATTCTAGTATTCTGTCAGGACAGCATCTCTCAAAAATCGCTTGGTGCAGAAACCTCACATCTCCTGTATGTGTTTGTTCTCAGTGATATCTAGTGCACAGGGCAGTTTGTAGATGGCTGACTGGTTATTTCTGGAATAATTCTGAATGATCCCAATCCTGAGTCCTTTATTCTGTTTCTACTCAGTCTGTACAACGCAAACGCACCTTACAGTCAATAGCTGCCTGCCTGAGCAAGGAACCCTGGGTTTGGCCCTAAGAGCTGGCCCTGCACCTCTATCCAGGGAAGACGGGGATTAGTGACAAGAATGGACATAACTATAAGGGCCATGGAAAGACTCATCCTCCTCTCCAACCTTCAGCACAGGCATGTGGAACTACCCTGCCAGCACGGCAGGGGCTAAAGGGAGTCTTTGGGCTCAGACCCACTATACCTGCAGCCAATGCCAGGCCTGGGGAGAAGGAAAGGAGAGAGCCTGGCTCAGTTGAGGGCTGACTGGCGAAGTGGCCCTCAACTGAGGAGTAGCCACCAGGGACTAAGCACTGTCTCCCCAGCCAAGGGGGACTGTGGAGGAGATCTAGGAGCCTCTAGCAACTGAGGTAACTGGGTTCCTGAAGCCCGGAGACATTGTGGGGTTCAGTCTCACCAAACTTGCAGCTGCCCCATCTGAAGGAGCCTAAGACTGCAGTATGATGTCACCCAAGATCCACAATAGGGCGCTATGGGATGGAAGCCACCTAGCGAATGGGACTAGGGGGGCCATACCCCAAACAAAAGGGACCGTGGTAGGAAGTAGCCCAGGACAGTGAATTTAGACTCTCTGCTGGGAGGCCTCCCTTATTCAGGGGTTGATGCATGCAGGACCCTGGGCTGGGACCCAGTGGAGCGGGAGGGCCTGGATTTCCCTACACCACTGCCTAAAAGACTGAGGCAAATTGACCTTGAAAACAAGGGGCTGGAGGTTGGGGCACCAACCACTAGGCAGCCCAGCCGTTCAAGCGCCTTGTTACAAACCCAAACTTTATTCCCACTGCAGATGTGCACCTCCAGCTGAGATGCAGGTGCAGTTTTACAGAAAGGTGCACAGAAGGGACTTTTGCTCTGATACCCCTTGGTTCTTGTGCAGGTCCCACCTCCTGGTGAGGTTCAGACAAGAGGGACTCTGTGCTGTGGACTTGCTAGGTGGGCAGCACAAGGCATTTGCTGGAGTGTTCTCTGAAAACTAGTTCATCAGATAGTCAGAAGTAAAGAAAGGGAAACGCTTTGTCCAGTTTTCTGGAAGCGAAGAGTTGTTGTTCTTTAAGGGCTGGCTTCAATGAGTGGATGTGGGGAGAGGGGGTGAAGAGAGAAATGGATGGACAGAAAGGACAGGAAGACTTTGGAAGTAAGTTTTTTTTACTATAGTAATTAAAATATGTATTTTAGATAAGGGTGGTCTTTTGAAGGATTTATTTAAAAAACCATATGTCTGAAGATCCCAGCATTTAAGTCTAAAGATGATTGTGCATCTAAAAATCTATGCAAGGGTTTTTTAGAGATGTGATTTTATAATCTTCACCAACTCACTAATGAAATATTTTTAAAACAATTTTTAACTAAGGTGTTGTAGACTGATGTCCTGACAGGGCCGGCTCTGGCTTTTTTGCCGCCCCAAGCAAAACAAAAAACTGGGCAGCCAGAGCAGCGAAGCAAAAAACAAAAAACAAAAAACCGTGCACGGCTGCCAGAATGGCGAGTGCACGCTCCGGCTAGTGTGTGTGTGTGGGGGGGGGACAGAGAAGGGGGGCGTCCAGGGTTTCCTTCAGCCGGGGCGCTCGCCACTCACAGGGTCGCCAAGAGGGGGGGCAAGTGGGGCAATTTGCCCCAGGTCCCAGGCCCTGCAGGGGCCCCCGGCCCCACGAGAATGTCAGAGGCTCCCCCCTGCCTCCGCCTCCACCTTCCCCCATCTCCTGGCGCCTCAGCGTGCTGCGGCTAGGAGCGTCCCTGGACAGAGCTAAAGCAGCATGGCTCCAGCAGGGCCTGAGCTCCTCCCTACTCAGAGCCACGTGGTAAGGGGACGGGGCTGTGAGCTGCGGCCGAGTGGCGGGAACTCAGGTCCCCCTGGAGCCACGCCGCTGCAGCACTGTCCAAGGCCGCTACTGGACGCGGAGTGCTGAGGCTCCAGGAGAGGGGGGAGGTGGAGGTAAGCAGCATAGTAAGCCCCTCTGAGCTGGACAGCCCCCGACCCCATCCCCCCACAGCCCTGACCCCCAGCTCCGAGCCCAGCCCCTCTGAGCTGGACACCCCCGGACCCCATCAGCCCCCATCCCTGACCCCCAGCCCCGAGCCCAGCTCCTCTGAGCCGGGCACTCCCCGACCCCATCCCCCCCGAGCCCTGACCCCCAACCCTGAGCCCAGCTCCTCTGAGCCAGGCACCCCCCAACCCCATCCCCCCACAGCCCTGACCCCCAGCTCCGAGCCTAGCCCCTCTGAGCTGGACACCCCCTGACCCCATCCCCCCCACAGC
>NW_020664698.1:95068-113699 GCF_002925995.2 Terrapene triunguis | reverse complement strand
AGGTCCTGACTACTGTCCAGGCTGCCTGTGTATGGCTTCATGAGCCATGGCATTAAGGGGTAGGCTGGGTCCCCAAGGATCACGATAGGCATTTCAACATCTGCAATGGTTATTTTCTGGTCCGGGAAGAAAGTCCCTTCCTCCAGCTTTCGAAACAGAGCACAGTGCCTGAAGACGCGAGCATCATGTACCTTTCCCGGCCATCCCACGTTGATGTTGGTGAAACGTCCCTTGTGATCCACCAGGGCTTGCAGCAGCATTGAAAAGTACCCCTTGCGGTTTATGTACTCGGTGTCTTGGTGCTCCGGTGCCAAGATAGGGATATGGGTTCCGTCTATGGCCCCACCACAGTTTGGGAATCCCATTGCAGCAAAGCCATCCACTATGGCCTGCACGTTTCCCAGAGTCACTACCCTTGATATCACCAGGTCTTTGATTGCCCTGGCAACTTGGATCACAGCAGCCCCCACAGCAGATTTGCCCACTCTAAATTGATTCCCGACTGACCGGTAGCTGTCTGGCGTTGCAAGATTCCACAGGGCTATTGCCACTCGCTTCTCAACTGTGAGGGCTGCTCTCATCCTGGTATTCTGGCACTTCAGGGCAGGGGAAAGCAAGTCACAAAGTTCCATGAAAGTGCCCTTACGCATGCGAAAGTTTCACAGCCACTGGGAATTGTCCCACACCTGCAGCACGATGCGGTCCCACCAGTCTGTGCTTGTTTCCCGGGCCCAGAATCGGCATTCCACGGCTGCAATCGCCTCCTCGGCTGGTCCTGGTTTTGCTTTGGCATATCCTGGCTCTGCATATACTTCAGGACAACGCGCGTGGTGTTCATAGTGCTCATAATTGCCGCGGTGATCTGAGCGGGCTCCATGATCCCAGTTCTAGCTATGGCGTCTGGTCTGAAAAAAGGCGCGAAACTAGTATCTGACGGATGGAGGGAGGGAGGGAGGGACGAGTGACGACATGGCGTACAGGTACAGGGAATTAAAATCAACAAAGGTGGCTGTGCATCAGGGAGAAACACAAACAACTGTCACACAGAATGCCCCCCCCAAAGACTGAACTCAAAACCCTGGGTTTAGCAGGCCGTTGATTTCACGGAGGGAGGGGGAAGCAAATGAATACAGAACAAATCTATTTTTTACATCTTAAGCTGGCAGACGACGGTGCAGCATGACTGATAGCCCTCGGCATCTTCTGGGTGCTTGGCACAAAATACTGGGCGCTTGGCAGAAAATAGCATACTACGACTGATAGCCATCATCGTCAAGACAGTTCGATAGGACTGAGCATGTCTGCCCAGGTGCCCATGATTGACAGCCACTGCAGTACAATGACGATGGATACCAATTGTAATATACCATCTTCTACCAAAAGGCAAGGGGCTGCTGCTGTGTGCAATGCAGCCCCACGTCTGCTAGCCCCATGTCTGCCAGCACCCAGATCGCCGATGAAGGCTACCAGTCATACTGCACTGTCTACTGCCAAAAGGCAATTAGCTGCTGCTGTGTAGCAATGTAGTACCACGTCTGCCGGCACCCAGAGGACATATGGTGACGCTGAGCTGAGCGGGCTCCATGCTTGGCGTGGTATGTTGTCTGCACAGGTAACCCAGGTAAAAAGGCGCGAATCGATTGTCTACCGTTGCTCTGACGGAGGGGGAGGTGCCTGACGACATGTACCCAGAACCCCCCGCGACACTGTTTTGCATCATTCAGGCATTGGGATCTCAACACAGAATTCCAATGGGCGGCGGAGACTGCGGGAACTGTGGGATAGCTACCCACAGTGCAACGCTCCGGAAGTCGACGCTAGCCTCAGTACTGTGGACGCGGTCCGCCGACTTAATGCACTTAGAGCATTTTATGTGGGGACACACACAATCGACTGTATACAACCGATTTCTATAAAACCGGCTTCTATAAATTCGACCTAATTTCGTAGTGTAGACATACCCTAGGGAACTGTTAGTGTGTGGCAGCATGGTCCACATGGACACTCGGTGCATGGCAGGCCAGTGCAGGGTAGATTTACACCCCAGCTTGCCACAAACTAAATGTTCATGTAGATCTGCTCTCAGTCTCCACCACCCCACCCTGGCTGCTTATTCCAGTCTCGTTGGCCAGTTAGTTTTAGACTTTCCCCACACTCTGACTTCTTATCTGGTCTGTCTCTCCTCACCCACCCCCAGTTCCTCCCCACTGGTACCCAGTCCCAGACTCCTTGTCCAGTCAGTCCCAGTCTCCCCCAGCTCCCAGCCTCCTTGCTCAGCAAGTCACAGTCTCTGTCCCCTGACTCTTGTTCTATTTACCCTGCCTAGCCAGTAATAGTCTCTTCCCCCTCCCTCCTCCCAGTCCCAGTCTCCTTGCCCAGCCAGTTCCCACCTCCCCCTTTCTCTCCCAGTCCCAGTTTCTCGCTTCCCACCAGTATCCAGTCTCAGAATGTCCATCTGGCCCCCGGCCACCCCACAGGCTCCTGGTCCCAATCTACTCTCCTCCTCTCATCCCGGTCTGATTCTTGTCTCTTCAACATTCAATTCAGGTGGTTTCCTTTCTGCACTGCCTGGGCCCAATGGGGGAAGACAGTCTCCCTGGGACAGAGTTCTGGGAGTGACAGATGAGCCTGCACTCAGATTGTGATGCTGGCAGACCAGGTGCCAGCTCATGCCAAAGCCCCAGGTCTCATTGAATGCTTACAAATGCAGAGCCTGGCCAATTCGCGTGTGTATTAGTATTGATCAAAGTGATTATTAAATGTGTAAATGTATAAGAGTGTTTAATCTTCAAGAAAACTAGTAGGATGTTATTTGCATTGTTCTCACTTATTTGTATCCCGTTATAACGCAATAGCAAACATTTCCACTATGTATAGCCCTGTAACTAAATAACCCATCAAACGAGAAAGAAGCCTTGTGGAATGCAAATGATGAACTTTCACAGAAAAGTGCTAATTTCAAAGCAAGTGGTCATTGTGTGTGATGATCGGAGGCAAACACTCTAAATGCATTCCTCACTCTCTGTCAGCAAAGGAAGAGTCCACGTGGGTAGTGACCCCGTCAACTTGTTTTCTGTGAGAAGAAGCTATAACTATGAATTCAGGGAAAGATCCTTCATCTCTGGACTGTCTGGATTCTAACTGGGTGGAATAACTGAACGAAAAGATGGAGAGCCCCAGAGTTATTCTGGGTAGCCCCGAGAGACTTTTGGGAAACTGGCAGATGACTACATCTCTGCTACAATTTTGAATTATAGACCGCAGCCACTGGGAGCTGTGGGCGGCCGTGCAAATGTAAACAAACTATCTGGTGGCCCGGCAACTGATTACTCTGACGGGCCACATGCGGCCTGCAGGCTGCAGGTTGCCCACCACTGGTCTAAGGGCACTGTCTGTGACTCATGGTAAGACTGTTATAGTAATCCAGGCACAGGTGCCAGCTTCCAATTGTCCCGGGGGGTGCTCAACTCCCGCTCTGCCCCCAGTCCCATCCCCACTCCACCCCCTCCCCAATGCTCCCCCCGCCCCACCTCTTTCTACCCTTCCCCCGAGCATGCCCCATTCCTGCTCCTTCCCCTCCCTCTCAGTGCCTCCTGGATGCCACGGAACAGCTGATCGCAGTGGGTGGGAGGCATAGGGAGGGAGAGGGAAGAGTTGATTGGCGGAGCCACCAGCAGACAAGAGGTGCTGGGGCAGGGGAGCTTGGCTGCTGGTGGATGCTAAGCACCCGCTATTTTTTTCCACAGAGTCGGTGCCTATGAATCCAGGAGTTTACATTTGTTACTGGCCTGGTGAAATCTAATTATAGACCACACCACCAGTTTGCAGTGTCTGCCCTGTTTTCTGACAGTCTGCCCTGAGGTAGGCACTCACAGTCATGAGCCTCTCCAGACAGTGTAACACTGATCTCTTAGACATCAGTTAGTCCCCCAAAGAAAGCTGACTGAGGTAATTAGCTAAGAAGGCTCGCAGGCTGGGTGGATAAAGAGCCCATCAGCCGAAATCTGATAAAGAAGCACAGGAAGGATGCCCCTGGTGGGGAAAGAGAGAGGGGAACAGGGCTAGCTGAGCCCAGTCTCAGAAAGGCCTTAGGGAAGGGAAATCTTTCTTCCCCTCAGGTCCTGAGGTGAGGGCCAGAAACACAGAGGATACTGTACACAGACTGTTTCATGGGAACTGTAAAGCTATTGGTGGAGGGAACTCAACACAAATGGCACTGTGAATGCACAACTAGTGGAGTCTAGGCTGTTTCTGTTCTTGCTAGAGAATTTACATCTGTGAGGGCCAGTCTGTTTTCTGCAGAATTTCAAAGCCCTGGCAATGAAGCTCATTTTTATGAAGTCCTGCCCATCATCTTTATTTTTTAACAGTGCTAGGAAATTGCATATCACCCCCCGCCCCTTTGCCTCCCCCATGTTAAGAGGATGTTGAGATTTTGCATAGAAACACTCACAATCCAGAGAGGGTTAAGATTAAACACTTACCTTTAGCTCCCATTGCCAGGGGAGCTGCTAAAACGTTTGAAATTCTAAAGGAAAATATTCAACTCTTCCTTGTGCCGTTTGCATAGGAATTTATTACTCCTACTAACTGTTAAATAGAGAAGAGTTAAAAATAAAACTTGGAATGGGTCCATAGTTGTAACGTCAACTATGGAATCACAGGAAATTCCTCCATAATACGATATTCTGGTGCTGGGTAGGGCTGAGATATGCTTTTGGCTGAGCCCTCTATGTTACACCAGACCTACAGGCTATCAGAAAGTCAGGACGATCAACCCATTGCCTGGTCACCCTATGAGGGTGGGAAAGGGGCTCCATAAACACCCTGCCCCCTGTGCATCTCCCAAGCTACTCTGGCTGGGTGCCGGGGCCTGGATTTTAGCCTACGGGTAAAAATTTCAGATGTGCCTCAGTGACTTGGAAGCCTACGTGGCATTTTAAAAAGTGACACGGTGCCAGATTTTAAAGGACATTCAGGCACCTAGGAGTGCAGACAGGCATGTACTGGGACTTTCCAAATCTCCTGGGAGTTCTGCACCAGGCACATTTGAAAATCCCACTGAGCATCTATCTGCATTTATAGACACCTACATATCTTTTAAAACCTGGCCCTTGGGCACTTAGGATCCATAGTCTCACTGAAAGTCCAAGCAAATTGGGTACCGAACTCCAATCAGCCTCTTTGGCAATCCCTATGTAAATTCATGTACAATTTTTTGAACAGAAGTTAATGGTTATAAACAACCAGACACATTATTTGCCAACAGGCAAATTCACTAATTCAATGATTTCCATTAAATGTTTCTATGACAGTGACTAAGTTTCCCAAATATTTTCTCCAAAAAGTGGCAACTGGCAGCTCCAGCCACAGGGCCCTGTGGGGCAGACAGCACCAGCATCACTACTGCCCTGATGAATGACTGCATCAACAAGAAACCTTCCATCCTGCACAGCAGGCAAACTCCTGGCTGGATCAGAGATTCCTCCCACATAAGCCTCCACCCCTGGCCATGGGTCCCACAGCTGGGCTAAGACCCTCCATGACACTGACCCACATTCAGAAAACAAACGGGAAAATGGGAGCCATTCCAAGGGAAAGGAAAGGCCTGGCACTGGAGCATCTGCAAAGAAGAAAATGAAAACACTTCCCAGTCACAGAGGAGGGTCCTCACTGGCCAGTGCCCTACAAACACTGAACCTTCTCCCCAGTCAGAAACAACCCCACACTTGTTACATTTTACAACTCCTTTGCGCCCTCTCACAACCCCTTCACCCGTACTCACAGGGTGCCAGCTAATACTGTCCTTTCACCATCACTAAACACACGGACTGCTTTCATCTTCCACCTCACTGCTGCAGTCCCCATGGCAAGAAGATGCCTGTGCTCCACCACTGACACACCCTACAGAACACAGCACTGAAATGAGGTATATGGGATCCCCAGGGTACACAGGCACCTCTTCCCTTTGATCACATGGGGGGGCTTAGACCCAGACCTCCTCATATCACAATCAGAGCTCTGCCAAAGTGCTCCCACTCATGCCTCCACCATTCAGCACAGCTACACCTAACACAGGGACTGCAGCTGAAGCACATGCAAATAATTCCCAGTGCCAGTGGCTAGTTCCAGCTCCAGGGGGCAGAGTTAAGGCTGCCTTGGCATTTACCATAACTTTGTATTGCCTGGTTTTCAGCGGTTTGAGTTTGGCCCAACTCGATGTCCTAAAAGGGCACGAGATACCTCTGGGCAACATGAACTCTGTGTTAATGAAGCTTTCTGTCAGTGAATTTTAACTTAACTCCACTGTCTCTGACATGCGGAGCTGTCTGTCCACAGGCAGTAAGGAGAGTCTGGCCTTCATTGCAGTGAATGAACAACGGCCTCCTGTTTCGGGCGGGACTCGTAGAGCACCAGTGACAATTAATAGATCACCAGTGTGAGAAATGTTTAACTCTAGCAGTGACTGCAGGGCTATGTGCACACAGAGGGCTCAGGTCTCCATAGCGCTGTGTTTAGGCAGCTGCACTGGCGTAAAGTGGGCCTTTACCATCACCACTAGTGCACTGCACCCATTCGCCACCTCTGAGGTGATTATTGGCTGAGTGAAGTCGCTGTAACTGCAACTAGACCCACTGGCTCGGTGAGACAAGAGGCAGGCTCCAAAAGAGAATTTGGACAGTGGCTCAGCAAAAAAGGGAGTGGTCAGCAAAATCTATATTGTGCATATTGTCCAGGGCAAGCCTGGTCAAATTTGGTGTAAGTGACTGTTGTACGTGCAAAGCTGGTGTACAGGGACCCTACTGAATCACAGCATTTAACAAGGCCATGCTCTGTGCTGGCCTCTCTGCTATTCTCCCCTGGGGCATGTCCATTTTCATGGTCCCCTCCTGGTACTGCCTTGTAGGTACAAGATTGCTGCCTGGGATGTAGACTATGGGAATTGTGATGTGTTTGCTTTGGTGCAATATGGATAATTGGCCATAATCGGCAGGAGGAGGACAATGGACAGAGCAGTGACAGGAGGCAAGGTTAAGAGCTGGCCTTTGGAGAGACATGGGAGCTCATCTGGGACTGAGAGACAAAGAGAGAAGAAACCAAGCTGGGTCCACAGCAGCATGGCTTATGGTAGCCCTGATGTGGCCCAATATGGAGAGGGGCTACAGTTGGGGGATGCTGGAGGGGATATTTGGGAGGGGGGTCCTGGAGGGGTGTGTGTGTGTACTGGGAGGGAGTATTTGGGGGATGCCGGAGGGGGTATCTGCAGCCTCACTCTCGAGGTGGGGGTCAGTGTCACATTTCCTGCCAGCTGGTGCATGCCTGGTCAGCAGAGCCAGCCCATCAGTCAAGGTCTCCCTGCGGGCTTCTCCCCCTTCCCTGGGCTGCGAGCTGGGGCCTGGCTCTCTCACCTCTCCTGGCTGGGTTCTGAGGCCCTGTGGTGGGGCAGGCGGCCAGGCCAAGAGGTGCTTGGTGGCTCCACTTACTTGGTGGGCCAGGCTGGGATGGGGTCAGCAAGACCCAGCAGGTGCGGATGCCCAGGGGAGGGACCAATCAGGGCGTGGAGATGGCTCTTTCTGAGCTGCAACATCTGGGAAAATCCTGGACATTTTCTCTTATTTGGAAAATCTGCCCGGACAGAGGTTAGCAAACCAAAAAAGAGTTTATGTCCGGGAAAACCAGACATATGGTAACCCTAACCGTAGGACTTCCTGATGCTGTGTTCCAGTTTACTAATAAACCCTGGTGTGGTTTGAAAAGGCCGCCTGGAGTCACTGCAGATACTTGCTGAGGTGCATTGGTCCCTGATGAGTGTAAATGTCTCTGAGCAGGGGTCTGTCTCAGTTGGACTCACTGGGCAGAGCTCACGGTGTGAAACAGGAGTGCTGGAGCACAGAGGCTCAGTCTTGGAGGCATTGAGGCCACGTGACCTACCTTAAGGAAGAGAGTGACCGATTGGGGGTCTGGCATACTGAAGGTGTCCTCCAAGGGACTGTTTAAAAGCCGGGGCATAGCATAGATCCTGTAGATCTGTGACACCTGACAAGGCCCAAGTTTGGTGCCAATATGTGATAAAGACTCAAAATGAAGGACACACGCTGAGCATTCATGCAGGAAACTTAAAGTGCTGAGGAATCTTTTCCTTTAGCATAAATGGCTCTGTAACCTCAGGGCAACGATTCTTTATTTCTGAGATAAATAATTTTCAATACTAAACATGAAGGGACACTCAATTTATGTGGCTCATCAGTAGGGTTACCATACGTCCGGATTTTCCCGGACATGTCCGGCTTTTTGGGACTCAAATCCCCGTCCGGGGGGAAATCCCAAAAAGCCGAACATGTTCGGGAAAATCCGGCGCCGCTGGGTGCTGGGCGGACGGGGGCCGGCGGTGCTGAGCGTCCGGGGGCTGGGGGTGCTGGGGGGCCGGCGGTGCTGGGCGGCCGGGGGTGCGCTGGGCCGCAGGCTGGGGCCGGGCCGGGGCCCCGTGGAGTGTCCTCTTTTTGGACACTCAAAATATGGTAACCCTATCATCAGTCACTTTTGTACCACGATGAGTTACACCTTTAAAGCCAGGTACACTGGAGTGGGATGGTTGGAGTGAGGGTTTCTCAGACAGGAAGGTTTCTACTTTGCATTTATTCGGGATTTGCCTTGGGAACTGCTTGTGCCTAGTTCCCAGGCAGTCAGTCGAGTTCCTTTGCAACCTCTGGATACTCTCCAAATCCCCCAAGCTGCAGGGAACAGTCGAGAAGTTCAGGATTTACAATCCCAGGCAGAGACTACCTATACCTGCTGATAGTGCGGGGGGGCACAATTTAAATTTTCAGCCACCCTTGGAACACCTTGAGTAATGCCCCATCCTGCAGGCAGGCCCCACCCCCCCTTACCCTCAGTCTCCCCTCCTGGAAAGCAGCAGTCCCCTCTCTGCAGCTGCCGTCTGTTCCTCCTGCCTCTCCCTGTGGGTCACAGCTTGCAGCTCACAGGTTCCAGCAGCCGCCACGCAGGGAGGGGGGGCCGGGCCGCACCATGTGACCGAGCAGGGCTGGGAAACCATGGCAGAAATCACACAGATACAGACATACTCCCACGCCCAGCAGGGAATGGGGGCGTGGCTGCTAGGCTCACGCTTTTGGCTCCTCCCGTTATGCAAATGAGCTCCTCTCTGCACTTGTGCATTTCTGGTACAGAAACAGTGGAAATAAGGATGGTGCAGCTCAGTCAGTTACACCAGGATCCGTTGAGAGACTGCAGCTGCAGGACTCACTTTACGTGGGAAACCCAGAATCAAGCCCCGAAAGAGACCCTCGGCCCCGGTAGCTCCTTACACCAGTGCTGAACCTGGCACAGGGACTGATAGGGGAGCCAATGTGTAACCCATTCCTGCTGGGTGTGGTGCTCTATCTCCCTCTAGCGGCACCTAGATATTGATGAGTTTGCTACAGTTTTGGTTAATAGGCTGGTATTTTTTTTAGCTCATGCAGTAGAGACCCATAGCACTAAGCTTTAGAGGTCTCAGGTTCAATCCTGCCCACTAACGACCAGGGTCTGTCAGTATTACAAATGCACCTCCATGTACTGGGGGTTACTCCTGTTTAGGGCCTGTTGAGGAGGCTCCCTGTACCAGTGTGAGACTCACCCCTGTGGTGCCTCCTGCTGGTGTCCTGGGAATTAGCTCATTTTCCAGCCTTGGAGCACCCTCTGCAGGCCAGTGTCCCTCCCAGGACTCCAGTGCCCCATTATCTGGAATGCTGCCCCCTTGCAGTACACTCCTCAGTCTCAGGGTCTCCCCTCCCCAGGGAACCCCTACCCCCACCTCACCTCAGTCATAGGCTACTGCCAGGCACCAACTAGCCCCCGTTCCTTGGGGCAGACTGCAGTATAAGCTACTCATCACAGGCGAGGGGTTTTTGGACCTGCTGCCTTTCTCTGCAACCCAGTACCTCTATGGGGCCTTAGACTAGGCCCTGCAGCCTGGGGAGTTGCCAGCCTGGAGCTCCCAAGCCCCTCTGGCCTTTCCCCAGCCCTGCCTTACTCTAGGTACCCTGAGCTTCCCAGCAGCCAGGCCCCTCTCTCTCTCTGAAAGCAGAGAGGCCAGCTGCAGCCTGATTGGGGCATGGCCTAGCTGTGGCTACTTCCCCAATCAGCCCAGGTTTTCCCTTACCACAGCCCTCTCCCTGGGCTGTTTTAAGCCCTTCAGGGCAGGAGCGGGGGTTACTGCCCCGCTACACCCCCACTGTGCCAGGCATATTTCTGAGGGAAGGGAAGGGGCTTATGGTGACCGTGGCCCCTTTGTGCTGACACAGCCGGGGCTGAGAGGGCACAGAGCTGGGGTGAACTCCCTCACACAGTTTCTGGAGATCCTGCAATGAGGATAGTGTGTGGCAGGGTGTGAGGGGGAGACACACAGAGCAGTGACCCCTGTGCTCAGATGTGACCTCACCAATGGTGGTGATCAGTAAGTAGCAGAGAGGTGCAAACTGAGCTAATCAGAACAAAGAGGCACTGTTCAGCCAGCTGTAGCTATCGATGGTCCTACCCTAAGTATTACCTGTCAGGGGCTGTTACTATCAGTGTTAGTCACTCTGTTCAAGCCCCTGTGCCCAGGCATTTTTCTTCCACAAGCTTTGATGAAGCCAGGTTATGCATACACATATTTCCCAAATGCAGAGTTCAGAGGGATCCAGGTGTATCTCCATTACATTGTGCTGGGGGGGTAAATCTAGCCCACCCTGCATGGGAAGGCAGCCTGTGAAGGAGGCTGTTAAGCAAAAAGCTACGCACCACGTGGGAGTTCCCTGCGGCGGGATTCGGGGAAGGAGGGAGCCATGTGGAGCAGTGTAGCCAGTTTTTACCCCCTGTACCCCCAGCTGTTTTGGCCCCTCCCCCTTGCCATGGTCAGGCTCAGGGCTCCTCTCCTGCTGCTTCAGTGAACTCTGGGGAAAGCTCCACAGCACTCGCCCCCACCCCCACCCCGGCTCCTGTCCCAGCTCCTGCAGCCACAGGCAGGGTCACAACTGCTGCTGCTGCCGCTGTCCCAAGGAAACACTGGGCTGCTTTACCCAGGCAATTATCAGCACAGACCTGCTAATGGGGCCACCACACCCCACAACAACTGCCCCAGCTGCCCCTGCTAATGGCGCAGAGGATGGCACAGCCTGCTCATGCCCAGTCTGCCCAGGGGAGCTCAGGGAGAGACTGGTCAGTTCCACCCTGACCCCAGTGCAGGGCACAGTCCAGTTCTGAGTCACCAGGAATGTCACACACTTTGGGTTCAGTCCCTTCTCCCTCACGGGGAGTTTCCTACAGGGCCGGTTGGCCAAGTTCTTACCTGAGCAGATCACTCCAGTGTCATAAGAATGAAAGCACTGGCGTGCACCCCATCCTTCATGTTTGCAGTCCCAGAGAACTGACTCGTCACCACCACAATCAACTAAAGACAGCCAAGTCGGTCCAGATCCTTCTCCAAAATGAGCCCAGGCATGGGCACTGACAGCAGATCCACATCCCAGCTGCTTACAAACCACCTCAGTATCTTCCATGTCCCAGTTGTTATCACACACCGTCCCCCACTGATCCTGGTGTTTAACCTCCACTCTCCCAGCACAGGGGCTGCCTCCATTCACCAGCCTCAGCTCATCAGCACCTGCAAAGAGAGACACAGAGCAGGGTCAGAGTGAGCAGGGAGCCCCCTCCCCAGCGTTATCACAGCAGAGTCCACGCCCGGCAGCAGGGGATCCGCGCCCAGAGCCATGAGAATGGGACATGCCCAGAGCTGCCTGATGGCGCCACCTTCTCACGTCTCAGGGCCTCACACTTGGCGCTGTCAGTGCTGCAGCTCTCGCCATTTTATCCCCACTCTGGTGGTTTGGGGTGTTTTTACCATCTCGTGAGAACACAATAAAAGGCACCAACTCACGGAGTTTCCCTCATTCCAAATGGCGCCATCTCCTGTCACAGTCACTGGGGCTGAAGCCAGCGAGATGCCGTCATCTCCATACAGTCTCTCGGCATGTGGGCGTGAGGCCACCCTGAATAAAGCTGGCTGCCACTTCCCTCTGTTTTCAATGAGACTGAAGCCCACAGGGAACGTGGCTTCCCCTGAATGGCTCAGAGGACTGGACAGGACCCAGGGACTGTGATGGGCAGCAGAGAACCTGTGCAAGGAGGAGAGGAAGAGTGAGGGGAGCAGGGCACTTGGAGGCAGGAGGCAGATTCAGGGGTTGCAAGGGAATGGGGTGCAGGTGCTGTGTGGGCAGAAAGGAGGAGTGGAAAGTGTAGGGTGGGGGGTCTGGAGCAGGGAACCAGGGGAAGGGATCGGGAAGGGAGGGGGGTCTGGAAAGTTGGGTCAGGAGGAAGGGAGAGGAGGGGGTCTAGAGTGGGAGAGGAGGGAGAAATGGGGAGGGTGTGGAGGGGTCTGGAGAAGGAGGCAGGAAGGAGGGAGGCGAGGGGAGTGGAGGGGCAGGGAGGTGGGGGTCTGGAGCAGAGGGGCATGAGGGAGTAGTGGGGTGAGGAATAGGGACTTGGGTACGGGGCAGGAGGGAGGGTGAAGAGGGAGGAGGGGATCTGGAACAGGAGGCTGGAGGGAGACAAGGGAAGAGGAGGGGCCTCCAGTGTGGGGGCAGTGCTTCACAGCCTCTGACACATAAGTTGCGGGGGTGGGGTAGGGGAAGCCAGGGAAGTGTTGCTATTTGCAAAAGGCTAAACCAATCCCGTTGTGTTATGTTGACATTGTAGCTGATGTCAATGGTTGATGTCAGTGTGAAGGTCTCCAGTGTCTCTGTCTGTAACTCACCCCTCAAAAGTAACAGAAGTTCTGAGTGTGAGTGTGAACCATGCTGCATGAATTAGCTCAGTGCCTGTCAAGCTATTTCCCAGCCAGCCCTTCATCTGTAAGAGGAACTGAACCAGGAGGGGAGAGCGAAGGCAGTGCTGGGCAATGGACGGCAGTTCCCGTCTCAGGGGTGAGGGGAGGGTAAGCGCAGTCTCCAGCTGAGAAGCCGGGGAGAGTCGTGCAGTTTGCGTGAATTAAAGGGTGACTTTTCAGCCTGCGATTCTCACCCCCACTCTGGCAGAGGAGCAGAGGGGGGTTCTAAAGTCCAAAGACGGACTGAGTAACATCACTGGATGGTTTTTATAGTCTCATGAATTTTGATCTGTGGCGCTTGGCAATACAGCCTGGTGCTCCCCACCTGAGCTTCCTCTCCCCCCTGTCCCACACGTTTCCCTCTTCTTTGGGTCTCTTCCCTCCCTCCTCCCCTTCTCTTCTCCCATTTCTGCCTCAATTGTCTCTAGAGCTCTTTGCAGCTCCTGGGGTTGTGGAGAGGCAAAGCTGGCTGCTGGGAGAGAGGCAATTCACAGGGACTGTGGGGATGGGCCACTGCCTGCCACACAGTCCTGGGAGATTGGCAGGGAGACCTGGTCACCAGGAAAGGGTGTGAAGACCCAAGATTGTCCCTGAGACTGGGAGCAAGTATGGGCATCATTATAATGTCCATGAGTTACGGCTACATGTCGAGTGCCATTGTGACCCCTGGAACAGGCTGGTTGCACCAGTGGATGGCTGAGCTGGGGACACCATGTTTATGGAGCCTCCATGGCGCTTAGAGAACAGAGCAGTTCACACTAGTACGTGGCCAGAACATCCTGCTCCTTTAATTCCAAGCAAATACAAACTGCTCACTTTGCTGCAATCCACAGGGAAGTTTATTCAGGTGCCGCTCTGTTCAGTCCAGTCCCAAAGGAAACCCCTTGGGCCTGGTCTGCTCTAGGAAAAAGGGTTTTTTTCAATGGAGTTAACTCAGTGATGTTCACTCGTGGCAGGACCCAAGGCTGTAACACTGCTCTAGCTAAGTGCTCACACAGTTCTGTTTCCCTGCACACAGTGGTAACTAAGAAAAGCCAGCACTTTCCTTGCTCAGAAATCCCCCAGCTACCCCTCCAGTGAGCTCCAACTGGCTTTGTTTCTTTGCTCCCTTCCAGGATCCCGGTCACAACTCCTTCTCCTGGCTTCTCCCTCCAACAGACATAGTCTGACACCAATATCCTGGCTCCTGCACTGGCAACAAGGGAAACCCCTGGCTTAGCTCTGCCCTGACCATGTGGCCAGTGCCTTGTGTGGTAGCCCCCACTGTCTCCAGATGTTTTTACTACATAAAGGATTTTGAATGTTCTGTATGTTGAGCCTAGTAGGGTGTGTTTGGCCCAGCCATTGGTTTCATGAGGTCTGTAATTCGCTTTAGATCCAAGATCCCTGATGGCAGCTATTAGCACATTTTAAGATAACAATCACTTTTACATACTGCACCTATCATATGCTTGCACCAGTTCTGTGGCCCAACTTGGAATAATGACCCCACCCAGCACTTGGAACATTGGGGAAGTTCAGATCCGGGTCTGGGAGTGAAAACCGCCGCTTTGGTCCGTCCCTGATATATTCTCATTTGTTTGCCTGGACCCCACTTAATTTTACAAATTTGTTTTCCCGCACAATGTAAATAGGTCAATAATTGTGAAACACCATCTTCTGACAAAGATTGACCTGGTCTCTACTCAGGGATCATAGAGGAAGATTGGGGCATTGAGAGAAAGGGAAAAGTATCTACATGGTGATATCCCTACACTGTATACTCCCCCGCGTCACTGTGTCTGTGTCATGTGAAACAAACTCAAATTTCCAATAGAAAATAAAAATATCTGTGGGATGATGCACATTTCTTCTTAAATCCAACAAAAATACACTGAGCTGAACATGTGCTTGGCTGCTCACTGCTTGACAGTTCACTGCTCTGCCAGACACATGGATCATTCACATCCTGTTAACTCCAGCCCAACAGCATGGGCGGCGCATATCATAGGCTGGGGGAGGCTGTGCCTCCCCAAATAGCCCAGCGTGGTCCCACCCACCTTCCACCCAGAAGGCCCTCTTCTGCTTGCCCTTCCTCTGTGGCCCCAGCCCAGGCAGGCTGGCTGCTCCTCTTCAGGGAAGCAGGCTGGGGCTGGGGCTGGGGCTGGGGCTGGGGCTGGGGCTGGAGCGGCTGCGGCCGACCTGTGGCCGGGACTTCGGATGGCTGGGGCTGACCAGTGCTGGGGGGCCCCCGGATGCTGGGGGGCCACACTGCCTGGGGCTCGGGGGGGAGCACGCACCGCCCGCCCGGTGCTCAGGGGCTGGAGGGGCACATGCCACCTCCCCAGCACTCAGGGGGCCGCACTCCCACCTGGAGGGGGGCCGCGGGCAGGCTGGGGGGGGCTGTACGTCACCTGCCCGCCTGACAATTGGGGGTTCGGGGGAGCTCTGGGCTCTGACGGGGCAGGGAGGAGGGTGGGGTGGGGCCAGCCGGGGGCTAGCCTCACTGACCCGGCGGGTCACACGCCGCCCATCCCCAACAGGTTCCAATCACTGTATTATTTATATCGTATCAGGGTCCCACTTTAGTGTTAACCCAATTTTTAATCGGTTTTGGAGTGGCACCAGCACGTGCTGCTGTAACCCAGGGTCTGCCCCCCCCCCAGTGTTAAGTCTGCCTGGAGCTGGGACACAGCTTGGCAAAGAGCCTGCAGCCCCCTCTGTGCTGGAGGAACGAGAGCAGCCTTGAAACTGGGCAGGGGCGGCCTTGAGGGAATGAAACCAATGTGTCCGTGAGATGCACTGATACAGCACCTCTGCCATGCAGCTTGTGCTGGTCGGGCTTCTCTAGACTCCAGCTAGGATTCAAAGCTTCTCTGCTCCAGCAGAAACCCTGGGGGAGCAAAGCAGGGCTCTTGCAGGATAAATCTTCCTGCTGTCAGAGCTTCCAGTACCCTCACGCACACAGGGCATTGCACGCTGCACCCCAAGACATGCACACACCCCTTCCCTGGGAGGAATCAGCTTTGGGTTTATTTGGGTAAATCCTGCTCACCTCAAAATTGCAAAACTTTTACTGGCTTCAGTGGGCGAATGGAGGAGTGAGGAGCCAAGACTTGGCCCTGGGAGTTGTTGTATTCTGGACCAAACAGACATTTCTGTTGGTTCCCAAATTATTGATGTATTTATTTGGATTTAAAATACAAAATTGATAGCTAGCCAAGGCTCTAGGCACCCGGATGCATTGATAACACACTCAAATTCCAGCAGCATTAAGTGACCATTTCAACAGGAACCCAGCCAACCAGACACCTACAGAAACTCCTTCCCACCCATTTCACATTGTGTGAAGCAGAGCCTGGGTCCTTCCCAATACCCCCCCCCGCCCCGACAATATTTTGCAGTGTGCCCAAAAGGTCACCAAATTTGGGCTATTTTGGCCCAAAGTGGTGAGCAAGTTCTAGAGTCCTGGAACCCTCACAGTGAGCACCCTGCCAGCCATCCCTCTCCTTTATAAAAGGGGGAACCAGCTCGGGCACCCCTGCTGACCACAGCTGTGGCCCTACGGCACAGGGAGAGAGATGATCCCTCAGGGAGGAAAGTCCCAGGCCATTTAAATCTTTATAAATCATCACCAATACCTTAACCTCCACCCAGAGCTGGGCAGCCAGTGCAGACCCTGCAGCACGGCTGTAACATGCTCCCAGCGAGATGCCCTGCTCAGTGTGTTGCTGCCATTTGCACCAGCTTCGTTCTTTGAAAGGTTTTAAGGTGCAGCCCCACACAGAGGTCATTGCGATAGTCCAATCTCAAGGTAACAAAAGCCTTGGTAACAGTGGCAAGGTCCAATCACGAAAGGAAAAGTCACAACCTCCAAGCCAGACGTGGATGGTAAAAAGCTGACTGTAAAAGTTACAACCCTAGTTCGGTTAATCCAGCTCCTCTAGTGAAACACAGAGGAGACTTACCTGCTATGTCCTGAATTGTGAGGAGAAGAAGCCACAGCACCGGAGTGGAGAGATGTCCCTTCATTGCCAGCCTGACTTGCTGCCCCCTCCTCACACTGCACTGGCTGCACCTAAGCACCTGCCAGGGCTCCTCTGTGTCTGACAAGTGACAACAAAGCAGTGGAAGGGAAATATATAGATTCAGAGGCTGGCATCAGCTGCGGGAAGGAACCAATAGCAAACCCACCTGCCTTTTTAGTTATTATCAGTGGTTTTATCTGTGACTTTATGGAGCTAAAACATCCAATAAAACTTGAAAGCAACAAACATCACCATATATGAGTGATGAGCCCCCTCTTGACGTCAGCTTTACCACAGCCTCAGATCATTGGGTAACCCCCATCTCTGGTGCGTGAAGAAAAACTGCTGTACAAACTGTATGTATCTGCGCTGTTTGTCACCCTCATAGATTCTATATTGTATTAGTCATCAATTGGGAGACATCCCGCATTAGACATTAGAGGCAGGTTATTTTATAAACTAGGGAGGAAATCCCATGTGCCAAATGTGATCATTACAAGACCAATTCCCAGTAGAGGATACGCCCAATTGCAGACAAGGACAAGTCACTAGAACCAGGTTGTGTCACTCAGATCAGCTGTTGTACAAGAGATATTACCCAGCACCACCTGTACTATTGACAGTTCTTCTACTAATAGACTTTGAGGCAGGGGTGAAAGTGGGCCCGTATGACCTACTGGTAAAATGTGGCTGCTGGTACCAGCCCGTATGCAGCCGATGTTAAAGAGCTGCCACAGCAGTGCTTTAATATCATTGCCCCGTTTCCCCTACCCCCCACGCCACCGACATGGGGGGTGCAAAAGGGGCAGCTGCCCCAGGGCCAGTGGTTTAAAATTTAAAACATCACCGGAACCCCGAAGGGGGGGGTGGGCCTGGCAGTGCAGATGGGCTGGCTGGGGAGGCTGACCCCCCCCAACCCCCGCCCCTTCTGACCAAGGCCCCGCCCCTTCTGGGCCCCCGGCTCCGGGCCCCCGTACTGGTAAGTGCTTAATGTTACTTTCATTCCAGCCTTGGGGTTTCCTGCCTAGATAGGGTTACCATATTGCAGTCCTGGAAAAAGAGGACACTCCAAGGGGCCCCGGCTCCGCCCCAACTCCGCCCCCGGCCCTGCCCCAACTCTGCCCCTTCCCCGCCCCAACTCCGCCCCTTCCCCAAAGTCCCTGCCCCGACTCCACCCCCCTCCCCTGAACGCTCCGCCCCCTACTCTTTCCCCTCCCCTGCTTCCCGCGAATCAAATGTTCAGAGAACGGAGTGGTCTCTAGTAGTCAAAGACCCTTCTTCCCCGTCCCCTCCAGTCTATGTCTGTCCTATTGCTGTCTAACCCGCCCCAGCTCCTCATCTGATTTCAACTGCCCCCCACTACCGCTCTGGATTCCTTGTCCCAGTTTCCTGGTCCTGTCTCACTCTCCTCTCTCCCCGCCCCCATCCCTCAGATGGGATGTTCGTTCCAGATTGGCAAAATTATAAGGCTTCCCAACATTTCAACACTTCCCATTCTAAATTTTTGGTTGCTTAACTATAGGCTAGTTCTGCCTACAACAAAGCATATTCAGAACCTCTGATTAAAGGGATTATAAGTGTAGCAACCTCCATCATAACTAGTCACCAAAGATTGAACCCGAGCCATCCAGACTTAAAAGCATGAGCTTCTACTACTTGAGTTCAAGCTATAACTCCCTTAGCTGGTAGCTATACAGTTATCCTCTAAAAATCCACCACAGGAGGGCACAAAACACATGTTGGAGAGTGAATTACAAAA
>NW_020664698.1:89697-90068 GCF_002925995.2 Terrapene triunguis | reverse complement strand
CTTAACTACCTTTACAGTTAGGAAGTTTTTCCTAATGTCTAACCTAACTCTCCCTTGCTACAATTTAAGCCCATTGCTTCTTTTTCATGCATGTCCTGAGTGGGACGGGGGTGGGTCCAGGCAATGGGATTGGGGGAAGGGAGGTCGAGGGAGTCGGTGGGTGTGTGGGGATGGACCGGGGGAAGCAGGGTGGAGGAACTGAGGGGGACAGGACTGGGACTGGGGGGGGGCTGAGGGGGATGGGATAGGACTGGGATGGGGGGAGTAGGGTAGGGGCTGAGGGGAGCATGAATGGGACAGGGTAGAGAGAGCTGTGTAGAGTGGGGTGGGGCGGGGGAGACAATGGGGCTGGGCTGGGGAGGGTTGGGGGG
>NW_020664698.1:73110-89597 GCF_002925995.2 Terrapene triunguis | reverse complement strand
GGCGGGGAGGCTGAGGGAACAGGGTCAGGGTGGGGCCTGAGGGCAGTGGGTCTGAGGGGAGCACCCCCAGAGGGACCTGCCAGGGGGCCAGGTGAGCCCAGCAGTGCTTACCTGGAGCAGCTCCCAGGAAGCATGCAGCAGGCAGGTCCCTCCTAGTCTCTCTGGCCCCTTCCTAGGGTCGGGTCGGGTCGGGGGGAGGGGGCAGGGGCGGCGGGTTCTCTGCCCGGTGACAGCTGCCTGCTGCCGGAGTCTACAAGCCCCGCCCCGCTGCAGCACGCAGGGGACTGAGACCTCCCTGCCTCTCTGTGTGCCGGGGCAGGGGGAGAGCTGCGCTCTGCAGGCTCCTGCTGGCCAGGCGGGGGGCCCCGTGGGCTGGCGCCGCCGCGCCAGGAGCTCTCAGCTGCGCGCTGCCCCAGGGCCCAGGGAGGAAAGGTGAGTGGCGCCGGCGGCGCCGGCTTGCCGCGGTTCCCCCAGCGCGGCTGCCCTGTCCTCGCTTTTGGGTCTTTAAATAGCCGTCCGGGGGGAAATCCCGGACATTTTTAGCTTTTTACAAATTCCCCCCGGACAGCTATTTAAAGACCCAAAAGCCGCACATGTCCGGGGAAACCCGGACATATGGTAACCCTATGCCTAGACCATGTTTCTTAGTGGTAAAGGCAGATCATAGGGTTTCCTGAGTAGGCCATGACCGTCTCTTGCAGTAGCTGGATGTCCTGCACACACCATGCCCATCAGTGCTGTCAGCAGGAGGAGGGCTCATAGGAAACAAGTTTACTTGATTCATGGGACACAGACAATTCAAGGAACAGGCACAAGGCACAGGGCATATAGCACAGAATAATGACTGGCTGGCACCACACCTACCTCCTGCTCTTCCTCAAGAGAACTGTTACAAATACTTGGATTAAGGGAAACATCTTTAACTCTTTACCTTTACATTTTCTCCCATGCTGCCCTTTCTGCATGGCGAAAACTCCCCGAAAAAATATGTGCAGCCAACACCTGATCCTCCTTCGAATCCCTCCTTGAGACTCTGCTCTGTTGTGAAAAAACACTTGACAGTGACTAGCTTGGCAGGGGAGGAGGTATGGCTGTGCCTCTTCCCCTTCCTTCCCTCTCCTTATTTTTACTAACCTCCCCACCCCAATCCTGCCATTCCCCCTCATTCGGCCCTACTGCTACTTAAACAAACAGTAATGTCAAAACAGGAAATTGCATCAGTTATCACCATGTGAATTTGCTTCTATGTTATTGTGACTGGTTGGATCACAGAAACCCTCTTGGGACCTGCCACCCGATGTGCCAAGACTACTTCTACCCCTGCTTTTCCTGCCAGCTCAGGACTCCAGCACCCTGTCTTGCTGAGCCAGACACTCCCGTCTGCTCCAACAAAGACCCAAGGTCTGAATTACTTGCCCCAAAGCTGCAGGTTTACCTGAGTGCAGCTAAC
Organism: Terrapene triunguis; assembly: GCF_002925995.2. Lineage (NCBI taxonomy): Eukaryota > Metazoa > Chordata > Testudines > Emydidae > Terrapene > Terrapene triunguis. The sequence continues at coordinate 88,147 of NW_020664698.1, read as the reverse complement.
AGAAGTGTTCCTGTCTTTAACACTTAGATGCCCAACTCCCAATGGGGTCTAAACCCAAATAAATCTGATTTACCCTGTATAAAGCTTAAATACCTAAAAACGGTATTGGTCCATTACTAGATGGAAATGGTAGAACTGTCAGTAGCAATGCAGAAAAACAGAAGTGTTCACTATATAGTTTTCTTCTGATTTGGGACAGTCAGATGATGTAGTCATATTACATGAGGATAAGGATGATGATGAAGCAGAAACCCAGAAGAATGTTAAATAGCAGCTACTTTTAGACATTTTAAAATCATCAGGTCTTGATAACTTGCAACCAAGAGTTTTAAAAGAAGTGGCCGAGAAGCTCCTTGAATCATTACTATTGGTTTTCAATAACTCTTGGAACACTGGGGAATCTCCAAAAGACTAGAAGAAACCTAATGTTGTGCCAATATTTAAAAAAGGGTAAAGAACATGACCTAGGTCAGTGGTTCTAACACTTTTCTATTGGTGATCCCTTTCATACGTCAAGTCTCTTAGTGTGATCACCCTTACCAATTAAAAACATATTTTTTTCATATTCAGCACTATTATAAATCTTGGAGGCAAAGCAGGGTTTGGGGGTGGAGGCTAAGAGCTCACAACCCTCCATGTAATAACCTTGCAACCCCTTGAGGGGTCATGCCCCCCAGTTTGAGAACCCCTGAGGGTAATTATAGGTCTGTGAAACTGACATTGGTTCCAGGCAAAATAATAGAACTTCTGATATGGGACTCAATTAATAGAGAATAAAATGAGTATACTATCATTAATGCCAAACAGTGTGGGTTTATGGAAAATGGATCCTGTCAAATTAACTTGATGTCTCTTTTTGGTGAGATTACAAATGTTGTTGATAAATAATGTTCATCTTGGTTATGGATTTAAAAGTGGCTACCTGAGAAGTGTAGCCTTTGATAAGTTTAGGGTGCAAATTGCACAGGTCACTAATAACAGGTTCCTTACTCAGGGAGCTACCTAGGATTATTATCAAGTGAGATTGGTGAATCACACAAATAGGAACAGGAAGACTTTGTTTAAATGTATTTAAAATCCAAATAAATCCAAGCATAAGCATAATTATATTAAAACAGATGCCTACATATACCAAAACACCCCCAACGCTCACATACTCGCAATCTTATGGAGACCGTTAGAGATAAAAATGAAGAGAACAGTATGTGGAGAGCACCAGAACTGGGCAGTGACAATCTGGTTTCCACCATCCCATCATCACAGTGTCCGAACTAGGCGTTGGTCTGACCAACTTTTTATAAAAGTGATGAGGTAGGAGAGGTAATATCTTTATCTGCAAACATCTTTTTATACCCTTTTCCTTATGTCCCCCACACATCTGGGACCATTTTTTATTTAGGTTTCAGCCCGCTGCCCATATCTGTCATTCTGGGGCCCATAATTTAGGTTCCGCTTATTAGCATTAGCTCTTTTTGTGTCATTCTTTTTCCAATGGTTTCAATATAAATGTGGTTTCTCCATGTTACAAATCCCCACAAATCCCTAGAAATCATCTCCAGCTTCTGTGGTGTCCTTGTGTATCCCAAGCTACAAATTGCAAACTATTGTTAAATCCTATAACATTTGGTTAAGTGGTCATGCTAACGCCTTTGCTACATAGGCTATTATAACTACTAACAGGCCCACCAGGCCTCAGCTTCTTGTCAAGCCCACCTTAGTTGTTACACAGATTCTTATGTAAACCTGCTTGCATGTCTTGCATTACAGCTCTAATAGTTTATATATGACTATCTTCAAACATTTGAATATGCCTTAGTACGCGATATATAATCTAATCTTGCACACTCAGATCAGGTTGGGATTACAGGTCAACACAGGTCTCAGAATGTAACTGTAAACAGATATTTATCATCGAGTGTGTGTGTCATTCTAGCGGGGCCCCACAGGGATCAGTTCTTGGCCTTATGTTATTTAACCTTTTTTTATCAATGACCTGGAAGAAAACATAAAGTCATCACTGATAGAGTTAGCAGATGACAAAAGACTGGGTGAGTAGTAAACAATGATAAAGAATTATCTGGATCATTTGGTAAGCTGGACGCAAGAAAATAATATGTGTTTTCATGTGGCCAAATGTGAAGTTATACATCTAGGAACAAAGAATGTAGACCCTGCTTATAGGATGGGGGAACCTTATTCTGGGAAGCAGTGACCCTGAGAAAGTTTTGTGGCTCATGGTGGATAATCAGCTGAACATGATCTCCCAGTGCGATGCTGTGGCCAAAAGAATTAATGCAATCCTTGGATTTATAAAGAGGGGAATATTGCACATATATTCCAGAACAGCCTTTGGAGCTGATCCTGCTGAAATGTATCTTGAAAGGGCTTTCAGTTCATCACCTAAATCACTCGCATCAATATTGTGCATGTCATCATGTGTCTACACTGTCTCTAGTGCCCTGCATTGCTGGTGTAGGTCTTCTTCAGGTATAGTGAGGAGTTTTGGAATATCATGCAACATCCCAAATATACTGCTGTGTTCCTTGAGCTGCATTAAATGTTCTTCAACTGACTGTATTGCACAGTCTAGCACCTGGTTAAAGAATTCAACTTTGAATTGTTGTTTGGAGTCTCTTATGGGATTATCCCCAAAGTGAGCCCCTCGGGTCGGGCTTTCCACAGTCTGCCTCCTGGGGCTGTGTAGTTCTAATCCTCTCTGGCCTGTAATTTCACCTGTTTAGATCAGGGTTTCACGGCCCTCCTTCTAGGGGCTGTGCTCTAGCTGAGTTCTTTTGCTCTCTGGGCTCCCAGCAGCTGAGCGCCTCCTTGACTGAGCTGGGAGCTTCCTGTTGATTCACCGGCCCAGTCTACTAGCAATCAGACAGTGCCCCTATATCACTGGGGCTGGATCCAGGCAAGCAAGGGAAATGAGGGATGTCTTGTGTGCCCACATCCTGGCAACGCAGGGATGAGGAGCATGCAATGCAATGACGGGACATGTGTTGGGGGAATGTGATGCAGTAAGGTTTCATATTGTTGCACTAAATCTGCCAGAAGTCTGGCCCCCTGCTCTCCTGCCCCCAACAGAATGTGTTGCCCATCTTGCACATAGCTGTACAGGTGATGCGGATTGTATGCAGGTGGTGTTCACAGGATACACCTGTCCATTCCAGCTCATACAGCTGTTCACTGACCACCCAACTGCAGAGTTTCCAGGGCCTGTTCTGGCTGCAGGACGTGGTACCCTGCAGAACAGTGCAGTCCTGGACCGGGAGTTTGTACTTGTGGACCTGGTGCTGTAGTGGGCTGTGCACTTGTACTAGAGGTGAAGGTTGCACCCAATGGCCACCAGGTCAATCAGCTCCTCCATCAGCAACTGGTCCTGGTCCCTATTCCTCTGGTCATGCTTGAGGAAGTGAGCCAGTATTCTTTCCTCCTGCTGTGCGTCCCATTCCTCCTTCACCTTCTGGTACTCCAGGGGTCATCAGTGCTGCAGAGCCTGTTGGGGAACATCTCATCCTTGTCCCTCTTCCTTGCCGACTTAGAGTCGTGTCCCAAAGAAACCAAGGGGGAGGGTCAGTCCAGCAGAGGTGGGAGCACCAGCCAAGAGGATGAAAGAGCATAGAATCCCCCCTTTTACATTATGCATCATGGCAATGTCACAGGTTAGTTCTGTTATCACCTTGGGTTGCTCTGATTCCATCTTGATTCACTGACCTGCTTAGAGGCTCCTGCTAGCCACGTTGCCAGGCCACAGACACACTATGGTAAGAATTACAGATTAAAATCATTTAAAAAATGTTGGGGCTAGCTGTGACATTGAGGAGTGTATGCTGATCTGTCTGGGCTCAAAAAAGAATTAGGTACGTTCACGGAGGATAGATCCATCAATGGCAAGCAAGAGATCCCAAGTTGCTTATCATGGGCTAGCGCTAAGGGACATATAGAGCTTGCTAATCATAGAAGCGTCTATTACCTTTTGAAACTTAAGATTGTGACTCATTTGTGCATGTATGTTCACCTGCTTTAGCCTTGTAAATAACTCTCATTTTTTTCCTTAGTTAATAAACCTTTAGCTAGTTTATTGTAGGCTTGGCTACAAGTGTTGTCTTTGTTTTGAAATCTGAGGCGCAACTCATCTGGGGTAAGAGACTGCTCCTTTGGGACAGAGAGTAACCTGAATATTGTTGTGATTTTTGGTGTAAGGGACCATCTCTCACAATGGCAGGCTTGCCTGGGTGTCAAGATAAATCAGAGTTCCCCAGGGGATTGTTTGTGACTCCATGTTAAGACTGTTACAGGGCCTGAGGAGTTCATACTTGATACTTGGTTGGTGAAATCTAAGTATAGAACTCACAACCAGTTTGGGGTTTGTATCATGCTTCTTATCAGTCTGCCCTGAGGTTGTTGCTCACACTCCAGACAGGCGGACAAAAGGAACAGGGAGAGTTAGGCTGGAAGTAACCTAGCCACATGGGCAGAGCAGTGCACAGGGTTTAATGCAGTCTCATTTGTTCAATGTGATGTGCATTCAGCTTCACATATTATGAATGAAACAAGAAGGGAATCCTACTGGGGCCTGGGACCAGTATTGGTTTTAACATAATTTTAAACTGGGAAACCTTGCAGAATATCAGTCTGTTAGAGATCCCAGAGTGGAAGACAAGGCTACATTTCCAGGCTGGTAGAGGAATTCCATCTATCCAGGAATACATCCAACCAAAAGTAGCAACCCGAGGCGAAGCTAATCCCATTCTACTGCATGCAATATCCTCCATAGCAATAATTGTATTGGTCACAACACTGTTACACTACCCTTTCCCCCATTGTAATAATAAAGATGATGGGCAGATCTGATTCTTATCGAGCTGTGGATACGATCGCTGGCTCTGCGCTGCCATCCTTAGGTCCATCCCCAAACCAGGTCCATGGAATATGGATCCTGGACACTCACTAACCCAGAGATTCCCAGACTTTTTCTGTCATACTCCACCCTCCTTCAGAGACCCCTGACCCCCAAGCGCCTCCCTCCCTCCAACCAGAAACAGCAACTTCTTGGATGCCTGGAGTCCTGGATCCCACATTGGCCAGAACACCTTAATGCTCCCAGCCCACAAGCATCCCCCATCTGGGACATGCCCCAGGTAGGCAGCCCTAGTAGGACAAAAACAGCCCGTCTGCTCCCCTTCCTGTGGCGTTACCCATGGAACTCCCTCCCCAAAACCACCCACAGCCCACAGACTCCTCCAGACCTGGTGTGACCCCAGCACACACACCCAACAGCCTGTGCAGGCAGGGAGGAACCAACTACTAAGGGGTGCACATCCACCAGCCCCCAGAGAGGCAAGTGAACTGGAATGGGTCCCTAAACCTCACACAGGGAGTAGCCACATCCCACTGCTCCTGGTCCCTCCCTCCTCATCGATCCTCCAGCCCAACAGCAGTGTAAGGGGCTGGGGTGTAGGTGGTCTGGCCTAGAGTCAGGTTCAATAAGCAAGAATAGTGGTCAGAGTCAGGGTGTGATCCAGGACCGCAGATCAGAGGTAGTACCAGGCTAGAGTCAGGAGACAAGAGACAGGGTCAGAGTCAGGCTTGGGATCAGAAAGCGAGGTGAGGTGTGGAGTCACTGCAGGCCCAATGTCTGTGCAGATACCCAGACAACTTCCTGGGGCTCCTTCCATGGTTAAATAAGGCACTTGGCTAATCAGAGGACCTTGGGGTACTGTCATTCTGGATCCATTGGGCGGTACTTTCTGCGGCACCTACTGTCCACAGTGCTCCCTGGCTGTGGCTCCACAGGGCTTCCCAGTTGCACTGTGGGAACATCAGCTGTCCCCAGCTCTGCAGACCCAGATTCTAGACAATGAATTCTTACATCACCCCCCTCTTCAGGGCACCCTTCCTCTGGATGGGACCTGGGCCTGGTATATCTGTATGGTCTTGATTAAACCTTTTTACTGGGTCAGGCGCATGGACATGGACATGGGCAGCAGGTCCCCAGGAACATTTTTCAGCACCGTAGCCCTCCCAATCAGTTAGATAGTACAGTCTCCCCCTCTGCAGTTTAGAGCTGAGGATAGCATGGACTATGTATTCCCCATGCCCTTGGACCTGGACCTGCAGGGGCGGCTGTTGAGACCGATTGGCAAAGGGGTCCTCTGTGTAAGTCTTCAGGAGGGATACATGGAAAACGGGATGTAAGTTAAGTGACTGAGGGAGCTGCAATTTGAAGGTGATGGGGTTGATTTGCTGACAAGGAACTGGGGGGTCTAGCTTGCAGTATGGCTTGTTCATATGGAGGTGTTTTGCTGCAAGCCAGTCCTTTCCACCCACCCTGAGAGCTGGGCCTTCCTGGTGTCAATGATCTGCGTACGGCTTGTAGTCCCTTTTCACATTTAGGAGATGGTCCTTAAGCTCCTCCTGGATATGGGGAATTTGTTGGATCCAGTCACCAACTGCTGGGTTTGAGGAGGCTGCTGTCAAGGCCAGGTGGAAGCTAGGGTGGAACCCATAATTTGCAAAGAACGGACTCTCCCCCACATAGGCGTATTCAGCTTGTTGTATGAGAACTTAGTATAAGGAAGGAGGCAGAACCAGTTATCTTGATGGTAGTTAACAAAGCATTTTAGGTATTGCTCTAATAGTTGGTTCACCGTCTCTGTCTGCCCATCTGTCTGGGGAGGATGTGACATTACGCTCCATATTCTTCATAGAAATAGGCTATGTTATGAATATGGCATAACTAAGATGTATTTTATGCAAGGTGGGTCATGTGAGGTATCATTGGAAAGGTTATGATTTACTGAATATGATTATCCTATTCATATACATGTATCATTTCTGTATCTGAAATTAGAAATATTGACTATGTAAGAATTACAACTGTGTTTACACCTAGGAAAGGCCCACCAGACAGTATGCAATGAGCCTGGATGGGCCATTAGGAAAGACAATGGGTCTTTGAAGATGCTGAACTCCCGTCTTCCTGGAGTTCCTTCCTGTCGACATTGCAAATAAACCTTGTCTCATGGTTGCTTTGGCACTGCAGGGTCATGTGATCATGTCACCTGGTACTGGATACCATCTTGAACTGCTGGTTCTTTGCCACTGCAGGGGGTGGGGACCAAACAGGGAAACAAAGGATTCCCACTATATGTAAATCCTATTTAATGCTGGGGAGTGAGTTAATCAAGGTTGCAGGTTCTTCACAGATTCCCCGCCCAGGATGACTGCTGGAAACACCTAAGACTCATCTGGGGAAGAAGGACTGGGACCCAGGCTAAGAAAGGGCCTGTGAAGAGAAATACCTGGAACTTTAATCTGCAAGCAAAAGCGGTTTGTCTTCAAGAAACTCTGCAACCTGCCTAAAAGAACATTTTAAACAACAATTAGGGTGAGAACTTAGTATTTGTGACCAGTTTCTTTAGTGCATTAAGCTTAGTTTGCGTGTTTGTTTATTTTGCTCAGTAATTTGCTTTGATCTGTTTGCTATCCCTTATAATCACTTAAAATCTGCCTTTGTAGATAATAAACTTGTATTTGTTTTCTACAAACCAGTTTGTGCAATTCGTAACTGGGGAGGAGGGGCAAAAAGCTGTGTATATCTGCCTCCACATTGAGGGAGGGAGCAATTTTCATGAGTTTACGCTGTATAGATTTCTCTATAGCACAAGACAATATAATTTAGGGTTTACACTTCAGAGGGTGTGTGCACTTGAGTGCTGGGCAATCCCTGAGCTGAGTCTTGCCACATAGAGCTGATCTCAGTGTCTCAGTGTTTGCAGCTGGGTGTGGCCCTACCTATGTGTGTGCTAGAGGAGGCTTTAGGGCCGGGCACAGCAGGACAGGGTGAGGGAGCCCAGGCTGGTGGAACGGGTGGGCCCAGTGGGACCCCAGTACATCAGTTGGCATCCCGGATGGGGGGGCAACCCATCACAGAGGAGACACAGAGGAGTTGAAAGCATGAACATCAATTAGCCAGCACACTTCATGCAAAAAGTTTGAGACAAGCTCTGGGCCTCGGTCCAATGTGATACAGCCAGGAAGTCCATCAATATGGATCACATAAACCACTAGGAGTCGAGCTGTTGTTTCAGCAGAGGACAGGCTGTTACAGGGGATGAAGTAGACCAACTGACCAAAATGACGCACAATAATCAAGACCACTGTGTGGTTATCAGAGTCAGGGACTTTCACTATGAAAGTCCAAGGTGAGGATGGTCCAGGATCTAGGTGGAGTCTCCAGGGGTACTATGGCACTAAAGGGCTTAGTACAGGCCAGATTGGTGTGCACACACAGGTCATAAGAGTCAATGTAGTCCTGGACTTCAGCTTACATATGGAGCCACCAGAAGAAACGGGAAGCTGTGTGGAAAGTCTTAAGGCAGCCAAAGCGGCCTGCCAATGACTTGTCAGAGCAGAGATGGAGCACTTCTAGCCAGGTGCGTCCTAGTGGAATGTATATGCAGCCGTCCATGTAAGTGATCCCATCCTGCATGGAAGGCTTATACTGCTCCAGTCAGGTGATGCTGAGAATTAGGGGGAAGTGGGGATAATTGATCATTTTCAGTTGTAGCACTTCCCAATGGCCCTGAATTGCGGTCTCTAGCAGTACTGTTCTTGCATCACTGGCCCTGAAGACAGGAGGGACCCATCTGTCGTTTCTACGAGAAATGATGAAGGCTTTAAACATAAGAGGATTTGTAGCGCTTGAGCAGCTTTAGCATCTGTGAAGTTATCAATAGCCTTGGAATTGATCAGAGCCCACTGGGAGGTGATCGGCTTGGCCCCATCCGTGGCATGTAACTATTTGTACTTGGAAGTGGGGGGAGGAATTGCATGTCCCGGATAGAGTTTTTCTTGAGGGCCGGGGGGGATGGTTCCAGAGCACAGTGACCTGGTGGGGCCCAGGCCAGCCCCCACATGCTGCCTAGGCTCACTTATTTCCTGATTCCTTGTGGGTTGAGATTCAAAATGGGCCAGAGGAGAGGGCATGTCCGGGTGCCGCACAATAAAAACATATGTTATTCTGCCAATACCATCTCTTTTCTGCTAGGGTCAAACATCAGTGGCCCAGATCAACTTGCATCATGGCTGGGCCCTGGAGTTTTCAGTGTAGCGTGTGGGAAAGCGGTGGCAAGGTGCCCCTCCTCCCCTCCTTTCATTCACGCAGCCTGTTGTTGATGCGGGGAGTGGGTTGTGGTCTCAGTGTGGGCTAGCTCATCCTTTACTTCCTTACTAAGTCCACAATGAAAATGATGCAGTTGGGCTGCCTCATTCCACTCAAAATCAGCTGTGAGTTGCTGGAACTTCTCAATGTGTGAGGCAGCTGCTCCTTGCCCTTGCTGGACCCTTCATAGTGCAGCTTCCGCTGAGCGATTGTGATGAGAGTTGTCAAAAGGGACCATCATGATCACCTAGTCTGACCTACTGCACATTGCAGGCCCCAGGGCCTCACCCCCGCACACGCCTGTAATAGACCCATAACCTCTGGCTGAGTTCCTCAAGCACTCCAATGATGATTTAAAGACTTCAAGTTATAGAGAATCCACCATTTATACTAGTTTAAACCAGCAAGTGACCTGTGCCACTGCTACAGAGGAAGGCTTTTCTGCTCCAGAAGTTGGAAGGCCCAATCCAGCATATTTCCATCAAGTAAACTGATCACTCATCGCATCCTGGCCTGGATGATGGGATGCATTTGAGGGTGGAGCAGGAATAGGAGGTGGCATCAGTTCAGGAACCCCATGAACTTCTTGTGGTTCCCATCAAAATGTTCGGGCAGTGGTACTGCAGCGCCCTGTTCAGAGGGCAGCCTCCCAACCCAAGCCTCGAGCACGGAATTCTCTTCCTGGGACGCTGGTAGCTGCTCACAGAGTGTCTGATCTTCTTCTAGGAGCTGCACCACTTGGGGCTGCAGCAGATGGTTCTTGGTTTGGAGTTGTGTGACCCAGTCCTGTAGATTCAGTACCACATGGGGTGCACTGGGTAATGGCACACCCGCCTCTTCCATATCACTGTTAAGGGGCTCCTGCAGAGTGTGGTGTAAGAGCTCTGGGAAAACTGTAAGGGACTGGGGCAGAGGCGCTCTGGCAATAAGCAAGAGTCAGGGCCAAAGTCAGGACAGGCTCGGAGATTGGAGATCAGAGGTAGTACCAGGCTGGAATTAGGAGACAAGAGGCAAGAGTCAGAGACAAGAGATCAGGAAGCAAGGTGAGGTCTGGAGTCGCAGCAGGCCCACAGTCTGTGCGGTTGCCCAGACAACTTCCTGCGGCACACTATAAGGTTAAATAGGGTGCTTGGCCAATCATAGGGCCTCAGGGTACTGTCACTCTGGGTCGCTTGGGCGGTAATTCCTGCGGCACCTACTCTCCACAGTGCTCCCTGGCTGTGGTACTGCAGGGCCTCTCCATGGCACTGTGGGAACATCAACTGGCCCAGGCTCTGACGACCTGGCTTCTAGTCCAAGGACCCTTACGAGCTGGAGCAGGACACCCAGACAGTGACTGGAGCTCTCACCAACCAGTCAGGTCCTTGAGGCTGCCTGTTAACTGTGCTGGCCCGCCCACCCTACGGGGGTGAGCTCCACAGTTTGAAAACCAATATGCTCTGGCCCATCCATCCTGTTAGCTGTCGGGGTCAGCATCTCCTAGCCTGCTCAGCAGAGTTGGACTAAGCTGTTCAGAACCTAGAGCAGGCCATGTGGAAAATGATGGGTTAAATGCCAATCTAGGGTCTCTAAACCATTAGGTAACTTCTGGTGCATAAAGGGTGAGTGGGAAGTGAGTGAGTAGAAGGGCAGGAAAATACAGGCTGTGGGAATTGTGAGAGTGGCATTGGAGGACTATCTCAACATGAGGTCAGGGTGGGCGGGTAAGGTCAAAGCTTAATGCAAACTATGCCCCACGCCCCCAGCCATCCACACCATCACAGACTCAATGTGCTTCTAGACACATGTTTAAGAGTTTTGAGTGTGGATGGAGTGGGAGCAGAGAAGGGAACAACATATGGGAAGCCTGCAGTATAGACATCGCTTTAGGCCTTGCAATGGCCAATCATTCTCCCTTATCTAAATCTCGTTATCACAAATGAGCGAAGATTGGGACGCTTTTTTTAAAAAATATGCACCTTGGGACAAATCTCTCTGGATCTGTGTGTTTGCATGTGCTTTCCTGTATGCAGCAAAGCGTCTGTTTCATAAGTTTCCATGAAGAGTGAGAAATGTATTAACTTTTGCAAGAGCCGCGCATGTCAGGGGAGAGCTGGTGAAATACTTTTCTAACGAAAAAAATTCATCAAAATTGCTGGTTTCAAGAAAGCACATCTGGAAGACATTTCCCTTTTGTGACAAAATTTCAAATACAAAAATATTGGTGGTGTTTTTTTAAATTCTTGTTTTCAAATGTTTGATTTTCTTTTAATTTCAGACTTTTTTCTCTCTCTCTTTCTACTGTTTGTTGACCAAAGTTTGTCCCATGTGGCCAGAAGGTTTTCCATGCTTGGTGAGTGTGCCCACACACACTGGGAGAACGTGTGACTGGCTCAGCTGACCTGCATGTCACACAGGGTGATTGTTGCTCTGGCGGTGATGAACATTGGTGCTAGGCTGACACTTAGTACAAGACTGACTGTCTGCTTCTGGCGTTCCCTATAGGGCTGCTGAGCTGCACCTGCCTCCCCTCCCCACACATCTGTGGGCAGAGGGAAATGATTTGGGGCTGGTGATTGTCTCACTGACCACTGCAATTTGCAGCTGCTTGGCTGGGATTTCCATTACACAGGGGTCTTGTGCAGGCCTTGTACATTGTGGAGCGGGGCACTTGCTAGCAGGGTTCCCTGCAGGGTGGCTGGGCTGCACTCCCCTTCCCCAACTCTGCTCATTATCCATCTGCTCCTCCTCTTTCTTCTCTTCCACCCTCACCCCCACCTCCCTCCCTTTCACACACCACAGGGGTTAAGTTGGTGACATTACTTTGCAGGTTTGGGGGGTTTTGCCTCTGTGTGTCTAGCAGCCAGGGTTCGTACACACTTCCTGTCCCTGCCACTGGTGCATTGGACAATAAACACAAAGGCCATGGTTCCATCTCCTCTGCTGATCTATTTCAATGTTCCATGAGCTTCAAACTGAAAATATCCAAACTTTTCCTTTCTATGGTTTTCAGTTCAAAACTGTCTGAATTTTACATTTTATGGGAAATTTCAAAAATGCTGTGTTAGAATAAAAATGCTTTTGAAATTTTCCATTTCAGGAGACAGGGAAACTGAGGCACGGAAAGGTGAAATTAAATTCACACAGGGACTAGGTGACAGAGCCTGGACTACAAAGCAGGTTTCCTGTCTACCAGCCTGGTGCTCTGTCCACTGCACCATATCTCATGGTGATAGAGGCCGAGGGTATGTCTACAGTACGAAATTAGGTCAAATTTATAGAAGTCGATTTTTTAGAAATCTATTTTATACAGTCGATTGTGTATCCTCCCACTTAAGACTATTAGGACCATTAACTCGGCGGAGTGTGTCCACAGTACTGAGGCTAGCGTCGACTTCCAGAGCATTGCACTGTGGGTAGCTATCCCACAGTTCCTGCAGTCTCCGCCGCCCATTGGAATTCTGGGTTGAGCTTCCAATGCCTAATGGAGCAAAAACATTGTCGCTGGTGGTTCTGGGTAAATGTCGTCAGCCCCCCCCCCCACCTCCGTGAAAGCAACGGCAATAAATCGTTTCTTGCCTTTTTTCCTGGGTTACACGTTCAGACGACATACCACGGCAAGCACGGAGCCCGCTCAGCTCACCGTCACCGTATGTCTCCTGGGTGCTGGCAGACGTGGTACTGCATTGCTACACAGCAGCAGCTCATTGCCTTTTGGCAGCAGACGGTGCATTACGATTGGTAGCCATCGTCGTCATCTCCTGGGTGCTCTTTTAGCTGACCTCGGTGAGGTCGGTTGGGGGCACCTGGACATAAATGGGAGTTGACGATGGCCAGCAGTCATACTGCACCATCTTCTGGCAAGCAGCCAGGAGACGATGAGGGCTAGCAGTCGTACTGCACCATCTGCTGCCAGCCTAAGATGTATAAGAGAGATGGAGTGGATCAAAACAATACAGAGACCAGATTTGTTTTGTATTCATTTGCTCCCCCCTCCCTCCCTCTCTCTGTGAATAGTGAAGGAAAGGATAGCTTAGTGGTTTGAGCATTGGCCTGCTAAACCCAGGGTTGTAAGTTCAATCCTTGAGGGGGCTGTTCTGTGTGCCAACCCTGTAAGCCATGTCATCAGTTTCCCCTCCCTCTGTCAGAGCAACAGCAGACAATCATTTTGTGCCTTTTTTTAAGGGAGAAAGGCCATAGCACGGCAAGCATGGAGCCTGCTCAAATCAACGCCGCAATTATGAGCGCTGTAAACACCATGCGCATTATCCTGCAGTATATGCAGAACCAGAACCTGCAAAAGCAGGCGAGGAGGCGACGGCAGCGCGGTGACGATAGTGATGAGGACATGGACACAGACTTCTCTCAAAGTACGGGCCCCAGCAATGTGGACATCATGGTGTTAATGGGCCAGGTTCATGAAGTGGAACACCGATTCTGGGCCCGGGAAACAAGCACAGACTGGTGGGACCGCATAGTGTTGCATGTCTGGGACGATTCCCAGTGGCTGTGAAACTTTTGCATGCGTAAGGGCACTTTCATGGAACTTTGTGACTTGCTTTCCCCTGCCCTGAAGCACAAGAATACCAAGAAGAGAGCAGCCCTCATAGTTGAGAAGCGAGTGGCGATAGCCCAGTGGAAGCTTGCAACACCAGACAGCTACCGATCAGTCGGGAATCAATTTGGAGTGGGCAAATCTACTGTGGGGGTTGCTGAGATCTAAGTAGCCAACACAATCAAAGAGCTGCTGATATCAAGGGTAGTGACTCTGGGAATTGTGCAGGTCATAGTGGATAGTTTTGCTGCAATGGGATTCCCTAACTGTGGTGGGGCGATAGATGCAACCCATATCCCTATCTTGGCACCGGAGCACCAAGCCAGTGAGTACATAAACCGAAAGGTGGATCACAAGGGACGTTTCACCAACATCAACGTGGGATGGCCGGGAAAACATCACTACGTTGATGTTGGTGAAACGTCTTCAGGAACTCTGGTCTGTTTCAAAAGCTACAGCAAGGGACTTTCTTCCCAGACCAGAAAATAACCGTTGGGGATGTTGAAATGCTTATCGTTATCTTTGGGGACCTAGCCTACCCCTTAATGCCATGGCTCATGAAGCCATACACAGGCATCCTGGACATTAGTCAGAAGCTGTTCAACTATAGGCTAAGCAAGTGCAGAATGGTGGTAAAATGTGCATTTGGACGTTTAAAAGTGCGCTGGTGCAGTTTACTGACTTGGATAGACCTCAGCGAAACCAATATTCCCATTGTTATTACCGCTTGCTGTGCGCTCCACAATATCTGTGAGAGTAAGGGGGAGACGTTTATGGCGGGGTGGGAGGTTGAGGCAAATCGCCTGGCCGCTGATTACACGCAGCCAGACACCAGGGTGGTTAGCAGAATACAGGAGGGCACGGTGCGCATCAGAGAAGCTTTGAAAACCAGTTTCATGACTGGCCAGGCTACGGTGTTAAAGTTCTGTTTGTTTCTCCTTGATGACCCCACCCCCCCTTTGGTTCACTCTACTTCCCTGTAAGCTAACCACCCTCCCCTTCCCCCTTCAATTACCACTTGCAGAGGCAATAAAGTAATTGTTGCTTCACATTCATGCATTCTTTATTAATTCATCACACAAATAGGGGGATAATTGCCAAGGTAGCCCAGAAGGGGTGGGGTAGGAGGGAAGGACAAGGCCACACTGCACTTTAAAACTTATTGAATGCCAGCTTTCTGTTGCTTGGGCAGTCCTCTGGGGTGGAGAGGTTGGGTGCCCGGAGGCCTCCCCCTCCCCCCCACCGTGTTCTTGGGCGTCTGAGTGAGGAAGCTATGGAACTTGGGGAGGAGGGTGGTTGGTTACACAGGGGCTGTAGCGGTGGTCTGTACTCAA
>NW_020664698.1:58223-72710 GCF_002925995.2 Terrapene triunguis | reverse complement strand
CAAGCTGCCTTTCCTGAACCTCAACCATACGCCGGAGCATATCAGTTTGTTCCTCCAGTAGCCTCAGCATTGCCTCTTGCCTTCTGTCACCAAGCTGATGCCACCTATCATCTTCAGCCCGCCACTTATTATCTTCAGCCCACCACCTGTCCTTGCGTTCAAATTGTGCTTTCCTGGACTCTGA
Organism: Terrapene triunguis; assembly: GCF_002925995.2. Taxonomy (NCBI): domain Eukaryota; kingdom Metazoa; phylum Chordata; order Testudines; family Emydidae; genus Terrapene; species Terrapene triunguis. The sequence goes on along the minus strand of NW_020664698.1, from coordinate 72,526 downwards.
CATTGTCTGCCTCCACGCATTCTGCTGGGCTTTTTCAGTGTGGGAGGACTGCATGAGCTCAGAGGACATCGCGAGTATGTTTTTTTTGCCTTTTAATCTTCGCTAGCCTCTGAGAAGGAGAAGATAGTGTGAGCGTTGAAACATTTGCAGCTGGTGGAGGGAAAAAAAGGGAGAGTGGTAGTTAAAAAGATACATTTTAGAGAACAATGGGTAGACTCTTTCACAGTAAACCTTGCTGTTAACATTACAAAGCACATGTGCTTTCGGTACAAGGTCACATTTTGCCTCTTATTGAGGGTATGCCGGTTTGTTGTGAGAGATCTTTCACGCAGGGCTGGACAACAGAATTTGGCTTGCAGGCAGCCTTTTTGCTTCTTTAACCTTCATAACATGTGGGAATGGTTTCAAACAGCAGTGCCCTCATTTCCCATACCAAGAACCCGTTGGGTTGGCCATTTAAAATGGGTTGGCCATCTAAAAGGAGGAGGGGCTGCGGTTTTCGGGTTAACGTGCAGCACAAACCCAACTAACCCCCCCCCACACACACACCCAATTCTCTGGGATGATCACTTCACCCCTCACCCCACCACGTGGCTAACAGCGGGGAACATTTCTGTTCAGCCACAGGCAAACAGCCCAGCAGGAACGGGCACCTTTGAATGTCCCCTTAATAAAATCATCCTATTTCAACCAGGTGACCAGGAATGATATCACTCTCCTGAGGATAACACAGAGAAATAAAGAACAGATGCTGTTTGAATGCCAGCAAACACCGGGACCATATGCTGCCATGCTTTGTTATGCAATGATTCCAGACTACGTGCTACTGGCCTGGCATGGTAAAGTGTCCTACCATGGAGGACGGAATAAGGCTGCTCTCCCCAGAAACCTTTTGCAAAGGCTTTGGGAGTACATCCAGGAGAGCTTTATGGAGATGTCCCTGGAGGATTTCCGCTCCATTCCCAGACATGTTAACAGATTTTTCCAGTAGCTGTACTGGCCGCGAATGCCAGGGCAAATTAATCATTAAACACGCTTGCTTTTAAACCATGTATAATATTTACAAAGGTACACTCACCAGAGGTCCCTTCTCCACCTGGCGAGTCCAGGAGGCAGCCTTGGGTGGGTTCGGGGGGTACTGACTCCAGATCCAGGGTGAGAAAGAGTTCCTGGCTGTCGGGGAAAACGGTTTCTCCGCTTCCTTGCAGTGAGCTATCTTCAACCTCCTCCTCCTCATCTTCCTCGTCCCCAAAACACACATCCCTGTTGTGTGCTACTCCATTGACGGAGTCAAAGCACAGGGGTGGCGTAGTGGTGGCTGCACCACCTAGAATGGCATGTAGCTCATCATAGAAGCGGCATGTCTGGGGCTCTGACCCGGAGTGGCCGTTTGCCTCTCTGGTTTTTTGATAGGCTTGCCTCAGCATCTTAAGTTTCACACGGCACTGCTGCGGGTCCCTGGTATAGCCTCTGTCCTTCGTGCCCTTGGAAATTTTTTCAAATGTTTGGGCATTTCGTCTTTTTGAACAGAGTTCTGATAGCACGGATTCATCTCCCCATAAAGCTCTTTTGCGATTCTGGGACTCCATCATGGTCACCTTTGCTGATGAGATCTGCACTCACCTGCAGATCGCCACACTGGCCAAACAGGAAATGAGATTCAAAAGTTCGCGGGCCTTTTCCTGTCTACCTGGCCAGTGCATCTGAGTTGAGAGCGCTGTCCAGAGCGGTCACACTGAAGCACTCTGGGATAGCTCCTGGAGGCCAATACCATTGAATTGCGACTACGCTACCCCAAATTCGACCCGGCAAGGTTGATTTCAGCACTAATACCCTTGTCGGGGGAGGAGTACTGAAATCGATTTTAATAGCCCTTTAAGTCGAAAATAACGGCTTCGTCTTGTGGACGGGTGCAGGGTTAAATCGATCTAACGCTGCTAAATTCGACCTAAACTCGTAGTGTAGACCAGGGCTAAGAGCTGCTCACCAGGCAGACACACTTGGCAATTTTGCCACAAACAACTGTTGCAAAATGGGAATTTTCTGTAATATTTTTATCAAGCCTATGTCTGCCTCAGTTTACACTATGTGCTTGAGGGTTACCTAGGTAGTAGAAAGGCTTGTTTGCTCTCTGCAGAGGCTCAGAGACACAGGTGTGAATGGTGCCCAGCTGTCTGGGTCCTTGTTGTTTATCTTGTTTGTCCTTCGAGTTCAAAGATGACCATGACATCACTGATTGATTTGGTTTCTGTGAACAGGTGAGTGGCTGATCAGGCCAATTTGAGCTTTGAACTGTTTATGGCACACTGAACAAAAGATGCCACTATGGGTTACTTGATTAACAACGGACATACTGCTGTTGTGAGATTTATGGTGCTGGTGCTTCTGCTCTGCCTCAGTAGTTCTCTGTAGACATAGGTATGGGAACTAGAGGTGTGGGGGGTTCCACAGCACCCCCAGTTTTTGTGCGGAATGCCACCCGCCATGCTGGCACCTAGGGAGCTGGTGCTGCTGGCCCGGGGCTCTGTTCCCAGCCCTGCACGCAGGGTCCTGGCTGCTGCTGGACCTGCGCCCAGGACTCTGCTCCTGGTCCTGCACGCGAGACCCGGGCTGCTGCAGGACCCATGCCCGGTGCTCTTTCTCAGCCCTCCATGTGGGGTCCCAGCTGCAGCCAGCCCTGCATGTGGGGTACCAGCTGCCACTGGCCCCGGGGCCCAGCTCCTGGCTGCCGCCAGCCCCACACCCAGCACTCTGTTCATGGCCCCGCACCTGGAGTCCACATGCAGGGTCCCAGCTGCTGCTGGCCCAGCACCGTGGGCTCTGCTTCTGGCCCCGCACGCAGGGTCCGAGCCTTGGCCCCTTACCTCTGTCCGTGTCCTCTCCCTCCTCCCGAGCCACAGACCCACTCCTCGCCCCAGCTCTGGGGAATGGTGGGGCACGGACAGGAGTAAGGAGGGATGAGGAATAAGTTTCGGGTGGACCACTGGCTTTCAGCATCCTCACCGCCGCTGTTCATAGACTGTAGCTCCAGTATGGATGAGACTTCACTGGGTAGAACGATCATGAGCGAGATCTTCCCAGAACTCTGGGTCAATGTTGAAATGCCTCAAGGATAGCTTGAGGTAGTCTTTGAAACGTTTCTTCTGGCCCACTGAGAGCACTTTACCTCCTTTAGCTCGCCATAAAAGATCTTCTCTGGCAGTTGCTCATCTGACATTCTGGTGACATGGCCTGCCCATCTCATCTGTGATTTTATCAACAGAATATGGATGCTCAGAGTGCCTGCCTGTATGAGGACCTGGGTATCTGGACACGATAGCAGTCTTCAAATACTTGAAAGGCTGCCATAAAAAAGATGGAGAAAATTGTTCTCTCTTTCCACAGGACAGGACAAGAGGCAATGGATTGAAACTACAGCACAGCAGATTTAGATGAAATCTCAGGAAAAACTTCTTAACTGTAAGAACAGTAGGACAATGGAACAGATGCCTAGGGTGATGGTGGAAGCTTCCTCACTGGAGCTTTTCAAAAGGAGGCTGGATAGCATCTGTCTTGGATGGTTTAAATGACACAAATCCTGCATCTTGGTGGGGGGTTAGACTAGATGACCCTTGTGGTCCCTTCTAACCCTGTGGTTCTGTGATTTTATGGTTGATTGATTCTCAGGGGAGTGCAGGTCTCAGAGTTCACACCTCTCTCTGGTATTTGTTGCTCAGTCAAGAACAGTAAAGGGACCGTTGAGCTGTTTCTGTGCATTTTGGGATGGCTTGGTGCCCCCGTGCAGTTTATGGAGAATGTCCTTTTTCACCCATGTAGGGATGGCTAGTTTGGACCCCTTCAACAACAGCCTGGGGTTTATGCTAAAATGACCTGAAACGACCAGTGCAGTTTCATAGAAATGTCCAATGTTGCTCTTTTGGCCAGACTTCTTTGCAGTGGGTCATAATTTAGCAATTCACCTGCCTTTTTCTTGCCTTTCACTTTGGAGGGGATGTCTACACCGTAATCACAGAGTGTGATCACAGCTTGAGCTGACATATGGGCTCTAGCTTTTATCTAGCTAGCTCAGTATCAGAACGGTGAAGTCACAGCAGCATGCGCTTCATCACGTCTGTACTAGCCACCCAGAACCCTGGGTAAGTACTGGTTGGGCTGGCCTGTGCAGAAGCTGGTGATGCCGGAGCTTCACTGCTCTGGTACCCAAGCTAGGTAGATTAGAGCAGCGGTTCCCCAAATTTTTACTAAGGCAACCCACTAACTGCATTTTGTATTTAATGCAGCCCGCCATTACATACATGTACCCTCCACTCCGACACCACCACCTGAATCCTGGCCCGGTGTAGAGGGGAGGCCCCACAGCTGGAGAGCCAGCCTGCCCCGCATTCACCTCACAGTTGCGCCTTCTGTCCCACAGAACCGGGCCCAGCTCCCTGCTCTGGGTGTTGTGACCTGGCACATGGGGTTGCAGTGCATGTCAAGTTTGGCCTGTCCTCACCTCTATTAAAATATCTCTTAGAGTTAAGGCAGGTCACCAGGAAGTGACATACCTCAGAAATGTTCCTTTACGCACTTATGTCCCTGACTGGTCATTTGCGTATTGTGTATTGTCTGCCTCATGGTGGAGGCCTATCTGTAGACTGAGCTGGGGTGAGTCAACAGATTGCAAAATCTACACGAGAGAAAATCTACAGGAAGAAACAGAACAGCAGGGGGACGTCCTGTTTCTGAATAAAGAGAAAAGATGGAATATCTTTCGGGGGGGAAAGGAACACACTGAATCCTTCATCTAGGAGGCAAGCTGGCAGCGTACTTGTCTCATGAAAGGACGGTGCTAACCAATTGGCTGTAAAATGCTGCATGGATTTTGAGTGAACAATATTCTACAAGACATGAAAGTATCTTGTTAATTAATTCTAGGTACTAGAATGCGTGTTAGAATTTTGTTTTATATTGCACCAGTTGTTTCCAATACTTCTGCTTGCTACTACTTGAATCCCTGTGCTTGGTTAAATAAACTTGGATTTCACTGGAAACATATCTAAGTGTTGTGTGTGAAGCGGAGCGGTTATCTGAGGTGGAACAGGTAAGCTGGGCTGTGCTGCATCTTTGGAAGCAATGAATATTGCAAGTGTCCAGGGAACTAGGGGCTGGACAGTCCATGGAGATACTCAAAGGGCTCAAGGGTTAATGTGTGCCTGTCATTAAACTGTGGAATAACAGCAGGGCCAGTGAAGCCTAGAGGGGAGGGCTTGTGTTGCCCTGGGCCAGTGGAGTTGGAAGCTGACCCTCGGCAGGCACAGATGAGACTTCCTCAAGCTAAGGGCAGGTGGTAGCGAGATGCCTCACAACTCTGGGTGCACCAAGAAACATCACAACTAAGCCTAGACCTGTGAAACAGGAGTTGCCACTGTGGGGTGAGTGTGGGGCAGGTTGGCTTTCTTATATCCTGCCCCCGTCCCATCCCTGGGGGAGTCCCCTCTGCATGGGCCAGAAGGCTGCATGTTGTTTAGGTCAGAGTCCAGCGATGAGTTAATCCAACCCTGGACATGGTGACCCATTTAGAACCTTCCCATGACCCACTGGTGGTTTGGGACCCACTGTTCGGGAAACACTGGCTTAAAGCTAGCTCGGGTACATCTGTATGAGCTGTAATCACATCCCATGCAATCACACCCCATGTAGATGTACCTTTAGAGCTGCTTTACACTGATTAGCAGGGGAGTGAGCACTGGGTCTTCGGGTTCTCCAGCTTGAACTCTGGTGGAGGAGTGTCTGGAGTGACAGCTCTGGAAAGTGGGTTGCTGCCATGAGATTTTGTTCTAGCTGCACAAGGAACTGAAAACTAGAACCACATGAGCATCATTAAAAATGTTGTATTCTAGGGGTAATTCATGTAGGGGTTTTGTCCCTAGCAGAGTAGCTAGCAGCTTGTGGTCTGTTTCTAAATAATATTTTAGGCCTACATGTGAGGCTCTGAAGCATTTACATGCCATGCAGGGGTTAATGCCTCATTTTGTAAATGTGTCGGGGAGGGGAGCCCGGAGAGTTGTGGGAGCTGTGCATGCATAGCCTCCATCTGCCCACGGTGCAGGGGGGCTGAGAGCAGGCCCTGGCCCATGTCCCCGCCAGGCCCAGGGCAGGTGGAGGTGAAGGGTCCACAACTCCGTGCCGGCTCACCAGAGCTGCCCATGTGGCTCTCCCCTATCCGGCTCCGGATGGTGGGGGCGGCCTTGGAGCCACAGCCCGGCCATGGTAAGAGCTGCACAGATAGCTGTGGGAAGCCCTGGACCCTCGACCTGCCCTGGGCAGGAAGGGCAGGGACATGGGCCAGAGGCTGCTCTCCTCAGACCAGGGAGAGACACGTGGCAGCTGTGGGGAGCCTGTGCAGACCCTCCACCTCCACCTGCCCTGGCTCAGGCAGTGAGCCTGGGGAACAGGGACATGGGCAGGGGGCTGCTTTCACCCCCACTCCTCTTCAGGCATAGGGAGGTGGCTTCTAGGCCCTGATCTGGCTTTCGGCTTGGCCCCCAGGACCCCAACTTTTGGGAAGGCTCCAGCACCCTTGTTTGGGGTAGATAATTTGCCATGTGGTACCTGATTGAAACAAAAGCCTCCAAAACATTCAGGGTGTGATAAAGGACGTCAATATGCAGATTCTCTCCTCAGTCTTCTAGACCAGTCCAGACAGCTGGTCCTTCCATTGAGACTGTCAAGGCTGAATCAAGGCTAGTGTTTTCCAGGCACATGGACTGAGGATACAAAATAGAGGACAAAGGCATCATGCTTTTACCTTTCTCCTCCCCCTTGCCAGACCGCTTATCACGAGGCATTCTTTCACTATCACTATGTATTTTTGTTCTCGGGGCAGCCAGTTCTTTCTCAAGTAGAAAATGGGGTGGTCTCCGTCCTCCAATTCCTGTGGGAGTGCAGCCCCCAGGCCCCATTCCAATGCACCCATTTGTAAGATGAACTCTTTATTAAAGTCTGGGCAGTGAAGTACCAGGGCACTGCAGAGAATTTGCTTTATTTCACCATATGCAGCCGCACATGCAGAAGTTCACGGCACCTTTCATCGTGCTGGCTGCACAATAACTATGCTAGAGGGGCTGTAATCATTGAAATGTGGAGTATGAAGCCCTGGTGGCTCCTAGCCAACCCCTGGAAAGATTTTGTCACTTTTTGGTGGTGACAGGACATTCTATGAGGGCCTTTACCTTCCCTGTGAAGGGTTAGATCCTCCCATTCCCCAGTGTGTAGCCAAGGTACTTTGTCTCCATGCAGCCAGTCTGACACTTGGCCAGGTTGGCCATGAGACTCACAGCTCAAAGGGACTGGATTATTGCACTGACACGATGGGAGTGCTCTGCCCAGGTGGTGGAATAGACCCTTACATCATCTAAGGCACTGTCTACACTAGCACCTATGTCAGCAAAACTTTTGTTGCTCAGGGGTGTGAAAAAAAAAAACCCGAGCAACATAAGTTTTGCCAGCATACGTGATCATATGACTCCCGCCAACATAGCAACCACCGCTCTTTGAGCTGGTTTTATAATGTCGATGGGAGAGCTCTCTCCCATCATTATAACATGGCTACACGAGTGCTCTTACAGCTTGTAAGTGTAGACATGGACTAAGTATCCGGTAGTATACACTTGGTGGGGAAGAAGTATTTTGTCCGTGAGTGTCTGAAATGTCGCAGGAGCTCCATGGAATCTGAATGGAAGGGTCTGGAGTGGCACAGCCCATAAGGCACAGCAAATGCAGTTAACTCCTTGGAGTCAGGTGCCAAGGGGATTTCCTAATAGCGCTTTGTAAGGCTGAGAGGGGTGATGTATTGAGCTTGCCCCAGGCCTTCTAGAATCTCCTTGATCTGGGGTACAGGATAGGCAGTAAACTTGAGCACCGCATTTAATTTGTGAAAATCAATGCAAAAGTGAATGCTGTGGTCTGGCTTAGGGACCAGCACAACTGGGCTGCACCAGTAACTATTTGACTCCTCAACTCCTAAGCAGCAGTTCTGCAGAAAAGGAACTGGGGATTACAGTGGATGAGAAGCTGGATATGAGTCAGCAGTGTGCCCTTGTTGCCAAGAAGGGCCACGGCATATTGGGCTGCATTAGTAGGAGCATTGCCAGCAGATCGAGGGAAGTGATTATTCCCCTCTATTAGGCAATGGTGAGGCCACACCTGGAGTATTGCGTCCAGTTTTGGTCTCCCCACTACAGAAGGGATGTGGACAAATTGGAGAGAGTCCAGCAGAGGGCAACGAAAATGATTAGGGGGTTGGGGCACATGACTTACGAGGAGAGGCTGAGGGAACTGGGGTTATTTAGTCTGCAGAAGAGAAGAGTGAGGGGGGATTTGATAGCAGCCTTCAACTACCTGAAGGGGGGTTCCAAAGAGGATGGAACTTGGCTGTTCTCAGTGGTAGCAGATGACAGAACAAGGAGCAATGGTCTCAAGTTGCAGTGGGGGAGGTCTAGGTTGGATATTAGGAAACACTATTTCACTAGGAGGGTGGTGAAGCACTGTAATGGGTTACCTAGGGAGGTGGTGGAATCTCCATCCTTAGATGTTTTTATGGCCTGGCTTGACAGAGCCCTGGCTGGGATGATTTAGTTTCAGGAGACCACGACCTGAGGTATTAACTGGGATGTGGAGACTGTGCCCTGATCTGTCAGGAGAAATCTTAGAAACTCTACCCTTGCGAACACTTTCATTCATTGGGTAGCTAATGTCTGTGACAGGGCCGAGCGCAGGGCTGTAGCTTGGGTTACCAAGTGGCATAATCAACAATCACCAAAATAAACTGACACCGGCTTGAACTTGGTTCCATGGACTACAAGAGGTCTACCACAATTCTGTAAAAAGGGCTGCTCACCAATGGAAGAGGACTGAGGGGGCCCTGTGAGCTGGCTGGGGGCCACCAGTTGGCATTGTGGACAGGATGCACAATAAACTTCAATGTTGTGATAAATCCAGCACCAAAAGAACTAGGCCAGTATCCTCTCTTGGGTCTTCTCCATTCCCAAGTGACAGGACCATGGTACATCTTGGGCCAGTTTTAACACCTGGTTCCAATAAAACTTGAGGACCAGGAGTTGGGTTTAGCGGGTCCTAGTTTGTTTGTCCTGGATCACCTTCACCAAGCAATCCCCTTTTCATTCAAGATGGTGGTAATGGGTGTTCTGGTCAGAATCACTCAACAATCCATTTGCCCAAGTCCACTGGCCTTACGGAAGACTCAAGATGACATTCAGTGTTGATAAGTGCAAAGTAATGCACATTGGAAAACATAATCCCGACTATACATACAAAACGATGAGGTCAAAACTAGCTGTTACCACTTAAGAAAGGGTCATTGTGGATAGTTCTCTGAAAATATCTGCTCAGTGTGCAGTGGCAGTCAAAAAAGCTAACAGAATGTTAGGAACCATTAGGAAAGGGATAGATAATAAAACCAGAAATGCCACTTCATAAATCCATGGTACACCCACACCTTGACTACTGCATGCAGTTCTGGTCACCCCATCTCAAAAAAGATATATTCGAACTGGAAAAGATACAGCTTCCATCCAAGGAGAGATTAAAAAGACTGGGACTATTCATCTTAGAAGAGAGATGACGGGGGGGGGGAAGGAGGGGGAGATATGATTTAGGTCTATAAAACCATGACTGGTGTGGAGAAAGTGAATAAGGAAGTATTATTTACCCCTTCATATAAAACAAGAACCAGGGGTCACCCAATGAAATTAATAGGCAGCAGGTTTGAAACAAACATAAGGTAATACTTCTTCACACACTGCACAGTTAGGCTGTGGAACTCGTTGCCAGGGGTTGTTGTGAAGGCCAAAAGTATAGCTGGATTAAAAAAAAGAACTAGATCAGTTCGTGGAGGATAGGTCCATCAATGGCTATTAGCCAAGGTGGTCAGGGATACAACCCCATGTTCTGGGTGCCCCTAAACCTCTGATTGCCAGAATCTGGGACTGGATGACAGGGATGGATCATTTGATAATTGACCTGTTCTGTTCATTCCCTCTGAAGTATCTGGCTTCGGCTGCTGGTGGAAGACAGGATACTGGGCTAGATAGACCATTGGTCTGACCCAGTATGGCCGTTCTTATGTCCCTCTGACTCTGGATGAAGTTACATAAGAACATAAGAACGGCCGTACCGGGTCAGACCAAAGGTCCATCTAGCCCAGTATCCTGTTTCCCGACAGTGGCCAATGCCAGGTGCCCCAGAGGGAGTGGACCAACAGGCAATGATCAAGTGATCTCTCTCCTGCCATCCATCTCCATCCTCTGACAAACAGAGGCTAGGGACACCATTCCTTACCCATCCTGGCTAATAGCCATTAATGAACTTAACCACCATGAATTTATCCAGTTCTCTTTTAAACGCTGTTATAGTCCTAGCCTTCACAACCTCCTCAGGTAAGGAGTTCCACAAGTTGACTGTGTGCTGCGTGAAGAAGAACTTCCTTGTATTTGTTTTAAACCTGCTGCCTATTAATTTCATTTGGTGACCCCTAGTTCTTGTATTATGGGAATAAGTAAATAACTTTTCCTTATCCACTTTCTCCACATAACTCATGATTTTATATACCTCTATCATATCCCCCTTAGTCTCCTCTTTTCCAAGCTGAAGAGTCCTAGCCTCTTTAATCTCTCCTCATATGGGACCCGTTCCAAACCCCTAATCATTTTAGTTGCCTTTTTCTGAACCTTTTCTACTGCCAGTATATCTTTTTTTAGATGAGGAGACCACATCTGTACGCAGTATTCGAGATGTGGGCGTACCATCGATTTATATAAGGGTAATAATATATTCTCAGTCTTATTCTCTATCCCCTTTTTAATGATCCCTAACATCCTGTTTGCTTTTTTGACCACCTCTGCACACTGCGCGGACATCTTCAGAGAACTATCCACGATGACTCCAAGATCTTTTTCCTGACTTCTTGTAGCTAAGTTAGCCCCCATCATATTGTATGTATAGTTGGGGTTATTTTTTCCAATGTGCATTACTTTACATTTATCCACATTAAATTTCATTTGCCATTTCGTTGCCCACTCACTTAGATTTGTGAGATCTTTTTGAAGTTCTTCACAGTCTGCTTTGATCTTAACTATCTTGAGCAGTTTAGTATCATCTGCAAACTTTGCCACCTCACTGTTTACCCCTTTCTCCAGATCATTTATGAATAAGTTGAATAGGATTGGTCCAAGGACTGACCCTTGGGGAAAACCACTAGTTACCCCTCTCCATTCTGAGAATTTACCATTAATTCCTACCCTTTGTTCGTGGTCTTTTAACCAGGTCTCAATCCATGAAAGGACCTTTCCTTTTATCCCATGACAACTTACTTTACTTAAGAGTCTTTGGTGAGGGACCTTGTCAAAGGCTTTCTGGAAATCTAAGTACACTATGTCCACTGGATCCCCCTTGTCCACATGTTTGTTGACCCCTTCAAAGAACTCTAATAGATTAGTAAGACACGATTTCCCTTTACAGAAACCATGTTGACTATTGCTCAACAGTTTATGTTTTTCTATGTGTCTGACAATTTTATTCTTAACTATTGTTTCGACTAATTTGCCTGGTACCAACGTTAGACTTACCGGTCTGTAATTACCGGGATCACCTCTAGAGCCCTTTTTAAATATTGGCGTTACATTAGCTAACTTCCAGTCATTGGGTACAGAAGCCGATTTAAAGGACAGGTTACAAACCACAGTTAATAGTTCCGCAACTTCACATTTGAGTTCTTTCAGAACTCTTGGGTGAATGCCATCTGGTCCCGTTGACTTGTTAATGTTAAGTTTATCAATTAATTCCAAAACCTCCTTTAGTGACACTTCAATCTGTGACAGTTCCTCAGATTTGTCACCTACAAAAGCCGGCTCAGGTTTGGGAATCTCCCTAACATCCTCAGCCGTGAAGACTGAAGCAAAGAATCCATTTAATTTCTCCACAATGACTTTATCGTCTTTAAGTGCTCCTTTTGTATCTCGATCATCAAGGGGCCCCACTGGTTGTTTAGCAGGCTTCCTGCTTCTGATATACTTAAAAAACATTTTGTTATTACCTTTGGAGTTTTTGGCTAGCCGTTCTTCAAACTCCTCTTTGGCTTTTCTTATTACATTCTTGCACTTAATTTGGCAGCGTTTATGCTCCTTTCTATTTGCCTCACTAGGATTTCACTTCCACTTCTTAAAAGATGCCTTTTTATCTCTCACTGCTTCTTTTAGATGGTTGTTAAGCACGGTGGCTCTTTTTTAGTTCGTTTACTGTGTTTCTTAATTTGGGGTATACATTGAAGTTGGGCCTCTATTATGGCGTCTTTAAAAAGCGCCCATGCTGCTTGCAGGGATTTCACTTTAGTCACTGTACTTTTTAACTTCTGTTTAACTAACCCCCTCATTTTTGCATAGTTCTCCCTTTTGAAATTAAATGCCACAGTGTTGGGCTGTTGAGATGTTCTTCCCACTACAGGGATGTTGAATGCTATTGTATTATGGTCACTATTTCCAAGTGATCCTGTTATAATTACCTCTTAGACCAGCTCCTGCGCTCCACTCAGGACTAAATCTAGAGTTGCCTCTCCCCTTGTGGGTTCCCGTACCAGCTGCTCCATGAAGCAGTCATTTAAAGTATCGAGAAATTTTATCTCTGCATTTTGTCCTGAAGTGAAATGTTCCCAGTCAATATGGGGATAATTGAAATCCCCCACTATTATTGGGTTCTTAATTTTGATAGCCTCTCTAATTTCCCTTAGCATTTCATCATCACTATCACTGTCCTGGTCAGGTGGTCTATAATAGATCCCTAATGTTATATTCTTATTAGAGCATGAAATTTCTATCCATAGAGATTCTATGGAATATGTGGATTCACTTAAGATTTTTACTTCATTTGATTCTACATTTTCTTTCACATATAGTGCCACTCCCCCCCCTGCACGACCTGTTCTGTCCTTCTGATATATTTTGTACCCCGGAATGATTGTGTCCCATTGATTGCTCTCAGTCCACCAGGTTTCTGTGATGCCTATTATATCAATATCCTCCTTTATCACGAGGCACTCTAGTTCACCCATCTTATTAATTAGACTTCTAGCATTTGTGTACAAGCACTTTAAAAACTTGTCACTGTTTATTTGTCTGCCCTTTTCCGATGTGTTAGATTCTTTTTTATGTGAATGTTTATCATCTGATCTGGCCCCTACTTTATCCTCTTCCATCCTCTGCTCCTGACTATAACCTGGAGATTCTCTATCATTAGACTCTCCCCTAAGAGAATTCTCTTCCGATCCACATGCTCCTCTGCAGCAGTCGGCTTTCCCCCCATCTCCTAGTTTAAAAACTGCTCTACAACCTTTTTAATGTTTAGTGCCAGCAGTCTGGTTCCACTTTGGTTTAGGTGGAGCCCATCTCTCCTGTATAGGCTCCCCCCATTCCAGAAGTTTCCCCAGTTCCTAATGAATGTAAACCCCTCCTCTCTACACCATCGTCTCATCCACGCATTGAGACTCTGAAGCTCTGCCTGCCTACCTGGCCCTGCGCGTGGAACTGGGAGCATTTCTGAGAATGCCACCATAGAGGTCCTGGATTTCAGTCTCTTCCCTAGCAGCCTAAATTTGGCCTCCAGGACATCTCTCCTACCCTTCCCTATGTCCTTGGTACCTACATGTACCACGACCACCGGCTCCTCCCCAGCACTACACATAAGTCTGTCTAGATGCCTCGAGAGATCCGCAACCTTCGCACCAGGCATGCAAGTCACCATGCGGTTCTCCCAGTCATCACAAACCCAGCTATCTACGTTTCTAATGATCGAATCTCCCATTACTAACACCTGCCTTTTCCTAGTGACTGGGGTTCCCTCCCCCGGAGAGGCAACCTCAGTGCGAGAGGTAACCCCAGCACCATCTGGAAGGAGGGTCCCAACTATGGGAAGGTTTCCCTCTGCTCCCGTTGACTGCTCTGCTTCCCTGGGCCTTTCATCCTCCTCAACAGCACAGGGGCTGTCTGACCGGAGGTGGGACAATTCTACAGTGTCCCGGAAAGCCTCATCAACATACCTCTCTGCCTCCCTTAGCTCCTCCAGTTCCGCTACCCTGGCCTCCAAAGTCCGTACGTGGTCTCTGAGGGCCAGGAGCTCCTTGCACCGAATGCACACATACGCCACCCGCCCACAGGGCAGGTAATCATACATGCTGCACTCAGTGCAGTAAACTGGATAGCCCCCTGTCATAACTATGAAGGGAAGGGTAACAGCTCTCTGTGTACAGAGAC
>NW_020664698.1:53668-58213 GCF_002925995.2 Terrapene triunguis | reverse complement strand
CCCTACATTTGAACCCTAAAGTTCAAAGTGGGGATCCAGCCTTGACACCCCCACTCTGCAGCTGGGCTTCTGCCTGCATTGTCTCCTAGTTAATGAAATGGTTGTTTAAGCAAAAGGTTTTGAATGTAGTTTGTTTTATAGGGTTTAAGGGGAATAAAGGGACCCCCGCTCCCTTCCCACTCCCCTTCCAAACTCCCTTGCGAAACTCCCTGTTAGCAGCCCCTGTTCGCAAAAGCCCTAAGTTGGGCCCTAAGTTCCCTCTAAGCTGCATGGCCACACAGCAGGCTATCAAGGGACGTGCACAGTCACAGGATCTTGGAGAGGAGAGAGGTAGGGGGTGGGCAGGGAGCAAGTGCTCTCCCCCAGACCCGGGCTGCTGTGGCGAGAGAGGGCTTGGGGGAGTCATCTCTCCCCGCTGCAGCCCTGGGGCAGCCTGCACCCCAAACCACTCATCCCCGGCTCCACCCCTAGAGCCTGCATCCCCAGCCGAAGCCCTCACCCCAACCCTCTTCCCTAGCCCTGAACCCTGTCCTATGCTCCAAAGACCTCATCCCTGGCCCCACCCCAGAGCCCACACCCCGAGCCAGAGCCCTCACCCCCCCCGTGCCCTTACCCTCTGCCCCAGCCCTGAGCCCTCACCCACACTCCAAACCCCTCAGCCTCCTCCCAACCACACATCACCTCCATATTGGTGCATATAACAAAATTCATTCCGCACATAGACGTAAAAAATTAGAGGGAACATTGGTTGGGCCCCTTGTCTAAGACCAGCGGGTTGTCCCTAGGAGGAGGCTGTTCCTGTGGCTGCTCCTCAGGGATCTCCAAACTACACTGCACTCCAACCCTTTGGGCCTGACACTGCTCCCAGCAGCACTTCAGTTTGGAACTGAACAGCTCAGGGTCAGAAAAGGGGAAGATTTATTTTAGCTTAATCTCTCCTTGGCTGCCCAGGTTGAGTGTCAACCCTGCCTTCCCAGCTACCCTCACAAGACTGGTTATAGGTCCCCATAGCTCCCCAGTCCCAGCCCAATACCACCGGGTAGGCTAGATGTCAGGCTACCACCACCAACATTTCAACCTGCCACCCCCACTGTTAACTTTACATTAGCCATACTGTAGGGCCGAACCTCCCGATGAATACACTCTACATAGACCAATTCGTCCCTTTTACAGATTCAGGAGCGATTATGTGTTCTTGTATGAACATCCACTCCAAACCCGAGTCAACCATGCCCGGCACCTCAGTGCCCCCTACTGTAACTGGGACGACATAAGCCTTCATCCCGAGGGGTTTGCCACACATTTCTGAGAAACAGACACAGGCAGAGTCGCACTGCATTTGGGGGCAATCTTTGTCCTCATGGCCTTCTTGCCACAAGTAAAACAAACTACACCCCCCCCCCCCCCTTCTCAGCTCGGATTCCTTCAGCTGTTAGACCTCATTCACTACAGCTGGTATTGTGGGTGCACCCCATAGCCCAATGTGGCCTTTTCCAGGGGGTTCCTTGGGGCCTGGGCTCCCATCCTCCTTGGACCTGAGCAATGGATGTTCGACTGCCCAGGTTTCCCAGAGGCTCACACTCCAATTTGGTCTCCAGAAAATTCTCTACGAGGCAGACTGCCTCCTCCAGGCAAGTCACCCGGTGGCAGCCAATCCACTCCTTGGGCCGTGCCAGGCTAGTTTGGCAAAACTGATCTAACATCACTATTTCCACTGGAAAACAAATGTCTGATTTCAGCCAGGGAGAACACAAATCCCAGAGTCGTTGGGCTATGGCCCTTCTTTGGGAATCTAGAGCCAAGGGTTCATGTTGGAATAGCCAATAGACCTCTTCACTAAGTCCTAGGCAGGCTAGTAGGGTGTCTTGAGTGTCTCATAGCCCTTTGCTGCCTTAGCCCCCAGGGCATGATATGCTGCCTGGGCCTCTCCTGTTAAGCAGGGAGAAGTCTTAGTGGCCCATTCCTCCCAGGGCCAATGGTATGTCCTGGCCACCTGCTCAAAAGTCTCCAGGAAGGGCTCAAGAACATCTTCTGTCCCCATTTTGGTGAGGACTCCTCCCTCCCACACAGGTAACCACAGTCCCACACCCACCTGTAGGCTCCAGTTCTTCATGTTTAATAGGCAAAGCATAAACTGCTGCTGCTCCCTGCTGCTTTTGCTGGCACTGCTGCTGTAGTAGCTGAAGCTGCTGGTGTAACTGCTGCTGTTCACCCATCTAGTTGAATAGGGGCCTCAGAATCCATGGTTTCCTAGGCAGTGACAGACACAGCCTGCATTCTCCACCTGTCGGCTGGGCCTGTGCACCAGCCTGGGGGCAAAACAAGCAGCCCCACCCAACTCTGCTTTCGCCTCCTCTGTTATTCCTCTGCCACACAAGGACAAGGCATATGGAGAAGTAACACAAGTGATAGTCCTGGCTCCTGACCTGTGCTAATATTACAGGGTCCTCTACTCTCCTGTAGTTCAAGGGTCATGGCCCTCACTTTGCCTCAGGGAGCCACAGGTCAGCTGGCGGGTTTGACTACCTACCTGCCCTATGGCAGCCTCCTCCTGCTGCTGCCCAGGGACATGTTTGTCTCTCCTTCTCTCCAACCTCCCCCCACCGAACTCAGTTCTCTCTTACATCTTCCAGCTGGGAACAGCTGGATCAGCTGGTTCCCAACACCTGCCTGCTGAGCTTCTCCTTAGGCCAGGGCTTGCTGCTCCCTGACTCCCTAGACCCTTAAAGGGGCAGACCCCCCTGCTCCAAAGGTTCTGTTGGATAAAGAAGCTTGGGGCTGTAAGATAAGGAACTGCTCCTTTTTTTCTTAGTCCCTCCTGCATTCAGAGAAGCAGGACGTTGAACCTTCCTTGTAAATAAACAAGACAGCACTAAAGAAAATTTCTCCATTAATTTCTGCCTCCAGGCAGTAGCATAGCTAGGGGGGTTCAGGGGAAGCAGCCGCTTCCCCTCAGTACATTTTTCAAAAGCGGCGCCTGCCGGCAGCCGCTGAAGTCCTGCAGGCAAGTGGGGGGACAGCACGGTTGGACTCCGGAGGAGCCATTGGGGGGGGCGGCGGGCGCGGCCAGAGGAGAGAAGGGGCCGGCTCCTTGGCCATCGCACCCCACGCTCAGCCGAAGGAAGCAGGAAGCTGCCGGGGAGAGGGGATCTGCCCACCAGCTGTGGAGCGCTCGGCCGCCGAGCCCTGAGCCACCGCAGGAGGCGGCAGCGCTGAGCGTGGGGCGCGATGGCTGAGGAGCCCGGCTGCTTCGCTTCTCCGGCCACGCGTGCCCGCCCCCCCCATGGCTCCTCCGGAGTCCGGCCGTGCTGCCCTCCCCCTTGCCTGCAGGAGCCCAACGGCGGCCCGGCAGGCTCCGTTTTTGAAAAAAATGCTGGGCTGCCCGGGCGAGGGAACAAGGAAGCTGCCGGGGAAAGGGGATCTGCCCACCAGCTGCTGCCCACCCCACTGCTCCGCTCCCCCGAGCAGCACCTGCCCGCCACCCCTTTCCCCGCGCCCCCCGAGCCCCTCCGAGCGGGAGCGCAGCATGGCCGCAGCGTGGCCGGAGGAGCCAAGGAGGGGGCGCGGAGCGGCCGGAGGAGGAGTCAAGGAGGGGCGCCTTTTTTATGGTTGCTCCCCCTGCACTGAGAAGCTGGCTACGCCACTGCCTCCAGGTGGAACATCCCCAGAGCCCTAAAATTTGACTAGCCGCTCAGGTCAAAAAGGGTCAGTCAGGATTAGGGCTCCATTGTATATTGAGGACTGTGCAAATATGTAATACAAGTAAATAAAATAACATGTAAAAATGTATGAATGAGAGGGAGCACACACACTAAGACCCAAATTACCAGGGTTTCAGAGTTCTGATTACAACTGTATGTTTTTATGAGTGCACATGTGTGATTTTTAGCTGCTGTTAGCCCCTACAATGAAGTTTATTTAAGTGTTGGAGCTAATACCCGAGTTTATAGTCAGGAAAAGAAAGAGCAACATTGCCTCAGGGAAAGGAGTGGTGGGAGAGAAACCACTTTCTTCCTCGCTCAGGCCCTGCTGGAGGGAGTTTGAGTCTCCTATAGATGAGGTACTGTGGTTTCTGCAGTCACATCTGGTTTTTAGAAGGATTAATCTCTGTATCTCAAATGAGAGAATATTGGGACACTCTTTTTTTTTTAAACATGCACCTTGGGACAAATGTGTCTGGCTCTGTATGTCTGCATGTGCTTTCCTGTATGCACCAAAGAGTCTGTTTCAAAAGTTCCCAAGGAGAGTCAGAAATGTATTAACTTTTGCAAGAGCCAAGGGTGTCAGGGGAGAGTTGGTGAAATATTTTTCAAATGAAAAAAAAATCATCAAAATTGCTCTTTTGAAGAAAGCAATTTTGGAAGAATTTTCCTTTTGGTGAGAAAATGTCAATACAAAACTATTTTGGTGTCTTTTTAATTTTTATTTTTAAATGTTTGATTTTTTTAAAGTCACACTTTTTTGTTTCTCTGTTTCTACTGACTGGTGACTGAATTTTGTGCCGTGCTGCCAGGAGGTGTTCCCTGAGTGGTGAGTGCCCATTCA
>NW_020664698.1:42928-53658 GCF_002925995.2 Terrapene triunguis | reverse complement strand
CACTCTCCCGAGTTACCTGGTAGCTATGCCTAGTGGACCCCAACAATAGTGAATGCAGTGTCTCAGCTCCCTGCAGGAGAGATGGCTGATGTGGCAGACACCTAGAGCCTCATGCATGAGTTTCAGCAGATGAGAAATTAGCATCTTGACACCTGCCTGATCCCAGTGATCTGAATCAATCTCATTGCTGCTGTGCAGCCTTCCAGCCCAGATGCCTGAATTCTCAGAGGGCACTAAAGGGAAGGTGAATCACAGAACAACCTTAATTTCTTCCTTGCCTGCAGCTGTGTACTTCTTCTGTAAAGCCCCCTAGTGGCCTGTCTAAAAAGTGTCTCCAGAGAAATATCTATCACTGCATCCTCCTCTGTGAGAGGGAACAATAGTAAAATATTTATTCAACCATTCACTGAACATCAGCACAGAATATAAAATACAGCCCAGTAAAGGCTGGACAGACTGTCTGACCCTTCAGTCTCGTGCCAGGAGATTGTCTTTGCCATGTAAAACACTTGGCTGGCTACTAAATCCCTGAGTTCCTCAGGTTCCCAAGATCTGACTTAGCCTTTCAGGAAGCAGGGTGGCTGTTAGATCTAGCTGGTTGTCTCCACTACCCAGGTTCTGGAGGAGATGGTGGCTGGTCTATATGAGCAGGGGGATCATTACTCGCAGATTCAGCCTGCAGGTAGGGATCTGAATGCTCCAGAGATTTACCTGGTGAAACAACCCAGTGTCAAATGATACTCCAGGACTCAAATACAGTAAGATCGAGGGGTATTCCACTGTGCCTGTACTATTCCTTCTTCTGGAGAGCCTTTCAACCAGACATGATCTCCCGGGTTCAGCTCCCTCAGGGTTTGACTCTGTGATGTCTGACAAAGTTTCTCTTCTGACAGCTTTAAGTTGTTCTTCCTCCCTTGGTAGCACTGGAAACTCAGGCCAACGAAGGTCTAAGAGTGAAGGGATGGTTGGGAGGATAGACCTCAACTCAGCAACTCATAAGGGTTACATCCATTTGTCAGAGGTGCTGGCCTATATGGGAACAGGGCCAGAAAAGGCCTGTGGGTTTTGTAAAAAGCTTTTTCACCATTTTTACTGAAAGTTCTGTTTTGTTAGGACTGGGATGGCACATGGGCGAAACTACAGGGATTTGCAAGCCTACCAGTTTCTGATACAAATTGAGGATCATTATCAGAGAGGACTTGCAGTGGGATTCCATTGCAGCCAAACATGGATTTCATCCTGACCCCACTGTGTCTGTCTGTGATGTAGTGGTCAGCAGCTTGGCTACTTCAGTAAATCTTGACAAACAACCAGTGAATGGGAGAGAGGTTCCATTAGCCAGCTGGAGAAGATCTTTCTGCCATGGTGTGTCTGGGGGAGGGAAGGTAACAATGGTTCTGGCTGCTTGGTTCTCATGTGAGTGCAGACCTCAGAGTTCTCACCTCTCTCTGGTACTTGTTCCTCAGTCAAGGCCACTGAACTGACTGTTGAGCTGTTTCTGTGCATCTTGGGCTGGTTTGGTGGCCCCTGTGCAGTTTATGCAGAATGTCCTTTTTCACCCATGTGGGGATGACTAGTCTGGACCCCTTCAACAACAGACTGGTGTCTAGGCTAAGATCACCTGAAACCACCCAGTGCAGTTTCATAGAGATGTCCGATGTTGCACTTTTGCCAAGCCCTCTTTGCAGTGAGTCATAACTTAGCAATTCAGCAATTCATCTGCCTTTGGCTTTTCTTTCATTTTGGAGGTGTAGCAATGTGGCGACTCACCGGCGCGGCGCCTCCTGCTGGTCGTCCAGGGAATTAGCTTTTCCAGCCTTTGGAGTGCCCTCTGCAGGCCAGAGTCCCACTTGCTTCAGGCCCCCCGTGTCCCTCCCGGACCCCGGTGCCCCTTTACCTTGGGTGCTGCCCCCTAGCAGTACCCCCACTCTCTGGGTCTCCCCACCCAGGGGAACCCCCAACCCTCTACTCCCACCTCATCTCAGTCTTTGGCTACTGCCAGTCCCCATCGAGCCCCCACTCACTGGGGCGGACTGCAGTATAATTGCCACTCATCATCGGCAAGGACGGTCTGGACCTGCTGCATCTGCCTACTCTTAGGCTGCCCCTCTGCAACCCCAATACCTTCTCGGCCTTTAACAAGGCCTGCAGCCTGGGGGCTTTCCAGGCCGGAGCTCCTCAGTTCCTCTGGCCTTTCCCCAGCCCTGCTCCACTTTAGGTACCCTGCTCAGCTCCCAGCAGCCAGGCCCATCCCTCTCAACATCCAGAGAGAGACTATCTGAGCTCCTGGCTTGCAATCCTTTTATAGGGCCAGCTGCGGCCTGATTGGGGCGTAGCCCCAGCTGTGGCTGTTTCCCCAATCAGCCGAGGCTTGCTGCTATGCCCTGCCACAGCCCTCTCCCAGGGCTGTTTTAAGCCCTTCAGGGCAGGAGCGGGTGCCCACCCTGCTACAGGAGGGTATGTCTACACCAGGGGTCGGCAACCTTTCAGAAGTGGTGTGCCGAGTCTTCATTTAGTCACTCTAATTTAAGGTTTCGCGTGCCAGTAATACATTTTAATGTTTTTAGAAGGTCTCTTTCTAAAAGTCTGTAATATATAACTAAACTATTGTTGTATGTAAAGTAAATAAAGTTTTTAAAATGTTCAAGAAGCTTCATTTAAAATTAAATTAAAATGCAGAACCCCCCTAGACCGGTGGCCAGGACCTGGGCAGTGTGAGTGCCACTGAAAAGCAGTTCCTGTGCCGCCTTCGGCACACGTGCCATAGGTTGCCTACCCCTGGTCTACACGGTAATCACAGGTTGCGATCACAGCTTGAGCTGACACACTGGCTCTAGCTTTAATCTAGCTAGCTCAGGTATCAGAGCAGTGAAGCCACAGCACCATGTGCTTCATCATCTCTGTACAAGCCCATCCAGAACCCTGTGTTAGCCTGGGACTAGCCTGCATTGAAGCTTCTGCTGCTGCAGCTTCACTGCTCTGGTACCCGAGCTAGGTAAATTAGAGCAGCGGTTCCCCCACTTTTTCCTAACACTACCCACTAGCTGCATTTTGCTTTTCTTGTGACCCACCAGTACCTATATGCACCCTCCACCCCAGCACCATAACATTGAATCCTGGCCCGGTGCAGAGGGGCAGCCCCAGGGTTGGAGAGTGAGTCTGCACCTCACTCTCCCCCAGCAGCAGCTTCTGTCCCACAGAGCTGGGCCTGGCTCCCTGCTCCGGGCATTGTGAGCTGGCACATGGGGTTGCAGGGTCTGTCCACTTTGGCTCATCCTCCCCTCCATAATTATGGAGGAGCAGCAGAACCAGACCCTGAGTGACGCTGCAACCCCATGCACCAGATTGAAACACATGGAGTGGGGAGCTGGTGTGACCCAAGTCCTCTTGGTGCCAACTGTCAGAGGGAACTCAGCCTGCCTGGTATTTCACAGGGATCCCGGGGTCAGAAATACACATAGTAGTTCACCGAAGAGTGGCCTGTGAGGTCTCTACTGAGAGTCAGTAGCCCGTGGTCACCATAATCCTTGTGAAATGTATGTACAGATAATATTTCAGGAGTTATGTATCTAGACTAAAATATGGTCTTTAAGTTAAAGCAGGTCACCAGGAGGTGACATACGTCCTGCCTCAAAGGAACATTTCAGAGGTAACGCTCACCTATCTCCCTATCTGGTCACTTTTGTATTGTGCATTGTCTGCCTCACAACAGAGGCCTATCTGCAGACTGAGCCAGAGTGAATCAAAAGATTGTGAAATCTACAAGAGAGAAAATCTACAGAAAGAAAAACAAAACAGCGTGTGTGGGGGGGTGTCCTGTTTATTAATATAGACAAAGGATGGGACTGCTATATCTTGGAGAGGGCGCTAAGGTGCCCACCGAATCCTTCACCTAGGAGTCAAACTGACAGTGTACTTGTCTCATGAAAGATGGGTTCATAGCAGCTTGGCTGTAAAACGCTGAAAGTGTTCTGAGTAAGGATTATTCTACAAGACATGAGAGTGTCTTGTTAATTAGATCTAATCTCTAGAATGTGTGTTACAATTATACCTCTACTGCGATATAACGCTGTCCTCAGGAGCCAAACAATCTTACCGTGTAATAGGTGAAACTGCGTTATATCGAACATGCTTTGATCCGCCGGAGCGTGCAGCCCCGCCCCCCTGGAGCGCTGCTTTACCGTGTTATATCCGAATTCATGTTATATCGAGTCGCATTATATCGTGGTAGAGGTGTATGTTTTATATGTAACCATTAGTTCCATTTCTTCTACTTGCTACTGCTTGAATCTCTGTGATTTGCTAAATCAACTTATATTTGTGATGAGTAAATACAGGCCTGCCTTTCGTGACGCATCGAGAAACTTTCCACGACCCACTGGTGAGTTGGAACTTACCATTTGGGAAACACGGGATTAAGGCTAGCTTGGGTATGTCTGCATGAGCTGCAATCACAGACACACCCTTAGAGGTGCTTTACTCTGATTGGCCTGGGAAGAAGCACTTGGTTTGTGGGTTCTCCAGCTGAGGAGTGTTTGGAGTGACAGCTCTGGAAAGTGGGTTGCTGCCATGAGATTTTGTTCTAGCTGCACAAGGAACTGTGAACTAGAACCACGTGAGCCTCATTCAAAAGTTGTATTGTAGGGGTAATTCATCTGGGGGTTGTGTCCCTAGCTGAGTAGTTAGCAGCTTGTGGTCTGTTTCTAAATGAAACTTTATGCCTACAAGGAAGTCTCTGAAGCATTTACATGCCCTGCAGGGTTAATGCCTCATGTTGTAAATGTGCACAGCCCCGCAGTGCTGGTGAGAGCTGGAGAGGCCTGTGCGATTGGTGCCACCTTGTAGGTGACTGTGGTTGAAAAGTATCAGGGGGTAGCCGTGTTAGTCTGTATCTACAAAAACAACAAGGAGTCTGGTGGCACCTTAAAGACTAACAGATTTATTTGGGCATAAGCTTTCGTGGGTAAAAACTTCACTTCTTCAGATGCAAAAGAAGAAGTGAGGTTTTTACCCACGAAAGCTTATGCCCAAATAAATCTGTTAGTCTTTAAGGTACCACCAGACTCCTTGTTGTTTTTGTGATTGAAAAAGGACTGAACTACGTCCATAGCATGATGCACTGACTGACCCCAGTGGTATCTTTCTTCAGCCTATATAAGGCTAAACATGGCAGGGGGCTTGGGCTGTGTTTAATCTCCCTGAATGCTGGGCTCTGGGTTGGCCCCAATGCCAGAGGATTTTGTGCGTTTGGAGATATCTCCAGGGTTTTGACTTCTCCTCTAGGCAGTGTGGAAATTTCCCCAGAGGCTCATATGTCCACACACCAACATACTTCACTGATGTTCTAAGCCTCACTCATCTGGGTTATGATTGGAACATTTTCTGGATCTGCTCTGACATCTGTCCATCAATGATTTGACCTGTTTTCTGAGATCTCACCCTTATTGTTTGATTTTAGGCCTAACTTCTCTATTCCCTTTACTACTAGGAAAATACATTGGTCAGGCTGGGTCTGCATTGACCCATGTATGGGAATATAATTCATTTGGCCCTTGTGATGTTTTCCCTTTGAAGTGTTCAGGGGCAGATGATTTGCTGAGCAGTACATGATTGAAACAAAAGCCTCCAAAACCTTCTAGGTGCCATGAAAGTCATCAATATGCAGATTCCCTCTTTGATCTTCTGAACCAGTCCAGACTCCTGGTTTTCCATAGAGACAGAGCACTCAGACTTCTGGTGGATCAGACTCTCACACACAAGGTTGTAACCATCTCTCAGCCTTTAGCTATTCTGTCTGCTATGGGTAGCGAACACTGTCCTGAGCAGGTAGTTACTGGAGGAGAGAAGGTAGAACCAGGCCTCAGAGGCCTACAGGAAGCCCTGGGAACACACTGTGGTGTGCAGCTGCTTTAGTAGGGCGGCCCCCATGGACACAATGTGCAGCTCAAGCCTGTCTGGGACTGGTGAATATCTTGCCAACCACAATAGTTGAAACATCATGAGTCAGGTCCTAGAGTCATGAGACTGGCTTAAAAATCATGCAGTGTTTTAAAACAATACGTTTGGGTTCTTGTCCTTTGCCTGCTGTGTCGGAGCCTTTAGGGGGCCCTCTGTGTTCAAGCTTTTCTGTACAACCGCGAGGGCCAGACCATTGCTGTGTTTAAGTGAAGGCTGAGACTCTCAAGCAGTGTCTGGACTCCAGGAGCTGAGGCTCTAGAAACGCTTAATAAAATCGTGTTGGCAACTGTGCAATGTTTCCTTCCCCCACACACTCACTGCGCGCCAAGACACAGGAACTACGCTAGCAGCAGGGGGTTCTCCTAGGGAAGGATCCACCCCCCGTTACGGAGCAGGAAGCCAGGACTGCTCAGGCCACAGCAACCCTGAAAGTCAGCTCCCCCGTGTGTGCCCCACCTCGCAGCATGGTCTGGGGGAGAGAGGAGAAGCTGCTTGGGCAGATCCTTGAGTGCAGTGCACCAGCCCCCTGGAACATGCTCCTTGGGACTCAGGGGCATCTCAACCCAAGCTGTGTCTGCAGACACTGATGGGGGTGGGTCATATCAGAGCCCCTGGCTCTGGAGATTAGGGGACAAAGAGAAGCCTCCCTGCTGGGTAACCCAGAGAGTGGAGAGGGGAGGACAAAGGAAAGGATGTCATGTGCTTCATCTCTTCCACCGATCAAACCAACTCAAGCTGCATGGGGCTGCTCCCACCTCCCGCACCTGGCAGAGACATGGCGAAATGAAGCATGTGCCATGCTGGTGGAATCACCCGCTGACAGAGCCTGTCTTCAGGAGAGTCACTAATGATGGCTATAGACCTTAGAGACTATAGACAGTCTTGGGAAAACGGGAAGGCCTTACTTCCTGTGAGCAGAGGTGAGCATGTCCAAAAACATCAATTGTTTTTGTGTGTGTGTTTTTTTTAATTTCCCAGAAACACTTATTGTTTTTCAATGGAAATCTAACCCCAAAATTACAACATTGAGGAGCTTTTTGATTTTGAAAACCCCACAGTGAAAAGGGGTGAGTTGTGCTGACTTGTTGTTCAGTGTCCATCCCTTTTCTTTTCTTAGACTCAGGTGTACAAGGTATCAGTCTACTTAGCCTTAGGCCATGCTGTGTCCAAGGTTTTGGAGATGTCCCCTACCTGTCCTGGACATGGGCCCTGCCAGTTTATGTGATGCTAGCTTTGCTGACCCTGCTGCTGGGAGAGAGAGAAACTTTGTCTATCAATTGGATGTTCCCTTCCATTGCCCTGTTTTCAGTCTGGCTTGACCATCCGTGGATCAGGGTCCACTAACCCAAGAGATGGATTTATTTTTTTCCCCACAAACACTTTGACTTTCCCAAATTTACATTTCTTGATAATATTTCATAATCTTTTTGGGTAATAGGTAAAAGAATACAGAAAATCAGTGTGTCTCCAAAACTATATTATATAAAGTTTGTAATTTAAAAAGTACAGAAAGGAGCTGAAAAGGCAGATGCAGACTTTGCTCCCTTTTTCATAAAGAAACGATTGATGTGACCGCAGAACTCCTTTGGAGTCATAATCTGAGATGGCAGAGAGGAACCTTCTTCTGTTTGCAGAATCTTTTAGCCTATGTTTGAGATTCTGATGGAGCTGCTAAGAAGGAGACTATAACACTCATCAGCCCCTTCTCTACAGCACATCCCTTTCCTCTGGCTGGATAAGGGGAAGAGTCCTGAACCAGGAAGTGGCTGGGCTATTGTAGGAAGCAGTGGCTGTAAGGCAAGTAGAGGAGTACTAGTACTCCTGTTCTCTTTGTGGCTACAGACTAACACGGCTGCTACTCTGAAACCTGTAAGGCAAGTGAGGAGCTGCAGAGAGCTGGATGCAGAGGGCAATCCCCAGGAACTGTATGCAGAGCCACATGTGGAACAGGCTGTGACTGCTGGAGATTATGTCTGGGTGCGGGTCTGTGAGAAGTTTATGGGGCAGGGTTGGGAGCCAGTGCAAAGTGGCCCCAATGAGAGACACTAAGTGAAGCTGGTCTGGAAACCTGCAAACTCCTATTTGCTTGACTAGAGAATGGACTGGAGAGGGCACCCCAGGCACTCGGCCTGAAGAGCCCTGACTCTCGACTGGACAGCCCCAGAGACCCAAACATTTATCTCTATTGCTTGCTGTGAACTCTAACTATTGAAGCCTCGGTACCTACGGAATCTGCAACTTTCCCCTTTCCTGCCAGCTCTAGTAAAATATCCTTTCCCTTAGCCACATGTCTGAGCAGTTATTGGGACCCTGCACCTGCAAGGCCTAGCTAATGAAGCACCTACAGTGCTTGCCTCTGAGTCGCGGTACACCTGGCACGGCACTGGCACCAGAGGGTTTGGTCAGGTGTACTCCAGCACTGAGTAGCCCAATAATTACAGGACAGTGGATATTATTTCTAATGGCTTAAAGCAGAATTTGTGCTGAGATTATCACGTCCCTCTTGGTTTGGTGTTTTTACAGTATGAACTTGCTCTACTTGAGGGTACAGTGCATGTCTTTGAGCTGGTACCCACACACCAACATGGCTGAAACACGCAACTTCCCCTCCTGGGTGTTTCCATCCCCCCCTCATTCCGTCCACTGTGGTGGTGCTGGCCTGTCTCCTGTACGGCCGGAGACCCTGATGTGCAGCAGTCAGGGGAGTTGGGAGAGGTTTAGTTTTCTGGGGCTGGTGATTGCCCCCAAAGTTACTCCTACCAGTGCCCTATTGCCTTTCACTGCAGCTGCCATTCCCTGAGTGATTGGATTCAAAAGAGGGGGCACCTATGATTCAGGGCAGCCACAGGTCAGACACTGCAGCATTGTAGCCATAATATAGATCCACAGATTTTAAGGCCAGTTGTGACAGCTAAATAATCCAGTCTAACCCCCATACATATCACTGGCCACCAAAGTCCCCCCTGCATTGAGCCCACCAACCGGGATTAGACCAAAGTGTTACAGGCCTCAGGAGAATAAATTAGTGTGTGCCACAGGCAGAGACTAGGAGGGACTGAGAGGCACCAATACCTGAGGCCCCTACAATGGCAGAGAATTGATTGGTGAGATATACCCACATGATGCTAGCAATGACTTGCACTCCATGCTGCAGAGGATGGTAAAAACCTCCAGCATCCCTGCCAATCTGACCTGGGGAAAAATTCCTTCCTGATCTCCAAAATGGCAGTATGTTAGATCAGGGGTAGTCAATAGGCGAACCGCAGGCCAGATGCAGACTGTCAGAGGCTTTTGGTCAGACTGCAAAACTCTGGGAGGCTGTGGGTAGTTGGGGGCGGGGGGGGGTCTAATGCGGGTAGAAGAGTGACTGGCTGTTTGTTGGTGGGATTTGGGGAGCTGGCGCCCCGGGGCTGACTTGTAAGTGTGGAGGGGAAGATGCACCCCCGCCCAAATGGAGCCCGCCCACATGCTCCAGCTCAGGGTTTCAGCTGAAGCCCCAAGTCCTGGTGTGACTCACATCTGGCAGGACTCCATTTAGGGAGGGGGGCACCTGCCCCCCCCAAGTTACGAGTCAGTCCCGGGTGCCATCTCCCCCAAGCCCGCCAGCACGTGGCCACTCGCTCCTCTCCCCGCACTAGCCCTAGGGGTGCTGAGAGCCCAGTTACCGCCTGCAGGGGCGGTGGAACAGTGGGGGCCAGGCAGGCATGCAGGAGTGAAATCAGGAAGGCCACATCACACTTGGAGTTGCAGCTAGCAAGAGATGTTAAGAGTAACAAGAAGGGTTTCTTCAAGTATGTTAGCAACAAGAAGAAAGTCAAGGAAAGTGTGAGCCCCTTACTGAATGAGGGAGGCAACCTAGTGACAGAGGATGTGGAAAAAGCTAATGTACTCAATGCTTTTTTTGCCTCTGTCTTCATGAACAAGGTCAGCTCCCACACTGCTGCACTGGGCAGCACAGTATGGGGAGAAGGTGACCAGCCCTCTGTGGAGAAAGAAGTTGTTCGGGACTATTTAGAAAAACTGGACGAGCACAAGTCCATGGGGCTGGATGCACTGCATCCGAGGGTGCTAAAGGAATTGGCGGATGTGATTGCAGAGCCATTAGCCATTATCTTTGAAAACTCATGGCGATTGGGGGAGGTCCTGGATGACTGGAAAAAGGCTAATGTAGTGCCCATCTTTAAAAAAGGGAAGAAGGAGGATCCGGGTAACTACAGGCCAGTCAGCTTCACCTCAGTCCCTGGAAAAATCATGGAGCAGGTCCTCAAGGAATCAATTTGAAGCACTTAGAGGAGAGGAAAGTGATCAGGAACAGTCAGCATGGATTCACCAAGGGCAAGTCATGCCTGACTAACTAACCTAATTGCCTTCTATGAGGAGATAACTGGGTCTGTGGATGAGGGGAAAGCAGTGGATATCCTGGGGCCGGTTTTGTTCAATATCTTCATTAATAATCTGGAGGATGGCGTGGACTACACTCTCAGCAAGTTTGCAGATGACACTAAACTGGGAGGAGTGGTAGATACGCTGGAGGGTAGGGATAGGATACAGACGGACCCAGACAAATTAGAGGATTGGGCCAAAAGAAACCTGATGAGGTTCAACAAGGACAAGTGCAGAGTCCTGCACTTACGACGGAAGAATCCCATTCACTGTTACAGACTAGGGACCGAGTGGCTAGGCAGCAGTTCTGCAGAAAAGGACCTAGGGGTTACAGTGGACGAGCAGGGCCGGCTCTGGCTTTTTTGCCGCCCCAGGCAAAAAAGCCTCCG
>NW_020664698.1:0-42828 GCF_002925995.2 Terrapene triunguis | reverse complement strand
CCGGGGGCAGGGCGGCGAGAGGGTGGCGAGCCCCGGCTGGGGCTCGGTTCTCCCCCCGGCGGCCAGAGCGCCGGGGGCAGGGCAGCGAGAGGGTGGCGAGCCCCGGCTGGGGCTCGGCTCTCCCCCCGGCAGCCAGAGCGCCGGGGGCAGGGCGGCGAGTCCGACTGTGGCCCCGCTCTCCCCGGCGGCCGGAGCGCCACGCCGCCCCCCTCCAGGTGCCGCCCCAAGCACAAGCTTGGTGGGCTGGTGCCTGGAGCCGGCCCTGTGGACGAGACGCTGGATATGAGTCAACAGTGTGCCCTTGTTGCCAAGAAGGCTAGCGGCATTTTGGGCTGTATAAGTAGGGGCATTGCCAGCAGATTAGGGGGCTGGAGCACATGAGTTATGATGAGAGGCTGAGGGAACTGGGATTGTTTAGTCTGCAGATGAGAAGAATGAGGGGGGATTTGATAGCTGCATTCAACTACCTGAAAGGGGGTTCCAAAGAGGATGGATCTAGATTGTTCTCCGTGGTACCAGATGACAGAACAAGGAGTAATGGTCTCAAGTTGCAGTGCGGGAGGTTTACATTGGATATTAGGAAAAACTTTTTCACTAGGAGGGTAGTGAAGCATTGGAAAGGGTTACCTAGGGAGGTGGTGTAATCTCCTTCTTTAGAGGTTTTTAAGGTCAGGCTTGACAAAGCCCTGGCTGGGATGATTTAGTTGGTGTTGGTCCGGCTGTGAGCAGGGGGTTGGACTAGATGACTTCCTGAGGTCCCTTCCAACCCTGATATTCTATGATTCAGGTGCCGCTCACCGCAGGGCAGCACTTGGCTGCCAGAGAGCCGGGGGGGGGCAGCATGGCTGTGATAATCTCCCAGCCGAGCTCTGCAGGTGGCAGGTGAGTGCTGGGGCAGGAGAGGGGCCAGGCCAGCTCAGCTCGCTGCCTGTTCCTCGCGTTCCCACCCCCTCTCCAGCCCGCAGCTCCGCCTGCCCGCTCCCCAGGACTGGCTCCGGTCCGGTCTTCCCGGCAGCAGGTCCCAGGGCGTGAAGTCACTGTCCCCGCTGAGCGGCTGTGACTCGCCCGGCTGCTGCGGGTAACGCGGGGAGTCTCTGGGCGCCCCGCAGGGCTGCAGGGCTCTGGGCGGCTCAGGAAGGCAGCTAAAACCTGGCGCGTGGTGAACAGTGCAGCGCATGCTGTGGGGCAGGGATGGAAGGCTGGGGTTGTGTGTTTGTGTTGTGCTGTGTACGTAGATGGTGGAATGTGTGTTTGGATTATTTGCTGTGTGTGGTTGGATTGGGTGTGTGAGGTTGCTTTGTGTGTATGTTTTGTGTCACGCTGTATGGGTATTTTGTGTTGGGGTTGTTTGTTTGTGTTTTGGGTATGGTTTTTGTTGTGCTGTGCCTATATTTGGATTGGGTTGTGCTCTGTATCTGTGTTTGTTGTGCTGTGTGTGTATTTGGGTTGGGTTTGTGTGGTTGTGCTGTATATGTTTTTTGTGATGTGCTGTGTGTGTGGTTGGACTGGGCTGTATGTTGCCAGTCAAAAGCTTACAATCTCTCTTTAATGTCTCCTCTAAATTGCCCCAGCTTCAGAGACCAGGAATTAGCCCCTCAATAAGGCTATGAGACCCCAGCACTTAAACCGGGCTACTGGAGACAGGGCAACAAAAATCCAAATCCAAACTAAACACCTGCCCAGGAGGCAAGAGGGGGAGGGATAGATCAGTGGTTTGAGCGTTGGCCTGCTAAACCCAGGGTTGTATGTTCAATCTTTGAGGGGGCCATTTAGGGATCGGGGGGAATAGTTGGGGATGGGCCCTACTTTGAGCAGGGGGTTGGACTAGATGATTTCCTAAGGTCCCTTCCAGCCCTAATATTCTATGAAAAGAAATACCTTTTCCCATCAAAGATATTTATTTATTTCTGGTGCTTTCAAATGCTATCCAAAATGTATTTACTTTTTTTTTAAAAAGTACTTTATGCAAAAAGAAAAAAATCAGGAGAAATGAGAACATAACAATTGTTACCATATAATACTGTTGCAAACAGCATGGATACGTTTGCTGATGAATGTTGACAATTTTAAAAGTTTCAGCTGTTTAACGTCAATATGTAAAGACATATGACACAGTTTTCAGTTTGGCTGGGATGCGTCCCAGTTTTTCTGAAGCCTGATTTTTTTTATAGACAAGGTAGATAACATGAGGCTTTTTATTATTATTTTTGGATCCACACACAAGTTGTAATACACAAACTTTCAGGCCAGGAAAATTTCATTTTAAGGGAGTGCTGTGAATTTATTTCAGAAAGTCTGGTTTATTATACACTGTGAGTTATTAGTGAAATTCTTACAAAGGAGGAGGCATGGGAAAGACACACCAAAGTTTTCAAGCTGTGGCCTGAGGTAAATAGCTTGTCATAATAGATTTTAGAAAATTAGACTAATGCAAAGCACAGAAAAAATATATAGAGGAAAGGACAGATGCATTCCCCTGGCTGTGAAGTTACTGAATGTTCAGGGCTAGAGAATGCATAGATGAGGGAAGGGTGGACATTTCCTTAGATTTCTCTTCTACAAATAAATCATTATGGATCCCAGGCTGCAAACACATCTATGCTTGCGAATAACTTTGAAGCCATTCCAGTCTATTAATAAAGTACATATTATAAGCTTTTAAAAAGTTATATACTCTTTAGGGGATGGAATTGACTTTACATTGACTTCAATTGGACGCTAACAGGAGTAAGGAGTAGTCAGATGAAATAGGGTTTTCAGAAACAGGTCCTTAAACATGTCTCTGTCAGTTTTAACTTTTTCTTTTCAAAATATTCAAAGCAATTACACCTTGTTTAGTAATAATCAAATGCCAGTTTTAATTTTAAAGGGAAGGGAGTAGAGATGATCAGGGTGGTGGGAGAGGAATGAGCAGAGGGCAGGGCCTTGAGGGAGGGGGAGGAGCAGGGGTGTCTGGTTTTCAGAAATTGAAAAGTTGGCAATCCTAACTAGCCTCCCCACATACTAAGTGCCCACGGCCCCCAAGAGTTTTGAGATCCAGTCAAAAACCTCTGGCGGTCTGGCTTTGTCCCACAGTCCCCCTGTTGACTACCCCTGCAATATGACACAGAATTGTATGTGTTCGTTGAACAGGGGCACTTGTGGTGTGAAAAATGTTTCTCTGGAGTCTGGACCTTAACTCTACCTTGACCAAGAAATCTGGACCTTAACAAAAAATAATTAACTACCCTTGGACTGATCAACCCAGGAACATTTGCTAGGATTCCTTCAGCCTGAAAGAAGAGGGAAGCCTTCACCCGCTCCCTCTTTAAGGCTCCAGTCCCAGGCCCTAGGCAGCGTCAGCAGCCTGGGTTTCCTTCCAAAGCACAAACATCCACCCTAGGGCCACCTCCTCTCTCTGTGGTCATTTCCTTTGTCCCACACATCTGTCTTGAGGACAAAACCTTTGGAACAGGGTAATACAGCACCTGAGATATCGCTACTCAGTCTCCAAGGGTCAGTATGCCCTACTGCACGTCTCAATGTCTTTTTATGTTTCTCCTTGTCATAAACAGATAGTTAAAGGTTAATGCCTCTTTTACCTGTAAAGGGTTAAGAAGTTCACCTAGCCTAGCTGACACCTGACCAGAGGAATCAATGGGAGGACAAGATGGTTCAAAAGGAAGGAGGGAAGTTCCCTTTGTCTGGGTCAGTTTCACTTTTGACCAGAGTGGGAAAGCTCCAGAAATCAGCCTCTTATCAAGTACTGAGTATTAGTGAAGGGAATAAATAGGTTTATGTTTATTTTCTGTTGTAACTTGTCTTGTGCAACTAAAGGAATAATCAAATTGGATATTCATTTGTGTAACTAAGTTTTTGCCCAGGGGAACATCCTCTGTGTTTTGAATCTGTTGTCTGTGAGAGTAGCTGGTATGCTAATCTCTCCCAGAGGGTTTTCTTTTATCTTTCTTTTCTTTAATTAAAAGTCTTATTTTTAAGAACCTGATTGATTTTTCTTTGTATTAAGATCCAAGGGGGTTGGATCTGGACTCATCAGGAATTGGTGGGGGAAAGGAGGGGGAATGGTTAATTTCTCCTTGTTTTAAGATCCAAGCGTTTGGATCAGTGTTCACCAGGAAATTGGTGAAGAAGTCTCTCAAGGCTACCGAGGGAAGGGAGTTAGCACTTGGGAATGGTGGCAGCAAGACCAAATCTAAGCAGGTAATTGAGCTTAGGGGTTCACATGCAGGTCCCCATATCTGTACTCTAAAGTCCAGAGTGGGGGTGAAACCTATGACACTCCTTTTGAAAGTAAATTGTTGTATTTCTGTCTCTTCATATGACCCCTGCCCTGTTGAATGCAGATGACTGGAAGTGCCTTCTCTTGACATTTCTATTGCCATTGTACCCGTGTACCGATTAAGTGACCAAACTGAATACAGGATTTGTGGTAAAGGAAAGACAGACATTTCTGTGAAATAGCGATGTATTCTGCATGCTTTATGATACTGATTTCACTGAGGGTTCATATAGAGAACACTTCTGGCTTCTCCACTGGTCAGTACTCAGCTCAGCATCGATTTTAAACTATATTGTCATGGAAATAAATATTGCACTGTGTGAACAAGATCAGTTTTACTGGGGTTTCTAGTAACAACTCAGTGATTGGCTACTTGTTTTAGCCTTATTGCTTCAGTGGAAACCCAGATTCTTATTAACCCTCCTCTTGTCATTATTTTCTATAAAATTCAATTATTGTCCTAGCAGAAATAGTCATCCTCCACATGTATTGCTAGTGGGGAATCTTTTCACTGTTTGTTTAATTTCAGGTGTGAATTATGAGGGAGAATTTCCCATTTATCTTCTTGGATTCAATGAAGGTTACAAATCTGAAGTAGGTTTAGGAACACCCCTGATGCTCATCTCAGAATATTCTCTTGCTGGTTTTCTGCTTTTACCACATGTCTGATAGAACATTCAGTGTAAACCTCCCCATTGTCAACATCCTGCCATTCCCAGAGGTGGCCCACCCTTGTCTCTTTATTTTTTGTATCTCAGCCTCTCCCCATGATGAACCCTGGAAACTGCACAATTCATCTGGCAAGAAAAACTTCCACTACGGGGAAGAATTCAGAAAGGATTTAATATGAAAAAGGCAAATTTTAAGCTGAAGAAATTATAGGCATAAAAAGCAGGAATCTTCCACCTCCCTTCAACTGATGGAAAATTATACAAAGAAAGTCTATGAACCTTTTCCAACTCCCACAAGTATTTCCTGCAACTTCACACAAATCTTATAAAAACACCTGCTTTGTCTATCTACCAGACAGGGACTGTCTCTAGGCCATCACAGCAGAGGAAGCATTTCTAAGAGAAAAAGGCAAAGCATTTACATCATCACAAGGTTATTTTTTTCCAATCAAATCGTTCTGATCTTGATCCCCCAGAGTCACCATGTTCCACATCATCATAACCTGTGTCTCCAGAAAGTGGGAATGGGGTTTCACTGTCCATCCCTGAGACAACTTCACTCCTTAGCAAGTGCAGACTCCCACCTGAAAATACCAATGGAGACACATACAGTCAGTGGATCCACTCTATGGTGATGTGCAGCAGCAGAGCAAGGTGGAGTTTACAGCAGTGGTTCTCAAACGTATTTGATCACCCCCCTTCTTTATGTCCATTATAGTTGATGCCCCCCATCCCCACCACACAAGTACATACACCGATTAAAAAACAACAACATGCAACTCTCACTAAATATTACAAACAGTAGGGCATGAAATCAAAAAGAGCCATTTAAGTATATAGTTCTCCATCCGCCCAGCTCTGAAGGCAGCACTACCGCCAGCAGCAGCGGAGAAGTAAGAGTGGCAACACCATACTCTGCCATCTTTAATTCTGCGCTGCTGCTGGTGGCAGCGCTGCCTTCAAAGCTGGGTGCCCGGAAAGGAGCCGCCACTCTCTGCTCTGGCTTCTCATTCCACCCCAGAATATATTTTGTGCGCCATAGTTGAGAATCTCTGCTCTACAGTAATGGTTAGGAATTGTTCCCCCTTCAGTCTTCTGGCGGCTCTAGGAGAAGTTCTAATCCATCATCTCTATAAATAGTCTGGAAATTAAAACCTTTGGTTTCCAGACCAGCTAACACTGCCAAGTGAGAACTCTATTTACCTGTTACTTCATGTAGAAAACCCAAGCACTTACCAACCAGGAGTGCTTAGTTAAGAACATCATAACTTTCACTCTGCCCTAACAATGAACATAAGCACCTTATTCTTGTCAAGTACTAATCAATGCACATTTCATCACCACTGCACCTCCTCTGTGTTGGCTGATGGTGTCTCTGCTCATGGCAAAATCGGGAGGAAATGGGAGATTTTGGCCAAGAACAATTGGCAAAGCCCGACTTTTACAGGATGTGTCATGGGCTCTTTAACATTTGCACAGGAGTAACAGGACTTTGGTTCATATGATTCTGCCCAAAAGATACACGCACAGTAAACTGGTGGGAATCCAGCTCATCCAGGGCGTGGCAGCCACACAAGGATTGGAACCTAGAGGCAGAAGGATTCCAGGTATCTTGCTGGTTTGACCACAAATTACCACCCAGCAGGGACCCTGCTGTTCCTCTCCCCATGGCAGGCACCGAAGCCTCTGCTTTGAGGGAATGGAGAGACAAGAGAAGGAAAGATTTTCTCACAGGTATTGGGTTGGCCAGGGCTGTTCCCTTGCTGTGTACCCCACATTTCCAGCCCTCCCACTCTGCAGAGACACTGTGAAGTGTAAACAGTTCTCCACTCACCTGTCTGGGAATCTCTGTCACTCGCCCCAGTGCCTTCCTCATCATTCTGCCCCAAAGCAGGGTCACCTTCAGGGTCAGACACTTCTCTGGCATCATCATAACCATCCCCTGTGACATCTCCAGGCAGGGCAGGGGCATCTGATGTGAAGATGTGAAGTAATTAAGAGAATATTCACAGTGAAGGTAGAAATAAGCTACAAGCTGCAGATGCACTAGCCTAACTGGTCCCTGGGGATCTCTCAGCACTTAACTTCCACCCTCAGAGCAGGAAGAGGAGCCCTCCTCTGGAACCTCAGACTGGGGGATTTCACATATCACATTGATTTGATACATTTCAATAGCTGGTTGAGAGGCATTTGGTTACAATAATTACAATGTGTTCTCCTGATAATGTTTACCCCATAAACTGCCATCAGACACCACTGGGAGCTAATCCGGCTAATAAGAGCATGACATGGCCCTTTGAGTGTAAAATCTGCATGTCCCACCCACCCCCCTATCACAGTGTATATAAGCTGCTATAGCAGAATTCCAGGAAAGGCAGGAAAGGAACATTGCAGCACTGATGACATCTCTACTTCGATGTGCCCTCTTTACAAATGGTGAGTAACCCTAGTGATCATGGCAGTGAGGGTCACAGGGCAGTGACCTGAAGCAAGCACCACGTGGGCAGCTCCTGAGTGAACTGTTCCTTCCATCCCTGCAATGAGTCTCTGTTATTACCTAGGGCATCACATGCTTCCCTATCCCTGGGCCTCCACACAGTTCTTATAATGCACCTGGTCAGTGCCCCCAGCATTACGCCAATAGAAAATACTGGTTGGGAACTTTGTGGTTTTCTTAACAAACCATTATTGTCCTAACTGGGAAATACAGTTAGTTTTTCGTCAGGGTGACGTTTCTTCCAGTAGGTGGATTCACTGCTCACCTCGGCCATCTGGAGTCTGGGGGACGTCGTTCAAGGCAGGCTCCTCTACGTTATCGTAATCCAACTGAGACCGCTCCGGGGAAGCTCCCTCTGGAACAGCAAACACCACACTCAGCCCCTGTCACCAGCAGTGTCTCTTCAGTGCAGGTGGCCCTTATAACTAGAGCAGTTTATCATGGTAGACGTGTGAGGGGGATGTCAAAGGGGCCCATGGTGAGAAGGGCACAAGTTAGAGAACTACAGTGAAACAGGAGTCCCAGAAATAACTAGGGGCCAATCCTGTCCCTGCAGAATCCAACAGCAGCTCTTGTATGTGTTTCAGTGGGAGCAGGATCTGGGCTTGTGCTGAGATAACAGGTTGGAACACGGGCGCTGCCAGGCCAGAGCTGGCCTGTGTGAATCCAGCTGATCTCTGCAGACAGGTTTGAATTTTCCTGTTACCCTGCGGAGGGGGAACCTCCCCTCTGCAGGAATTAAAGCTCCCGCTGGGAGGTGACTGGCCTGATCCTTTGTGAGCTCCTGCTCTCCACTAGCCCCTCAGGCAGCCCAGGTCTCAGCTTGGCAGCGCTCCAGCTTCTCAGCAGAACTGGCTCATCTGCTCAGTGTCTCCTCCCCCAGCCACAGGCTAAACTCCCACAGGGCCCAAATTCATGGACTCCCTTGAGAGCAGCTGGGGTAGAAATGCCGCCCTGTTTATAACTAGAGATGGGCCCAGGCCAGGAAGTTCAAATCCAGGGGGTTGTTTCAGCTTGTTATAGTGACAGGTGTCAGCTGCAAAACTGAGATCCAGAGCTGGGGTCAGAATCTGGAAATCCCCCCACCCGCGATGTTCTGGTGGGTTCGGATCAGTGAGTTGGGTTGAGCCCACCTGTAATTATTACACAAGACAATCTTCTCGTCTCTCTGAGCAATGTGAGTTGAGCTCCACTGGGCTCTGACACCTTTATCCAAAGAGACTGACCCATCTCCTCCAGTTCCTCACCTGGGGAGGTCACTGGGAGCCCCTCCAAGGGGTCTGTGCTCAGGAGATGGTCACATGTTTCTATCCTGAGATTCTGACAGAAATCTTGTTCAATGGGATTAGACCCAACTGTGTAAAATGGGAACCGTGTCAGGGGAAATGGCTGTGATTGCAGAAAGTGTCATAGAAATTCTGTTCTCTGCCCAGATTTGTGTCTCTCGGCCTGAGTCTGCCCCTCCCCCGTTACCTTGTTCTGATCCAGGATCGTTTTCCCCCTCGCTGTCCCCGGTGTAATACTGAAGCTTCGTCACTGAATCATCTGAATAGGAGACTGGAGAGACGAGAACCAGAAATTCATCACAGTGAGAACAGCAGAACTGTGGGAATGGGAACACACCCGGGGCCTGGAGCACAATTTCCGGTCTCAGTCTGGTTGTCCTTCTAGAGAAGATGCTGAATCACAGCTACTCTGAGCGGTGAGAGGCTGATGCAGACTCCCCAAGAGAAATCTCCATTTCATTGTGGAAAATGTGACTGAGAGGATAATACAATCTGACCTGAAGGATGCTGGTAATTCACATACCCTGTGGGGTGAGTGAAGGGCACATCTCTGGCTATGGGTCCAGGCCAGGGTCCACAATGGTCCTGGCCACCTCAGCCAAAGAGAAGACTCCTCCTTCTTAAGGGCAAATACCCATCTCCCCCATTAATCATAGAATCATAGAAGATTAAGGTTGGAAGAGACCTCAGGAGGTCATCTAGCCCAACCCCCTGCTCAAAGCAGGAGCAAGGATTACTAAGCATAAGCAAAACATCCACAGTGCTTGGCCTGGGTTAGCCCTAAAGAAGATATAGAGCTTGCTTATTATAGAAGCTTCTATTACTTTTTGAAACTTCTTTGTCTATGTGTGTTTCCCTGCCTTAACCTTGTAAATAACTCATTTCTTCTCCTATTTAATAAATCCTTAGATAGTTTATTACAGGATTGGCTACAAACATCTTCGTTGTGAGTTCTAAGGTCCAATTGACCTGGGAGAAGTGGCTGGTCCTTTGGGACTGGAAATTACCTGAATGCTGTTGTGATTTTTGACGTAAAGGACCATCTAGCGCAAAGCTAAGCTCACCTAGCTGACAAGATAGACCGGAGTACCAAGGGGACTGTCTGTGACTCCATGGTTAGGCTGTGTATAATGCCTGAGGAGTTTACACTTGTTACATGGTTGGTGAAATCGAAGTATAGAATTCACAGCCAATCTGCGGTTTGTGCCCTGCTTCCTAACAGTCTGCCCTGAGCCTGGTACTCACGCACTTGAGCCACAGCAGGACAGCTTGACGTAGGCCAAGACAGGCCCAGAGCAGAGTTTGTGATTCACTCTAGCCATCTTGACTGTGATCCTGGGGGGTGCCTTGAACACAGCCCTTGGGAAGGATGTTCCCATCTGACATTGAGACAAAATGGCACAAAGGATAAAAGGGCCGGGACTCAAAGTCATGAGGCTCTCCTGGGCTGATCTCTCTGCTCCGGGGGCAGGAGGGAGTTGACCCAGCAGGCCAATGGCTGTGGTGGGAGAGGGGCACAGAACATCCCCTGCCCCAATGCTCCAAAGCAGTTTTCAAATGATAGTTTAGCCTGGCCCCAGACAGTCGCTTTCTTGACCCATAACTGGTTACAATCCAAGGCTGCAGGATGGGGAGAGTGACATTAACCGTCCCTAGAATTGGGACTTGCAGAGTATGGTGGGAAGGAAGCCGATCTTCATCTGTCTACAAGAGTAACTGCTGGACTCACCCCAGCCCCAACTCCTGCAGTATTCACAGCCAGGGCTGGGAGAGAAACAGAATTTTAGTTTGCTGGCCATTGTAAAACACATTTTAAAAATAATTTGGGGTTGAGCAAAAATGACTTTTTATGAACATTTTGGCTAAGTTAAAAGTTTAAAAAAAGAGAGAAAAATTCATATTGAATGAAACAATTTTGGATTTTTTGACATTTTCAAAATGTTTTAAAATTTTTTATTAATACAGTAAAGGAAATTTGTAAATGAAAGATAATTGCAAATTGAAAAAACCAAAATGTTCTGTGTAGAAAATGTTGAAACAAAATGTATTATGTGTGTTTGTGTTTGGAACAACTTGGTGAAATTGATGTGAATTTGTAAAATGTTTCGGTATCTCTGAGTCTGTATTTTTCCCTGTATACATAACCCTTCTCCCCCCCTTGGCAACACAATCATCCAACCATCGTGAGTGATCTCGCCTGCGCTGTGGTCTCGCTACAATACTTGGCAGGGCAGGTGTCTTTGGTGACTGAAATTCAGCATGAACCCCTGGTGAGACAGGAGCGTTGTCCCCTTCAAGTAGCAGCTTCGGTGAGCTCAGAGTGTCAGAGGCTGCAGGCTGTACCGATAATGGAGAATCGATGGTTGGCTCTAGAGGAGACACATCTAATGGCTTCTCTGGAGTAATGTTGCTTGGAGATGAGCAGCTTTTCAGCTGATCAATGTGATGATGCCAAAC
This sequence comes from Terrapene triunguis, assembly GCF_002925995.2. Lineage (NCBI taxonomy): Eukaryota > Metazoa > Chordata > Testudines > Emydidae > Terrapene > Terrapene triunguis. The sequence goes on along the minus strand of NW_020664698.1, from coordinate 31,638 downwards.
TTGTCCACTGGCAATCTGGACCTTATATGAGATAGAACCAGTGACCTCAATGACTGCTGAAGGAACCTACCTCCATAACTTCTACAAAGACACTTTCTTGTTGTGTGAAGGAACCGCAGGGTAGATGATAGGGAGGAATCCAGAGCATGATCCTGCTTGTGTTCCAATTCCTCAGATAGGTCATGGTTGAGATGTTGAACCCATGTCTTAAGACATTGTCCCATGAGTAGCTCGGCTGGGCTAACTCTGGTACTTGGGCATGGAGTGACATGTTGTGTAATGAGGAATCTGGCAAGCCTTGTCGGCCAGTCTCCCTTGATGATCCTCATTATAGCATCTTTGGTTGTTGCTGTTCAGCTGGATCATTTGCTTGGTGATGGCATGGGGCAACGGTGACAGCTCGAATAAGATTGCTTTTGGTGAAGTTCCTGGACTCGTCAGCTGTAAAAGCAGTTTCGTTATCAGATATGATAGTATCTGGTGATAAATGAGTCATGAACAATTGACACAGAGCAGTGATCGTTGCAGTAGTACTTAGCATGACACTCCACCATTGCATTTGTGGTAACATGACTGAAGGTGTTGGCTTGTTATTGGAGAGAATTCCTAGATGTGTCTTGTAGTCAGTATGAATCTCAAACACAGACTGTAAATGTAATTGTGGAATTTCTTGGCTGCAGCAATGGCAGTGAGATCATCTTTATCAATTTGTGCATAGTTTCTCTCAGAGGATGTAGGTGATAGGTGCCTCTTTTCTCTCTGGAACGGGTTGGCTGAGAATGGCTCCAACGCCATAATGTAATACATCATAGGTAATGATCAATGGCCTCTGTTTTTCATAGTGAATGAGGATGGAGTCAGACGTCAGTAACTTCTTGACATTCCTGAAGGCTTCTGCATGCTGGCAAATCCATTTCTTTGGAGCTCCCTTGTCAAGAAGGTGATGAAGAGGTTCAGTAACTGTTGCCTTTTTTGGAAAACATGGTAGTGGAAGTGTTGCCTGGATTTGAGGGGTGTGTGTACCCCAGAATGTGATCAAGATAATTGCAACCATATCATGTGCATTCAGCTACTATGACTTAATAAAATAGAACACCACATAGTTAAGGTTTAATTTGATTAAGGAGGCTTCTGAAGGCAAGGTCAAATGCTAGCTGTATGCTGGCAGTTTCTGCTAATCAGAATGGGAGGAGGGGAGAGAAAAAGTCAACAATGGAGACTGAAAGCAAATAAGTGGAAGAGAACCTTCAATTTGGGTGCCTTTGATATAGAATCTTATTATGATTAAGATTGTTAGGAATGTTTGTTGATAAATAGTTTATTGATGTTAGGAGAAAGCGATGACTCAGTAGGGATCACTATGAGCTATGTGTTTTGTAAAAGCTAGTTATAAAGAGGACTAGATATAGAATGTACTTTGGAGCAGCCCTCTGAAGATGTCTGTAATGGGGTTGGCACCCACCTCTCATGAGTGCCCCCTTCTGGTTGAGCGTGTCTGAGTTCTTTAGTTCTGGTGACCCCTTTCAGTGGTTCTCAGGTGGGTTTGCCAGTGACACAGTGCTCCGGCCGAGTCACACTGTCTGCCTGTTAACCAGCATAAACCGCTTTCGGGTATATGGTCCACCGAGGCCTATCTCAATACCCCTCTGCTGGTGTCTCTCTCTAGCCCTCCCTGGGCTTTGGTCTTTAAGTAGTCCAGACCTGATATGGGGCTGTATCCCCAGGGCTTCCTCCCTGGAGACACTATCTTCCTGCAGCCCTCCCCAGGCTTAATCCCTACTCAGTCCTAGCAACCAGCCAGGAGCTCCCTCAATGCTCACCCGGTCCCTGCTAGCAAACCATCCATGGCACTGCTGATCTTCCAGGCAGCTAGGACTGCAGTCCTTTCTTCTGCTCCAAGCAGCAACTAACTACTGCTCTGTACCTCCTTTTATATGGACCTCCTAGGCCCTGATTGGCTGCTTCTCCTACAGCTACTCTAACCTGCTTGGAGGACCACTCCACTGCTTCTTTCCTAGGATGGATGTGGCAGAACCCTGAGGTCTCCAGCAGGAGGCCTTTGGGCCTAGTCCACCCCATCACAGTGTCCTAAGAGAGACATTTTTCCTGACACCTTTTCTCCCCAGCAGGTAAACAACTGGCCACTGCAGACCAGCTGTCAATTACTCAATACCTGCTCAGAATTTAAGTAAATGTTTGGGATGTTATATTCCTATTTCTTATGTCTCTGTGTGCTTAATTGGAATAAATTGTAGTTGTAAATAAGAGCATCCTTACTTGTATCATTTTTCATCAGCTGGAGTGCTATGTTCCCACTGAGTTATTCCTGACACTGCCTGCAGTGAAAAAGTTATGTTACCATTGCTGTGGGTTCTGAAAACCCTTGGTAACAGAAGTTGAGCAACCCTAGAAAAGTTTGAAGTTCCTGTTTGGATTTTGGATCATGGATTGCCCGTACCTTGTTTTCTGTTGGGTGGATATCAGATGCATCGACAGCCCAAGAAGGTGACACTTGTAGCTCCAAATTCACATTTTTCCTTCTTGATTCAAATACTTGACTTTGCAAATCAGCACAAGACTTTTCAAAGTTGCTTGGCAAGCTCATCCTTGACTGATACCATAATCAGGATGTCGTCAAAATATACTTATAGCACCTGGAATTCTGGAAAGTAGAGTTCCCATGAACCATTGGAAAATTCCCAATGCAATGAAAATCCCAAACTGGAGACACCTGACTCGAAATTTTCGATGAGTGATCATCGTCTGTGCATCTGCCGCATCTTTGTCAACAATCACTTCTTACATTTTTGGGCAAGATTGAGTTTTCTGAAGACTTTTCCTCCAGCAAGAACAGGGAGCAGTTGGTTAACAGCAGGCTCTGGGTAAAACGCTGTTTAAGTGCCTTGATCAAAGTGCACTTATAATCTCCAAAGATTCTAACTTTGCCATTTAGCTTGAGTATGGGTACTTGGTGTAGCCCATTTCATATCTGTAGCTGGCTCAAAGATTCCCTCTGCAAGGAGACATTCTCGTTCTATGTCAGTCTTTGGACATAGGGCAAATGGTACATTCCTGACCTTCATGTGGATCGGCACGACTGTCGGATCCAGGTGAAACAACTCTGGAGGCCCCTTGTAAGCTTCCAATTCTTCAGAAAACACGTGAGGGAATTCATCAGTGATCTTTCTTATTTACTCTTTGTTGATGGCATAGATGCCTTGCATGTTGATTCCCAGCTGTGTGAACCAGTTCCTGTCTAAGATACTTTTATGTTGACTTTTTGTGATGATGAGAGGCAAATATTCATATTACAGTTTCCGATGAGGTCAACATTTTGTCCATTGTAGTCTTGAAAGCTGCACAATGGATTTGACAAATTGGGAGGACAATGCGAGAAAAACTGACAGAATGTGTCTTCATGGATGATTGACACTGCAGAACCAGAGTTGACTTCCATTTTGCACTCATGATAATTGATAAGCACTGTTGCAAATATTTCAGAACCTCAAGATTCCTTGTTGTGGATGGTTCCAAATGTAGAAAGCTTCTTGATATCATTTTCGAAGGAAGCATCAAGTATGTTTGATGCACGAGGATGAGAATACTGGTCATTGTCCTTTTGTTTCATGCTTTTAACTTTGATTGGCAGAATTTCTCAACGTGACCTTTCCTTTTGCAGAAATGGCACTTTGTGCCTTTGAATTTCCAAGCAGAGTGTTGATGCTGTTCCCCTCAGCCTTAGCAGATGTTCAGGTGATTAATCTGGTCCGATGACATTAATGTGTTTGAGTTCCCATTGTTCTGCTGAATTTGTCGACGATGATAATCTTTCTGATTGTGAAGTACAGCATTCATGTTGGTTGCCATGACACAAATTTCCTCAGTGTGCAATGATGCTGTTTCGGTGGCCAAGACCTTTTCCTGAGGGACAGTGAATGTCAAATTTGGCTCCGCAAGGAGATGGCACTGAAGTGCTTTCTCCTGAACTCTACAGTCAAGGCGATCTCGCAGCATGTTGGTGAGAACATAACCAAAGTTACAATGGTTGGCGATGCGATGCATCTTGGCAATATAGGCGGCAATGCCCTCGTCAGCTCAATGATTTCATTTATGAAATTGAAATCTCCAAACAGTGACAGATGGCATAGGTGAGAAATGTGCCTTCAGCAAAGCTACGATTTTGTCGTATGTCTTGGTCTTGGGCAAAGCTGGTGCAATGAGTGACCTTATAATGAATGTCAAATATCTTGGACCCATAGACTATCAAGAGAACAGCCTGTTTTGGTTAGCAGTCACTGATCTTATTTGCTTCAAGATAATAAGAAACTGTTTCTGAATGAGAATGCCACGATTCAGGGTGAGTTATGTTAAAGTCTTCAGTGTGTCCCAGCGTGGTTATTTCAAGTCAAAGGTGAACAACATTGTTCAGATGCCAAGGTGGCCCCTCTAAACTGGAATACTTGCTGTTCATTTCTGAGATCACAATTTTCTACCTGAGTGGTTCTAGAATCACACTGCTTGTGTTTAATCTTCAATAGAATGCCATGCTTGTGGCCAGAAAAGTTAGGGGTTGTATTTGTGTGGTGAGGAACACGTGTAATCTCTCACAGTCAGCAGCAACAATGAAATCTTATATTTTGTATGTCAGGAAAAGCAAATCTACAGATGAACTGGCCACTAGCAAGGAGGAAACTTCACTGAACGCCAAGCAAAATCCTTTTCTTCTAGACAACAACTGGCTGGCACTAACAGTAGCACCGCTAGTGAGTGAATTCCCCTACATAAAAATGTTCTCCTTTGCATACATAACATTCACCTAAATTGTTTTAACCAAAACTTGCACCCAGCTCCAATCACAAGCTCACACGGGGCTGAAGCTCCAGTGATTTAGCTCTGGGTCAGGGCCTCTGAATGGAAAGTGACTTTCATATTTGCTCCCTCTTAAGATTGAAACACACAGACCTGAGCGACTGAACATCTCCTGCTTCTCTCTCATCAGGTTATAGTCAATCTCCTCATACACGGCCTCAGAGAAGGGATCCAAGGGTCTTCTGGAACCTGAAAACAAAGGGCAGGGTTTGCACAGGGTCATAGAAACCAGAGATGGGAAACCCTAGGGGATCATCCAGCCCCTCCCCCTGGGCCCAGTGCGAGCCTGAACCCTACAGCACATTCCTACTGCTCTGTCCAGACTTGATTTAAATGTGACAGGTGACGGGGACAACATCCCTTTCCACAATCTCTGATACTGGCTCCAAAGGCTAGTTCACTGTCAGGAAGTTTCTTCACATTCAGCCAAAATGTTTCCTCTTTAATCTCATCCCATTATTCCTGATTATTGCCCTTTGGAGAATCTTAAATAATTCTTCCCCCACACTGGTGTTTACACCTTTCTGCAAAATGGTGATAGCACTTTTTTTCCATACAGTTTAAGACTAGAAGCGACCATTAGAACATCTAGTCTGAACTCCTGTATATATTTCACCCAGATACATCCATGTTTGAGCCCAAAGTCTTAGTTAGACTAAAGCATTTCAGTCCTCAGGAGAACAAACTGTTGTGTGCCACAGGCGGAGCACAGGAGGGACTGAGATACCACTAATGCCCAGTGTCCATGCAATGGAAGGGAATTGATTAGGTGAGAGATGCCAGATGATCCTGGAAGGCGATTCCTGCTCCATGCTTCAGAGGAAGATGAAAATCCCCCAAGGTTCCTTTTTTGCCAATCTGACCTGGAAAAAATTCTTTCCTGACCCAAATCTGATGACCCAAATCTCAGCTAGGTGTCTAAGAAAGATTCTTCTCTGTACCATCTCAGAGTCTGTTCCAGCTCATCCAGCCTCCCTTCTATAGCTGTGACCAATCTCAGATGCTACAGAGGAGGGAAACCTGTCCCCCACAAATATGCAAGAGGAGAGAGAGGGCCCAACGCCTTCCTGACCCCTGAAGATGACTATCTGAAGCCCTGAAGCATGAGATCTGATTATATGTTGGGATATGTTAGGGTTAAGTAAAGACTTGGGAAGCTGCTGGTGTGCTGACATGGCATTAAGGGATAAGGGCACAGGCAAGCAGTGTTTCTCCATTTGATAAATAAGTTGCCATCCTTTTCCCTTCCCTGTTGCTTGCTGAGAATTGATAAACATTGCAGCTGCATAAGGAATGTAGTTGTCTAAAGAATACCCTTTGTGTAAAAGAAGTGTTATCTCGCCCTCCCTTCCTTTCCCAGCTATATAGACGAGCCCTGAGTCATGGCCCCTCCCTCCCCTGAGAACTGCTGATTAAGGGAACTTGTGACAACAAATTACTGCAAAGAAATGTATGTTCAAGGTAAAAATGTGTGTATAATATGTGTAATGCTGTAATCAGTCAATCAGGGTGGGTATAATCATAGTATGGGTGTTTCTAGTGCTTAATATGGGATTTGGGGGTGTTATAGCAGATGTAGGCGTTTACATACTAACTTAAATAAAAAGCGTGTGCTGTAACTAATCCAGTGCTTACTGGACAATTGGGTCGAGGGGAACAAGTACCACAATAAAGAAGTCCATCTACTCAATCCGTCTCTGGGTCAGCTTGCTCATTCTTCTCTAACATTATAGACATTGCCCTAGTGCTAAACTGTGACTGTTATGTGTATGTTAATGGCAATCCTGTTCTCTATCTGCCTCCCAGGGTGCTGGTAGCTAATATTTGTACAGTTTTATAGATGCAAAATCCTCTATAAGAGCCACTTATGAGTATAATACAGTATAATGCTCCTTTCCAGAATTTCTCCTTCCTAAGATTCTGTTTCCACTGGATTTCTCTCTACAGAACTATTTTCCCAGCTCTATTTTTGTACCCTTTTTTGTCTGACATCATTTCCAGTCTATGTAGGTCCCTTTCCGTGTTATCTCTCCTCACTGATATTCAGAACTCCTCCTGTGACAGATATTGCAACCCCATGCAGTATCATTGGGAACCATTGTATGAAATCTGTGAATGGTTTAGGTATGATTGTGTTTTACGCCATGGATGAGGGTTACCACAGGTCCTCCAGGAAGAAAAAACAATGGAGGATTATTGAGGTGAAACACTGAGATCGTAAACAATCCAGAGAGGTACCAGGCCTTGGGGCGATGGGCATGGACTGGTACAAACTGGGCTACCAGCAGGGCCGGCTCCAGGGTTTTTGCCGCCCCAAGCAGGAAAAAACAAAACAAAACAAAACAAAAAAGCCGCGTTCGCGATCTGCAGCATTTCGGAAGCAGCTCTACCGCCACCGATTCAGTCTTCGGCGGCAATTCGGCAGCTGGTCCCTCACTCCGAGAGGGAGTGAGGGACCCGCCGCTGAATTGCCGCCGAAGAGCCGGACGTGCCGCCACCCTCTTCATTGGCCGCCCCAAGCACCTGCTTGCTGGGCTGGTGCCTGGAGCCGGACCTGGTTACCAGAGACCAGGAGACAAAGAAAGTCTTTTGGTAGAAAAGGCTGAGTTTAAACAAACTCAGGGCCTTCGTTTTGATTCAGGAAATGAACAGGATCTTCTGCACACGGGAAGGCCAATGCTGTATGATTTGAAGGGACATTGCTGTACCAGGCTGCCCATGAGGAAGATGGGTGATTTCTGGTATGTCTAGTAAGTGTGAAGGAATTTGGTATTTTTTGTGTGTTTTCTCTGTGAAGCTTTTATCCTACTAATAAGGTGCAGTCAGGTGAGAAAGAGTTGGGAGGTAATTTGTAACTGCTGGCAATACACTGTTCATAGCATGCGGAGAGAAAGCACAGCATGGGGGCTGGACTTTAAGCAGCCTGGCTTCTGGGGATATCACAGTGGAAGGCAGGGGGTTGTGCAGCCTTTAGACCCTGGTCAGGAGGAAATGGGACTGGGGGGGTTCTACCCAGAGACAGGGGATGACTGGAGCCTGAGGTGTGATTTGGGACTCCTGGAGTGCACCACGGGGAGGGAACGGGGGGGATACAGATGCAGTTTCCCTTAAACTGTGATGCTCCCTAGCTAGTATCATCTCCAGATTTCATGGCTGGGCTGTTCAACTGCCAGACAGTTAATGAAATATTAAATGAGAGAGGAGTAAACAGGCATCCTCAGCCACCCCACCCAGCCCGGTATCACCCCTCACTCTGACACCCTGCAGTCCCCTTCTATTGCACAGGGCTTTCACACAGTGTCACCAATCAGCACCCACCTCTGCGCTTTGCCCTGGCACTTCGCACCTGCGCCCCCAGGATGATTAAGACCAGGCAGAGCAGGGCCCCCAGGATAATGCAGATGACCACGGGTACCGTGACTCTCCCACTGTCGGTCGGAGGGCGTCGCGGGGGACCTGGATGGAAATGAACATTCGACAAGGAGAGATTATCCTGTGAGAGTCGCGGGGAGAGGGGAGCAAGGAGCTCCCCAGTCACTCATTGCACGGCCCAGGCCAGCAGGGTAACGAGCTGGGACACAGTCTGTGAAGTATGGGGGCAGCTCACAGGCTGCTCTTTAAATCATGGGCCCTGCCCTGTCAGCTGAACCAGCAGACAGGAATCCTCTGGCTCAGCAGGGCCTGCAGCTCCCACTCGGGTGTCCTTCGCCCTCAGATGTCACAGGTCATGGAAAGGAGCTCCTTCCCTCAGGCTGCAGCTTGCAGCTCCTCCTCTGTGACCCAGCCCCAGGGAAATTTAACCCTTGATAGAGAAGGGGGATGGTTTACCTGGGGTATTTGGTGAATCTGTCGTCTGTGTCAGACCTGCAAAGGGAAAGGGAGGAGAGTTGGAGTTTGGAGCAAGGGGGAGGTGACATGTTTGTTACCAGGGGGAACCTCACCTCTGAGAGTCCCTGGTTGTCTCCAGCTATCACCTCCACAAAGTCCCTCAAAGTAGCACAGGGCCTGTATGTTAGTGATTTAGGGCCCAAGTCCCTTGTGCTCTGTGCAGCGATGAGGACGCTACTAATAAACAAGCACACTGGGTCCTGTGATGGATGCAGGGGTTATGTGGGCTGATGCCTGAGCCAATCTGACCCCACAAAGGTTCCACCCCACAGCATCCATGATGCTCCTGCACACAGGACATGGGGGGGCCTGATCTGTGACCAAGGTGGGGGAGGGTGGGCTCATCCATCCTCCTCCCCTGAAAATTACAGTATGTAACAGAAACATCTCCTGTCACTCACCTGAGCAATTCACCGCAGCATCTTCCTTATGGTCACAATTACTCTCACCCCAAGGCTTGGAACAACAGTCCCAGAGAGATGACTCTGTCCCTCTGCAGTTCACCATCTGTACCCAGATGGGACCAGACCCCTCACCGAATGCAGCCTCGCCCAGGGCAGATACAGCAGATCCACAGCCCAGTTGTTTACACACAACGTTAGCATCCGCCATGTCCCAGGAGTCATCACAAACTGTTCCCCAGGAGCCATGGTACCAAACCTCCACTGTCCCCGAGCATTTGTCGTCTCCTCCCACGACACGTAACTTCTCCCGGTCTGGAAATGCAGAAACCTCACATGTTACTGGGACAGCTGGGAAAGTTCTCAGGGACCAAGAGGGAGACACAGAGAAGCAGAGATACCTGTGCAGCTTGTAGAGTTCGGGCATTCGGTAAACAGCGTCTGAGGTGGTTTCCTTTTCCTTCCTATGGAGAGAAAGCTGAGGTGAGTGGATGGGGCAGTGTGTGCGATGCAGGTTCGAGTAGGGATTATCGGTATTTCACACCCCTAATACCAGGGCTTTATAAATTGGCTGAAAGCCAAAATCTGGGTTATTGAATAATTAATTAGCTACTCAGCTGTTACTCTGGATTTTGCAGTCTTTAAGCAGCTCCCTGCTGGTGGGTGTGTCTCTTTATGTAACTGGCAGGACAGTATCTGATTCTCCTCTAGCTCTCCCCGTGGACAACCCCCCTGACCCCTCTGCCCAGAGATTGGAATGGAAACAGACACCTGAGCTGTAACTCACCTTCATTACCGCAGGAACCAACAGAAGAGGGAAAGTAATATTGAGAGGGGGCTCTATAGGAGCTGCAGGTCTGAACTTCCCCACACGGAAAGGCAGTGTTCTCCAGTGGTTATGGTGCTGCACTCGGACTTAAAAAACTGGGGTTCTATTTTTGTTTCTGCAACAGATCTGCTGTGTGACTTGGGCAAGTTCCTTCACCTCTCTGTCATCTGTTTCCCCTCTCACTCGTCTCGTCTATCTCGACTGTAAACTCTGTATGGCAGGGCCTCTCTCGATTTGTGTTTTGACAGTGCCTGGGGCAATGAGGCCTTTGGGGATTTTAGGTGTTACCATAATATAAATAATACTTGAGACACAGATCTACAGATCACCTTCACAGCCCAAACCTCTGATTGTTATTCCTTGGAAGATGTTTACCAGAAAGGCACACGAATCATGTTCTTTAATAGGTAACACTTACTGGCTCTTACTAGAGGCCTGAGCCAATGCTCATTAAGGCACCATGGGTGACCTTGGGACACTTCATCTCTCTGTGGCTCCATTCCCTGTCTGTAAAATGAGGGTAATAATGCTCTCCTGAAAGGCTCTGCTGCTGTATGAGTGAGACTTGAGAGATCAAGATTCTGATCCCAGTAACAAGGATTGCGAAGGGCTTAGAATTTGTTCATGCTAATTAACCATTGAAACAATTTACCAAGGGATATGGGGAGTCTCCTTGATATGAAGTCATTAAATCAAGACTGGATGTATTTCTAAAAGATGTGCTCTAGCTCCACTAAAATGTACTGGCTTGATGCAGGAATTACTGGCAGTCTCTTCAGCCCTTAAAATCTGTGATTCCGTGACTTCACTGGGTGTTGGATTAGGCCCTAATTGTGGTTGCGGTGAAATGTATTTCTGTGTAATAGCGATGTCCGTGTTTGTTATTAACAGGCCACATTACTATTTCTAGAACCTCAGATACCGAAAAGAAGTTTGTACCATTGCTGAGAATGTTATATAGCTATAGATATAGATTTATATAATTGTTATATTTTGTTACTTTTCACTAGATCTTTTTATCAAATACATACACATCTATTTATAATGTATATAAATGTGTATGTATTTGATAAAAAGAGCTAGTGAAAAGTAACAAAATATAATAATTACATCAAAATCTTTCAGTGAGCTAGACCTGACTGTTGAATGTGTGTGTGTATATATGTTTGCTATTTACCTTCACAAGCAATATGGGTTTCTTCTACTCTGTTACACGATTGTTGTTTCCAAGGGTCTGACGGGCATTGCCAAAGGGAGCTGTGCTGCTTATCGCACCGAACACCATCCACCCAGGTGGGGCCAGAGCCGCTTCCATGTGTAAACTCTTTCAAAAGTGTCCCTCTGTCTCCACAGTCCAAGTGTTTGCATATAAGTGCCCTGGTGACGGCATCCATAGGACTGTTGCAGACACTGCCCCAAGTCCCACTGTAGAAAACCTCCAGTCGCCCAGCACAGTCACTGCCACTCACCAGTCTCAGATCCGTGAATTCTAGGAGGAAATGCAGAAGTTGGGTGTGAAGTTTTCTGATTCTGAAATACACGAGGGGTTTAACGGCTCAAATCCCAGAGATCGCTAACAACTCTGCCCATTTTTCTACAGAAAAATCAGAGACATTCTTCTGGAGACCAGTGACCTGCCCATGAGCAATGAAATTATTATTTAAAAGACACCATTTACCAACAGTTGCAAACAGTGGTACCCGAGATTCAGAAATCAAGGTGACATTTGCAGTACCCCTTGGTATTAACTGTTGGCAATGCTGACTTTTTAATGGTGACCACTGCAAGTGGGTAGGTAGCGGGGAGAGAGAGAGAGAGAGAGAAAGGAAAAAGGACATAAACTTTCTGACATCCTCAGCTCACTCCTCAGACACCCATATACTTCATGAAGTCCCCTGATTATCAGACCCACGGGAGCATTCAGAGAACAGACCTGAGCAGAGAACTCCTGCATCCTCTTTGTGTCTGCAGTTGTGCTGGCCCCATCCCCTGGAAGGACAGTCCCAGAGATTGGATTCATTCCCAGCGCAGTTCACATCATCCAGCCAGATCTGCCCGGATCCTTGCCCATCATGAGCAGAGACAGTTGCATTGATGGCGTGTCCACATCCAAGTTGTTTGCAAACGACATTGGAGTCTGACAGATCCCAGGAATCATCACAGACTGTCCCCCAGCTGCCATTGTAATAAATCTCCACTCTCCCGGCACAGCGACCTGCCCCATTCACCAGTCTGATCCGCCTGCTCCCTGCAGGGATAGATCCCAACTGTCAATGTGCAATATAATGATAACTAAACAGCTTCCATGCAAATCAATGATGATGCTACAATGGCTGAGATATTGAAAAATGTGTGTCTTTAACAAGAAACAGTCAGTAGAATTAGGAAATGTTGAAGACTTTGTGAAGAAACTTCTGCTAAAAGCATTTAAAGGGACAGGACCTAACCCTGAACCTTTAGTCATCTGAGTCATCCTTATGGGACAGCTCTTGTAAGTAAGAACTACTAGTGAAGCTAAAGCTTGGCAGAATCAGCTCCTACTTGGAAAACTTGAACATTTTCAAACAGTTCTTCAATAAGCATTTTAAGAATGTTCAGGAAATTTCAGATTAACAAATTTACCCCAAATTCCAATTTTCTTTTACATTTTTACAGAGTTGGAAGGTTCCAGAGGCTTGGAGAAAATCAGACTTGTTGGGACCCATTTATTTTCCAAATAAAGGAAGAAAGGCAGGTGGATACATGTACCTACGGTAAAGTCTAATAGACTTAGGGCTCTAGTCTAATGCTGCTGAAGTTAATAGCAAAGCTCTCCCTGCCCTAATGGGAGCAGGAATGGGCCCTTACTGTGCCGTAGTTACCCTGCAACTGGAATGGGCATGAACAATGATTTCAGTGCAGCCACAGTACAGTGCATGAGATAGGTGTTTATTTAAAAAAACCTGTTATTTGAAGAAAGCCATTGTTTATTTAAACCCTCCCCAGAAAAGAACTGTAAGAACACAAGAGCTGCCAGCCTGGGTCAGACCAGAATCCTGTCTCCAAAAGTGGCCTTTGCCAGAGCTTCAGGGGAGTGTACAGAAGAGGGCAATTATAGAGTGACTTACCCCGGTCCTCCGCTCTTGGCTTCTGGCAGTCAGAGGCTTAGAGTAACTCTGAGCATGGGGTTGTGTCCCTGATCATCTTAGCTAATAACCATTGATGGACCTATCCTCCAGGAATTTATCCAGGTTTGTCTGAACCTATTTATACTTTTGTCCATCACAACATCCCATGGCAATGAGTTTCATGGGTAGGCTGTGCATTGTGTGAAAAAGTTCTTCCTCTTGTTTGTATTAAACCTGCTGCCTATTAATTTCATCAGGTGACACCTGGGTTTTGTATTGTGCTAATGGGTAAATAACACTTCTCAGCCGACAGGTGCGGAGGAGCATGTGTTTCGGACATTCCTTAGGGGAGGATCTATTAATAGAGAATCTCTATGTCCTAGTGAGGACGAGAGGATGGAAAATGATAAAATACAGGCATGATCTGATCAGAAACAATCAAATAAAAAAGAGTCCCATTCAATTACGTCGTGTAATGGCAGACAGCTAAAAGGAGACATGTTTTTAAAATGCTTATAAACCAGTGCTAGAAGTCTAAATAATAAAATGGGTGAACTAGAGTGCCTCGTATTAAATGAAGATATTGATATAATAAGCATCACAGAAACTTGGTGGAATGAGGATAATCAATGGGATACAGGAATACCTGGGTACAAAATATATCGGAAGGACAGAACAGGTCGTGCTGGGGGGGTGAGGGGGGGAGTGGCATTATATGTGAAAGAAAGTGTAGAATCAAATCAAGTAAAAATTGTAAATGAATCAAACTGTACCATAGAATCTCTATGGATAGAAATTCCATGCTCTAATAATAAGAATATAGCAGTAGGGATATATTACCGACCACTTGACTAGAATGGTGATAGTGACTGTGAAATGCTCAGGGAGATTAGAGAGGCTATTAAAATAAAAAACTCATTAAAAATAGTGGGGGATTTCAATTATCCCCATATTTACTGGGTACATGTCACCTCTGGACAGGATAGAGAGATAAAGTTTCTTGACACCTTAAATGACTGCTTCTTGGAGCAGCTGGTCCTGGAACCCACCAGAGGAGAGGCAATTCTTGATTTAGTCCTAAGTGGAGCACAGGATCTGGTCCAAGAGGTGAATATTGCTGGACCACTTGGTAATAGTGACCATACTATAATTAAATTTAATATCCCTGTGGCAGGAAAAACACCACAGCAGCCCAACACTGTAACATTTAATTTCAGAAAGGGGAACTACACAAAAATGAGGGGGTTAGTTAAACAGAAATTAAAGGGTACAGTGCCAAAAGTGATATCTCTGCAAGCTGCATGGAAACTTTTTAAAGACACCATAATATATATCAACTTAAATATATACCCCAAACTAAAAAAAACATAGTAAGAGAACCAGAAAAGAGCCACTGTGGCTAAATAACAAAGTAAAAGAAGCAGTGAGAAGCAAAAAGGCATCCTTTAAAAAGTGGAAGTTAAATCCTAGTAAGGAAAATAGAAAGGAGCATAAACACTGGCAAATGAAGTGTAAAAATACAATTATGAAGGCCAAAAAAGAATTTGAGAAACAGTTAGGTAAAGTCTCGAAAAGTAATAGCAAATTTTTTTAAGTACATCAGATGCAGGAAGCCTGCTAAACCACCAGTGGGGCCACTGGATGATCAAGGTGCTAAAGGAGCACTCAAGGACGATAAGGCCATCGCGGAGAAACTAAATGAATTCTTTGCATCGGTCTTCACGGCTGAGGATGTGAGGGAGATTCCCAAACCTGAGACATTCTTTTTAGATGACAGATCTGAGGAATTGTCCCAGATTGAGGTATCATTAGAGGAGGTTTTGGAACAAATTGATAAACAGCAATAAGTCACCAGGACCAGATGGTATTCACCCAAGAGTTCTGAAGGAACTCAAATGTGAAATAGCAGAACTACTAACTGTACTCTGTAACTTATCATTTAAATCAGCTTCTGTACCAGATGACCGGAGGATAGCTAATGTGACGCCAGTTTTTAAAAAGGGCTCCAGAGGTGATCCCAGCAATTACAGGCCTGTAAGCCTGACTTCAGTACCTGGCAAACTGGTTGGAACTATAATAAAGAACAATATTGTCACATATAGATGAACATAATTTGTTGAGGAAGAGTCAACATGGTTTTAGTAAAGGGAAACCATGCCTCACCAATCTACTAGAATTCTTTGAGGGGGTCAACAAGCATGTGGACCAAGCAGATCCAGTGGATATAG
This sequence comes from Terrapene triunguis, assembly GCF_002925995.2. Classification (NCBI taxonomy): domain Eukaryota; kingdom Metazoa; phylum Chordata; order Testudines; family Emydidae; genus Terrapene; species Terrapene triunguis. Next base: position 16,316 of record NW_020664698.1, on the reverse strand, counting down.
TGTACTTAGATTTTCAGAAAGCCTTTGACAAAGTCCCTCACCAAGGCTTTTATGCAAAGTAAGCTGCCACAGGATAAGAGGGAAGGTACTCTCATGGATTGGTAACTGGTTAAAAGATAGGAAACAAAGAGTAGGTATAAATTATCAGTTTTCAGAATGGAAAGAGGTAAATAGTGGTGTCCTCCAGGGATCTGTACTGTGAACAGTCTTATTCAACATATTCATAAATGATCTGGAAAAAGGGGTAAACAGTGAGGTGGCAAAATTTGCAGATGATACAAAATTACTAAAGATAGTTAAGACCCAGGCAGACTGTGAAGAGCTACAAAAGGATCTCTCAAAACTGGGTGACTGGGCAACAAAATGGCAGATGAAATTCAATGTTGATAAATGCAAAATAATGCACATTGGAAAACATAATCCCAACCATATACATATAAAATGAAGGGGTCTAAATTAGCTGTTACCATTCAAAAAAGAGATCTTGGAGTCATTGTGGATAGTTCTCTGAAAACATCCACTCAATGTGCAGTGGCAGTCAAAAAAGATAACAAAATGCTGGGAATAATTAAGAAAGGGATAGATAATAGTACAGAAAATATCATGTTCCATCTATATAAATCCATGGTATGCCCACATCTTGAATACTGTGTGCAGATGTTGTCGCCTCATCTCAAAAAAGATATATCGGAATTGGAAAAGTTACAGAAAAGGGCAACAGAAATGATTAGGGGTATGGAATGGCTTCCGTATGAGGAGATATTAATAAGACTGGGACTTTTCAGCTTGGAAAAGAGATGGCTAAGGGGAGATATGACAGAGGTCCATAAAATCATGACTGCTGTAGAGAAAGTAGATGAGGAAGTGTTGTTTACTACTTCACATAACACAAAAAGTAGGGGTCACCAAATGAAATTAATAGGCAGCAGGTTTAAAACAAATAAAAAGAAGTATTTCTTCACACAACGCATAGTTAACCTGTGGAACACCTTGCCAAAGGATGTTGTGAAGGCCAAGACCATAACAGGGTTCAAAAAAGAACTAGATAAATTCATGGAGGATAGGTCCATTGATGGCTATTAGCCAGGATGGGTAGAAATGGTGTCCCTAGCCGCTGTTTTCCAGAAGCTGGGAATGGGCGACAGGGGATGGATCAGTTGATGATTACCTGTTCTTTTCATTCCCTCTGGGGCACCTGGCACTGGCCATTGTCGGAAGACAAGATACTGGGCTAAATGGATCTTTGGTCTGACCCAGTAGGGCCGTTCTTATGTTCTTATGTTACTCACTTTTTCCACACCGTTCATTATTTTATAGACCTCTATCATATCACCCAATGCGTCTCTTTTCTAAGCTAGACAGCCCTAATCTTTTTAGTCTCTCCTTGGACAGAAACTATTCTGTACCCTTCAACATCCTTGTTGCCCTTCTCAGTACCTTTTCCAGTTCCACTATATCCTTTCTGAGGTGGGGCGACAAGAACTTGACACAGTATTCAAGGTATGGGTGGACCACAGATTTACATAGAGGCATTGTGACATTTTCTGTCTAATTTTCTATCCCTTTCCTAATAGTTCCTAATATACTGTTAACCCTTTTGATCATTGCTAAACATTGAGCAGCAGTTTTCAGAGAATTATCCACAGTGACTCCAAGATCTCTTTCTTTGGTGGTAACAGCTAATTTAGAATCCATCATCATATATGTAGGATTATTTTTTCCAATGTGCTTTGGTTTGCACTTATCAACACTGAACTTCACCTGCCATTTTGTTGGCCAGTCACGCAGTATTGTGAGATCCCTCTGTAACCCCTCATAGCCTGCTTTGCACTTAACTATCTTGAATAAAATTGTATCATCTACAAACTTTGCCTCTTCACTGTTCACACCCTTTTCCAGATCATTTATGAATACGTTAAAGAGCACAGGCACCAGTACAGATCCTTGGGGGACCCGCTGTTCATGTCTCTCCATTGCAAAAACTGACCATTTATTCCTACCCTTTGTTTCCAATATTTCAACCAGTTACTGATCCATGAGAGGACCTTCCCTCTTACCTACCCTATGGCTGCTTAACTTCCTTCAGAGCCTCAATGAGGGACCCTGTCAAAGGTTTTCTGAAATCCCAAGTACACTGTATCAACTGGATCACCCTTATACACATGTTTGTGACTCCCTCAGAGAATTCTAATAGACTGGAGAGGCATGACTTCCCTTTACAAAAGCTGTTTTGACTCTTCCCCATCAAATCATGTTTATCTACGGGTCTGGTAATTTGGTTTTTTACTGTAGTTTATACCAGCTTGCCTGGTGCTGACGGTAGGGTCATCGGCCTGTAACTACCAGGATCTCCTCCAGAGCCCTTTTTAAAAATCAGCGTTACATTAGCTACCTTACTGTCATCTGATACAGAAGGTGATTTCAGTGATAGGTTACATACTACAGTTAGTAGTTCTGCAATTTCATATTTGAGTTCCTTCAGGACACTTGGGTGAATAACATCTGGTCCTGGTGGCTTATTACTGTTAAGTTTATCAATTTGTCTAAAATGTTGTCTTATTACATGTCAGTTTTGACCGTACTTTAGATTTGTCACCCAAAACAATAGCTCTGATGTGGGGATCTCCCCCACATAGTCTGCAGTGAAGGCTGATGCAAAGAATTCCTTTAGCTTCTTAAAATGGCCTTGTCTTCCTTGAGTGGTCCTTTAAAACCTTTGCCATCTAGTGGCCCCACAGTCTGTTTGGCAGGCTTCCTGCTTCTCATGTTCTTAAAACAATTTTTACAAGTAGTTTTTATGTCTATAGCAATCTGTTACAATAGTGATGTACAATCAATAGCAATAAAAATATCATCATAGAATCCTCAATTCCTTTTTCTTTTCAGTGAAGCAAAATTACAGTATGTACCCTTAAGTTTAGGACATAACAATACCACTTTATAACAATTAGTTTTACTTAATTGCCAAGAGATATATGGTTATATATGACTTCATTTTCCTGCTAATAATAATAAGAATCTAATTCTGATATGGCACAGTTCATCGGTAGGTCTCAAAGCACTCTACAAAGGAGGTCAGTGTCATTATCCCCATGTTACAGATGGGGAAACTGAGGCACGTTGAGATGAATGACTTGTTGGAGGTCACCAGCAGATGAGTGGCAGAGCTGGGAGGAGACCCCAAGTCTCCTGAGTCCTGTTCCAGTGCTCTATGAAATAGGCCACATTGCCTCCCCCTCTTTTCTTTTTTGATTCTGGACACCCCATTATTGAAGAGTTTAAGATTAAGAAGCCACTGTATTTACGTATTTAATGACCTGCTCAGAAAATTATCTCTTCTGGCCAACAAATGTTTGGATGGAAATCAATATTTTTCATTGTAAGAATTTTCCATTATTATTAAAAAAATAAATAAAAAAAAAACCACCTGATTCTTTTTATGGCAAAGGTGGAGGAAGGGTAGAGGGCAGGATAGAGGTTACTGCTGTGTACCCCAAACTTTGATTCATGCATATGGGGTAGGGTAGATGTTACTGCTGTGTACCCTGAACTGTGATTTATGGATTTGACTTTTAAGATGGTGTCACAGTGTCAGCGGGAACAGGCAGCTCTGTCCCACAAGTGGGTATTGTCACAAGACCAGTGGCTGCCGGCCATTAAAGCTGGATGGGGCTGATTGCGGGACAATGGAGCAATCATCATGGGGATGTTCTCGTAGATGGCCTGGCTGGCCAACCCGAAAAACTAGTCTGAGGCAGAAGGAAGACTTCACCTGGCCCTGTAACACAGACCACTGAGCAATATGGTAATTGAGCCCAGACACACACAGGGCGGGTGGGGACTTCCAGAAAAAGCAACTTCACAGAGAAAGGGGAGCAGAATGGGGCAGACAAACTGAGCCCAGCTGGGTCTCATGAGCTTGGTTCTTACAAGAACGCAGGCTCATTCTGTTCTTTTCCTGTTACTCCCCAGGAAAGCCCAGCTCACTTAATTTGCAGTGAAGCAGAGATTAGATTAGCTGCAGCACAAGTATGGGGTGTTTCTTTGTTTTAAACCCCCTATTGCACTAATATGTTGTTCCAGCTGCTGAATAAAGTGCTTTGTTCTGAGTACGCTGTAGGTCACTATCACGGGACACAAGTTGCCCAGGGGAAGAAATGCTGGTGCCTGAAACCCAGTCAGACCTGCAGGGTGCTAAACGGTTGGTTTGCACAGGGTAGTGTAACCAGGCCAGGCCTGACAGAGGAACAATCTCAAGATTCCACCCCAAGACAGGCCAGGGCAAGTGGGCCAAGGCCTGATGTGGGTGCACTCAGAGACACCAGAAAGGGGAGAGAGGTGCAGCTAACCCTGTAACCCTGACAATGTTCAGTGAAAATAAAAAAATGTTTATGAAAATTCACTTAACATGGAAACAGTTTTACATCTGAAAAAGTTTTGATTAAAAACGCAAGACAGACAGACAAAGAGGTTGCTGCAGTGCATTAATCTATTCTGTGGCTGTGCTTTTCTCTGCACGTAATACTATATTTTTACAATAAATGGGTCACAGTTTGAACCTCAGAGCTACATATTTTCAAGATCTGATGAGATCACAGCACAAGGTGAGGTGTTTACAGGTCCTAGGATGGATCGTGTTCCAACTGAACAAGGACAGGAAGTTTGCAAGATGTCATAGTAAGTCACCTGAGCAAACGACGCCGACATCCTCAGCAATTCCTGGCTGCTCTGCCTCAGATGTGGAGATGATGCAGAGCGTCAGATTAGTCTCGTTTCCTGCACACTGGACCCTTCTGAGCCCCACAGGGCCCGTTCCTCGCTCAGACTTTGGGGGGTTATAAGCTTTCTCAGTGACTCCGCACTGGAGCTGCCTGCACACCACACTGGCATCGTTCATGTCCCACTGATCATCCAGCACTCTGCTCCACACACCACGGAGGGAAATCTCAACTCTCCCATCGCACCGGCTCTCTCCATTCAGCAGTCTGAGCGATTCAGAGCGACCTGGGCTCAGGAGAGATGGGAAATACACTGAATAGCACTCCCTGTTATACACTAGAAATAATACAGAGTGTGCAAGAAATTATGGAAAGTTTCTAACTAAGAGGGTATTAACACAGTGATTGATGTGTATCACAGGGTTAAAAGGAGTAACCTCTGCAGAAGGTCTTTTTTTTTTAATCTCTAAGGGCTGGTCCACACTGGGGCGGGGGATCGATATAGGAAACGCAACTTCAGCTACGAGAATAGCGTAGCTGAAGTCGACGTTTCCTTTATTGAACTAAAAGTACCTACTTCGGGTCCAAGCGGCGCAGGCAGGCTCCCCCGTTGACAGCGCTTCCTCCTCTCGGCGAGCAGGAGTTCCGCAGTCGACGGGGGAGTGCTTCTGGGATCGATCTATCGCGTCCAGATGAGACGCGATAAATCGATCCCAGAAGATCGATCTCTACCCGCCGAATTAGGCGGGTAGTGTGGACCAGCCCTAAGTGCAGGGTGCTCTAAGGATTGTAACACCCAACTGGCCAGAGGGGCTTGTTAGCATATCCTGAGTGATGCTAGGCACTCAGCTGCACTCTATTTTTAGCCTGCCAGTCCCCTTGAGCTGGGAATTACATGCCCAGCACGGAGTGTAGACGTACCTGTGGCCCAGGGAGTTCCCCAGTGCCAACCCTCAGAGCGCACTCCATACCACAACTCTCTTCTGGCCTGACACGCTCATTGCCCCAACTCACAGGTGTTAAAATCTGCATCTAAAAGGTGTTGCGTAAGGTGTCATGCAAACTGCTATCATGCTGGTCATTCATATTGTTGTGTGGTGCATGAACGGGTGAGGTTTAAAGAACGATAGATGTGTGCCTAAGCCCAACTGTCCTAAACAAAGGGCTGTTGTTTCGCTGGCTTGACTGTGTCTCCAATGTAAATTAATTAAGTTGAGAGCAAAGCAAAGAAAATGCCATTTACATGTAAGGTAAACAAAGACATCAGGCAAACCAGTGTCCTTGAGCTGAAAATGACATGCCCAGCAAAAAGTGTAAACATACCTGTGGCCCAGGGAGTCCCCCAATGGCAACCCTAACTCCATACCACACCTCTCTTCTGGCCTGACACGCTCATTGCCCCAACTCACAGGTGTCAAAATGTGCATCTAAAAGGTGTTGTGTAAGGTATTATACAAACTGGTATGCTGGTCATTAATATTGTTGTGTGGTGCATGAACAGGTAGGGTTGCCAACTTTTCAATTGCACAAAACTGAACACCTTTGCCCTGCCCTCCCCTTCTATGAGACCCCGCCCCCACTCACTCCAGCCCCTCTTCCCCCATCGCTCACTCTCCCCCACTCTCACTCACTTTCACTGGGCTGGAGTAGGTGGTTGGGGTGTGGGAGGGAGTGAGGGCTCTAGTTGGGGGTGCGGAATCTGGGGTGGGGCTGGGGATGAGGGGTTTGGAGTGTGGGAGGTGGTTTGGGGTGCAGGCTCCAGGAGGGGGTTTGAGTGCAGGAGCGGACTGAGGCCTGGGGCAGGGAGTAGAGGTGCAGGTGTGGGTGTGGGCTCTGGGAGGGAGTTTGGGTGCGGGATGGGGTCCAAGGCTTGGGTAGGAGATTGGGGTGTGGACTCCAAGAGGGAGTTTAGGTGCAGGAGGGAGCTCAGGACTGGAGTCGGGGGTTGAGGTGTGGGAGGGGATTTGGGGCGCAGGCAGAGGGTTGGGGTGTGGGGTCTGGGAGGGAATTAGGGTGCAGAAGGGAGCCCAGGGCTGGGGCAGGGGATTGGGTTGGGGTGGGGGTGGAGGGTGAGGTCTGGGAGGCAATTAGGGTGCAGGAGGGGGTTCTGACCAGGGGCAGGAGGTTGGGGTGCATGTGCGGGTTTGGGGTGCGGGCTCTGGTCAAGCGGCACTTACCTCAGGTGGCTCCTGATCGGTGAGGCAGTGGGGCTAAGGTAGGCTCCCTTCCTGCCCTGGTTCCGTGCTGCTCCTGGAAGCGACCGGCATGTCTGGCCACTAGGCAAAGGCACTGCCAAGTGGCTCTGTGTGGTGTGCCCTGCCTGCCTCAGCAACTCCCATTGGCTGCAGTTCCCGGCCAATGGGAGCTGCAGAGCTGGCACTTGGGATGGGGGCAGTGCATGGAGCCTCCCTGTCTGCCCCTGCACCTATGGGCTGCAGGGACATGCCAGTCACTTCTGGGAGCTGCACAGCGTCAGGGCAGGCAGGAAGCCTGCCTTAGCCCCGCTGCGCCACCGACTGGACGTTTAACGGCCTGGTCAGCGGTGCTGGAGCCGCAGGGTTCCTTTTCGACTGGACGTTCCAGTCAAAAACCGGATGCCTGGCAACCCTATGAATGGGTGAGGTTTAAAGAATGATAGATGTGTGCTGGAAATATGTTTCTAAAATGTGTGCTTAAACCCAGCTGTCCTAAATAAAGGGCTGTTGTTTCACTGGCTCGACTGTGTCTCCATTGTAAATTAATCAAGGTGAGAGCAAAGACAAAGAAATGTCTATTTACATGTAAGGTAAACAAAGCCATCAAGCAAGCAAGTGGGGGACGATGACCACTTAACAATCTTGATGGGGGATGGAGGCTGCACCCCAAGGAAGCCTTCCTGCCTCTTCAAACAGGGTGAATGAACTTTGGGAAGATGAGCGGAGGCAGAAAGACATTTTGTTATCCATCACCTCAGGGTCAAAGGGGAGCAGCGCCCTTTGAGCTCATGCAAAGTGGATCCTCTTAGCCTGGAACCCAAGAGTAGCTGGAACTGACTCTAGGGGAGAAATCTGCTTAGACAGAGACTGTAACTTGCTGGAGTTAAGTTTTAGTCACTAGCAAGCATGTTTTGTTTTACTTGTTACTATGCCTGTGTCTTCCATTGTTAATTATTCTTCCTTAAATATCTGTTCTTTGTTAATAGACTCACTCTAGTTTTATTACAAAACCACCGCGGTGCTGTGTACGGAACTGAAGGTAAAATCCTGAGCCAAACTAGCAGGCTGGTGTCTCTTTGGAGGCAGTACACTTGATAACTTCTGTGAGTACCCAGTGAGAGGGACTGACCGCGGCCGAATGACGTCTCTGGGGAACTCGGGCACTGGGGTTCACTGACGGTTCCCGGTAAGGCGAGGTTTGGACTGGCAGCATCCTGAGGAGTTGCTAGCCGGGCAGGCGAGCTGGTGTGGCAAGGAGCTGACAATAGCTGAGCAGCAGCAAAGCTCTCACTTGCTGAGGCAGAGCAGTAACCGTGTCTGACAGTTTTGAGTGACCTGAGCAAGGCCTCACATACCCTCACTTTCACCATCTGTAAAATGGAGGTGATAATAATACCCACCTACTGCCCAGGAGCTTTGTGAGGATCAACTAATGTCTGGACAGTACTTTCAACACATCAAGTGCTACAGAATCAGGCCCTGGGGGGTCTCAGGTTGGTGCGCAACCAACCCAAGTTAGTGGAGACTTTGGAAACTTTGGCTTTAATCACCCCAGGTAAAACTTTCAAAAGCGCTTAAGTGACCAGGAGCCTAAGTCTCTTTTGCAAATGGGACTTAGGCAAAGAGATGCTGAAGTCTCCATAGTACTGGGGCTCCTAAGTGACTTATGAAAATGGAAGTTAAGTCCCTAAAACACTTGGTGCTTTTGAAAATGTTACCATGGGCACCATCCACCCAGTGCAGTCAATGATGCAGGAGCTGTGTGGCACAAATAGTATGTGTGCCTGCAATTAGACTGTATCATAATGTTTCTGCATAAGGGGGCAGGAGAATTAGCCATGTACAGACAACCTTACCGCTGGTATTTCCTAAATTTTGAGTATTTGACTTTCACTAAATAACATTATCCTTTTCTCTCTCTTTCTCTCTCTGTTTTTTTCTTTCTTTGTATGTAAGGTAAATATTAGAGCTGGTTGAAAACTCCAAATTTTTTCCTGTGAAGTATTTCAAATGCAGTATTTCAGTTTTTCTCTGGATTTCTGAAGCAGAACCAAGATTTTAACCTTTAAAAACAGAATGAGGATTATTGTTCAGATTCTAACTAAAATGTTGTTTCATTTCAACTTCTGGAAACAAAAATTCAGTTTTCCATTTCCATTTTACAATTTATAGGTTCTCCCCATTTCTCTCCCTTTTTATTTTTTCCCCAGTTTTTCCCACTGTAAAAACTTTGAATAAAAGTAAAAAAGTATCAGAAAGCAGGAAAAACACTTCTGAACTTTTTCAACTGGATAGGTGTGTTGTTGTTTTTTTTTAAGTGAAAGCAAGTGCTACATTCTTTGGGTTGTGCTACCAAAAATATCCTCAGGAACTCACGTGAGAGAAGGGAAATCCTTATTTTCAGCAGTTTATAGTGCAGCCAAAATGGAAGGAATTTCACTGAAGTAAGGGGAGGCACTTTCCTGGCCCCAGCACTAACTACTTGCTGAATTGCAAAGGCCGGCTGCAAGCAATGAAGGCACGAGGGCTTCTCCAGAAGGTGGAGAGAATATTTTATAATAGAATGTGTGAAGCAACCTCCATATAGGGGGCCGCTCCCCCAGTAACTTTCAGAGTAATGATTTGAAGAAGGATGGGAACAGCGAATTGGTGACATTTATGAAACCTTAAGGACAAATTCTGTCCCTGCTTTACTGCCCTGCATAAGCACATCTTTGCTGCAACTCTTCCTGGAGAATCCAGGGCTTTCCTAGGTCATAACTATTCGTTTGTGATAATATTTATTTTACTTTTACTTGTAATAGTTTAATTATTATTATACATGTGTTAGAATCTAGCTCCCCCTCCCCTTGCTGTGCCTTGAGGTTCCCCTGCTCTGGGGTCAGTGTCACACACTGAGGGGCAGGTGTCATTAATCCAGCATTACACTTACCTGAACAAACCACACTGGCATCATTGTCGTGAGAGCACTGAGAGACACCCAGGGCAGTAACAGGGCAATGCCATAAATGAGGCTCATTCCCATTACAGTGAAATGTGTCTGGCCAGACAGAGCCATTTCCCTTCCCAAAAAACCTTCCTCCTGGGGCTGATACAGCGAATCCACAGTCGAACTGATGACAGAGAACGTTGGCATCTGGTAAATCCCAGCGTGAGTCACAGAGGGTTCCCCAGGTACCAAGAACCTGGATCTCCACCCTCCCTGAGCACTCTGAGCTGCCGTTCACCAGCCGGAAACCTGTGAGCCCTGGGGAGAAGAGAGAAGGGGTTTAGAGAGGGAGCATTTAAGATATTTTATATTAAATAATAAAGAAAAGAAAAGGAAAGTCGGGGGGATTGAACTATGCCCATTATGTTGAATTGTTTAGGTTTTACGAGAAGCTGAGAGCAGCTCTATTATCCCAGCTCCCTACAGAGTGAGATCTTTTTATTGCTGCACCCTACTGTAGAATACACAGCACTGGGATTTTAGAGACATTGAGCCAAATTCTTACGTGAGCATATGACACTAGCATTATTTGCATGTGAGCACGTCTGAATCACAGGTGATATCCTGGGACAGTACACAAGATGTGTCTCATTCCCGACACACTGGAATTCCTCAGTCCTGTTTGGTCCATGTCCTTCTCTGAAATGAGCTCCTCCTGGGATAGACAGAGCTGTTCCACACTGTAGTCCATTACAGATAACACTGGCAGCTTTGAGATCAAAGTGTGCATCACAGATTGTAGCCCAGGTGTCTCCATGTCTTACTTCCACACGTCCTGAGCAGGCACTGTCCCCTCCAACCAGCTGGAGCTCAATGTGTCCTAGAAAGCCAATGAAGGATGAAAATTACAAAGTAGCCTTAGGGAGTTAGGTGTTCCATGCCTTAGAACTTTGGCCAAAAGCCAGTCCTGGTGCAGTGGGGCAGTGCAGGCACCAATTAGAAATAAAAAAAAAATACAATGTACAACAAATGGGAAGAGGGGAATTCAATAGCAATCAATATACATTAGAAGTTAAAAATGTAGAAAATTGATAAGGGAAGCTAAAGCTAAAGGGGAAAATCCATGTTTGGCAGGGCTAAAAAGAATAATGAGAATTTTTAAAAATATATTAGGAGCAAAAACAAACAAACAAATCCTAACAAAGGTGTAGGCCCATTACAAATGGAGATGGTAAAATAGTTTATAAGCAAATAAGGCAGAGGTGTTCTGGTTTTGGATAGAAGCAGGTTGTGTATTCATACTATGTGAAGAGGGTGAACCAGTCTGCAGTCCACTGGTAACTAAGAAGGATGTTAAACAGTATCTACTAGGGAAAAGGGAAAACTTTTTTAAAAATCAGCGGGCCTGAATAGCTTATAAAATCTTAGAATAAATAGAAATGGAGGACTGGAAGGAACCTCACAAAGTCAGCTAGTCCATCCCCCCACACCAAGATAGGTTTAAGTATACCTAGTCCATCCCTGATAGATGTTTGTCTAACTGGTTCTTAAAAGTCACCAATGATGGGGATTCCGCAACCTCCCTTGGTACCTTGTTCCAGTACTTAACTATCCTTATAGTTGGAAAGTTTTTCCTCATATCTGATCTGACTCTCCGTTGCTGCAATCTAAGTGGATTACTTCTTGTCCTACCCATCGGAGAGAGAGAGCCCAAAACTGGACACAGTGCTCCAGCTGAGGCCTCACCAGTGCTGAGTACAGCAGGACAATTACCTCCTCTGTCTTACATAGGACAATTCTGTTAATTAAATCCAGAATGATATTTCCTGTTTTCAAAACAGCATCACCCATTTCACTCAGTGATCCAATATAACCATAGAACATTTTCTGCAGTACTGCTGCCTAGTCAGTTATTCCCCACTTTGGATTTTTTGCATTTGATTTTTCCTTCCGAAGTCTAGTACTTTGTACTTGTCTTTACTGAATTTTAATTTACTGATTTCAAACCAATTCTCCAATGTATCAAGGTCATTATGAATTCTAATACTCTCATCCAAAGAGCTTGTGACCCCTCCCAGGTTTGTGTCATCCACACATTTGATGAGTTTATTCTCTACTCCACCATCCAAATCATTAATGAAAATATTGACTAGTACCAGGCCCAGGAGAGTGATATTATTTATGTATCCATTGGAACACAGTGACCAGAGAGAAAAGTGTTAAAGCAACTAAAGACCAACAAGAATATGTCTTACCTAATCCTCAGCATTTCCCTCAAAACCTGGGCTGTCCCAACCTATCCCAGGTACCCCTGCTTTTGGGGACTGGGTTCAATCTCCTTCCCTGCAGACCCTGCCTCTCCCTCTCTATTCATCAGGGCTCCCCTTTTGATAGTTCCCAAGCTCTTTGTTTAATTTGCCAACTTGAAGGTTCCTTCCCCTCTCCCAAGCTAGGGGGGTTGTGCCCAGCTTGGTCAGAGGCAAAAGCTGAAAGGCCTTGACACCTGTATAGTCAGTTAAGTACCAGTGACTGGGTTCTCTGTAGCCACTGTCTGCCTTGCTGGGACATGTAGGGAGCTCCAGCAGGAGTTACTCTTTGAACCCTGGTAGGAAATGGTAAAACAGCAATAAAAGAAACAGAGGTGCACATAATATACATAAAAATACAGATATCTCCCATGGTCTTAGCAGGGGTCATAGTGGACAAGCACCTGAACTAGAGCTCCCAGGGAGATGCTGTGGAAAGGCTGAGGTGATCCTTGGAGGTTTAAACAGGGGAGCAGTGAGAAGAGCTGGCTGAAACGCAGGATTTCCAGATCACAGGAAATTTCGCTATTTCAAAACTTCCTGTGAACCAGAAATCCTCTCAAAAAATTTTTCTGGAAAGACCAATGTACGGAGTATCCTACATGAAATTTGCTCCCAGGGACACCTGCAGATGCTGAGTGACACTGACATTCTTGTCAATTTCACCAGTGCTAAGAGAAAAACAAAAATGTCCATTTCTCTCAGCTGCTGCTGGGGCTCCCAGGGACTGTGGCTCTTCGGAAACCTCACCATGCAGACTGCCTTGGACTGGGGACCCCGGGCTTCCAGACTTCTGGGCCAGCTGGTGTCCCAAATAGCCCACTGGCCTGGGAGTCTGGAAGCTCTGGGGTCCCCAGTCTGGGGCAGTCTGCAACGCAGGGCTGCCTCAGAACCGCAGATCCTAGGAATTGGGATCCCATCCCAGGATTTCTAAATTCCCTGCTGTGGAGCTGCGAGCTGAGCCCTGGTTAAAGCTGGGACTCCCTTCTCCATGGCAGGGTTGCCCAGGAGATGCAGATTATAGAACACCAGGGTCTCTGGTGCTGGGGCAGTCTACATGGTGCAGCTATCGCAGAGCAGCTGATCTGAGAAGACTGGGGTACCTGGCCCCAAGGCAGTCTGCATGGCAGGGCTGGCTGGAGCTCCCCAGGCGAGCTGGCACTTAACCATTCAGGTTTCTGCCACAACCTGCCTGTGATCTGGAGAAAGTTCATTGCACCCGACTCACTTTCATGGGAAATGTTGAGTTCAACAAACCAGCATTTTCCAATGAAGCTCCATTTTGTTGGATAATTTCTGACCAGGGACATGATTTTACCTCTGTTTACAGCATGGTGAGACCGATACTGCATCCAGCTGTGCTGTCCACATTTTAAGAAGGATATTTAAAAAAAAATGGAAAGGGTGCAGAGAAGACCACAAAGATGATTTGAGGACTTGAAAATGTGACTTGCAGCGAGAGATTCCAGGAGCTCCGTCTGTTTATTTTCAAAAAAGAAGACCAAGAAGTGACATGATTATAATGTATAAGTACTTTACTGTATAAGTACTTGTGCAGGGACAAAACTCTGGTAGTGGAGGCCTCCTTATTCTAGTGGAGAAAGGCAAAACAAGAACAAATGGCTGAAAGTTAAAGCCAGATAAAGTCATATTCAAAGTAAGTCATACATTTTTCATAGTGAGGGCGATTAACCATTGGAACAAACTGAAGAGGGAAGCAGAAGATTATTCACCTCCTGAAGTATTTAGATGAAGACTGGATGCCTTTCTCAAAGATGTGCTTTAGCCAAACAAAAATTATTGGGGTCAGTTCAGGAGTAACTGGATTAAATTCTGTAGCCTGTTACCCAGGAGGCCAGACTATATAATCTAATGCTTCCTTCGGCCCTTAAAATCTATGAACCTATGTAGCTGTTACCGAAATATCGGGTCCACCTAGCTGAGAGCCAATAACAGCCAGACAGGGATAAGGAAGAGTTGCTTTATTCTGCAGAAGAAAGGAGAGCCTTGCACCTTGGTACAAAAACTCTGTCTTACACACATTTTACAGATCCTTTATACACATTCAGACAAAAGCCCTTGCCGTGTTAACACTTGATTGGTGGTTATCAGACCTGTGCTTTTGCTATCTGGTCAGTGAAAACCAGTTTGGGACCAGCTCCAACTACCTCAAGGCCTTGAAAGGGAAGACAGTTGAAAAGTTCAGGCTACTGTGTACTTGAGGTGTCTGCTTCCCCCTAATGGTCACTGGTTGACATAAAGGCTGCTAGCTGTTAAGGGGGGGTCACTAGTAACTTTCACATAGCTAAAAGGAAGTTAAATTTGTAAAGTCAAGTACTCAAACATTCAGAATGCCACACTCGTGCTGTCCTCTGTAACCTTAATTAGTCCCTTTTGTATTTGCATTGTGATAAGCCTTTAATTACATGATCAAATGCTATTTTTGCCACAGGAGCCCTGCCTCATTGAGTGCACAGGACACGTGTTGCTGACTGAATGGGTGGATGGTCAATAGTTCTTTTTATACTCATCGTTCAATGTGTGGCCCCAGCCCTTCTGTACTGCACATCATCCAAACTGAACTCCCAAAACAGAATTGTTAATTTCCGCATGGACTTTTCTATAGAGCTCATTTCTATGGTAGCTGAGTGCTTCACAAACATTAAAGAATTTCTCTTCACAACACCCCTGGGAGGCAGGGAAGTGTTGTTATCTCCATTTTACACATGGGGAACTGAAGCCCAGAGACACTATGGACAAAATGATCAAAAGTGTCGACTGATTTTGGGTGCCCAATTTTAGACACCAGGTCCTGATTTTTCAGAGTCCTTAGCATTATACAGCACTTAGTATGTTCAGAGCACAGCACCTACTGACTTCAGTTTAGAGCAGCGAGTGCTCAGCACTTCTGCAAATCAGTCCCCCACAGTTTCAAGGGGGGCACCCATAAAATGAGGAACATACAAATAATGACCACCTGGGAAACATTTGGTTTCAGTGACTTGCCAAGCATCACATAGGAACTCTGTGGCAGAGGCAGGGATAGAATCCAGTTCCCCAGGGCAGCATTCAACTGCCTTAACAAGAGACCCTCCTTTCTCTTTCTATAATCCCCTGCCTCATATACTGCACACTTTATAGTTTCTGCAACGAATAAGGCAGGGGTCCTATATAGAACAGCTTCCTTCACACCACAACCCTGATTCAGAGCAATGTCTAGCATAGGCCTAGCTTGACTGCTATATTTGGGGGGGGGGGGATAGAGAGTATGTGCGTACACACACACACACACACGCTGAAGCCAGTTCGCTCACTGACTCTCTCCCCCTGCCTGGAGTGGTCCCTGGGCTGCCGGCGCTGGAGGGGACAGGATGGCTTAATGGGTGAGCCCCAGCTGCTGCTGTCTGCTGCAACGACCTGAGTTTGGGAGCTGCGGCCACTCCGGCACCAGCTGTTGCAGAGATGTTGCTGCTCTGGTGCCTCCCGGGGCTGTTGCAGCCACCTCACTGCTAGGGCTGCTGCTGCCGAGGGGACACCACATGCTGGGCTCCTGCTTCCCCCTCCCATTCCTGTATCTCCTTCTCTTCCCCATCCCATCCCCCTTCACCTGTCCCATGCCCCTTCCCATCCCCCATCCTCTCCTCACTGTCTCTTGCCCCATCCCCCTCTCCCACTGTCCCCTGCACCACTGCAGGCACTCACCATTCTACTGGAAACAGTCATGCACTAGGACCCAGGAAGAAGTGTCCAGCTGCAGAGGTAGCAACCCAGAGCAGCTACTCTCAGCCTCAGGAGAAGTGACTCCATCCCGCCCCTCTGCTCCCTGCACCGACCCTGCATGCCCCCCCATGCCTTGTCTCTGCCAGTGCCCCCCTGCACCCTCCCAAACTATGCCCATCCCGTCTATCCTGTGCACTGAATGAGGCAGGGGTCTCATGGAGAAAATACCTTGTTGTCATGTAATTAAAGATGGTATCTTAATGCATACGTACAAGTGGGTCAAATAAAGTTGCAAAGACAACTTTATTTCTGCCATTTCCTTGTCTTTTACTGCTTAACTTTGCAAACTTAATGTGACTTACAAGTAAAGCTTTGTGCATAATTTCCTAGGTTTTTAAAAAAGCAAACTGAAAAAACAGAAGTTTCAAGATGCGGAATCATGTTGCCA
>NW_020664697.1:0-6810 GCF_002925995.2 Terrapene triunguis | reverse complement strand
GGGGGGAAGGGGAAGACAGGCAGCAAGAAAACACCACAGAACAGAGACAGAAAAGGAGCTGAAAGCTAAGGATACAACCTGAACAAGCACATTGAGAGCATGGCCTTGAGAAAAGCCTAGAGAACTTTTGGGGCGGATTGCTGTCTGAAAGAGGCTTGGAACTGTGAGCAAAGAAGCTCTCCTGTTTGATTCCTCCTGCATTCAGGAAAACAGGACTTCATACATGCTTAGTAAATTAATAGGGTTGCTCCAAAGATACCTGGCTCCATCATCAATTTCTCCTTCTCACATAAACAACCCACAGGACCCTAAAGTTTGGCTAACCACTTGGGACCCACTGTCCTTGAAAATCTTAGTCTCTGGAAATACAAAGTCCCAACAAGGATGCCATCCATTCCTTAACTAGGCCAATGGCTCACGACGCATGGCTCTTAACGTCTCACTGTGGCTTGGTCTACACTAAACCCCCAAATCGAACTAAGGTACGCAACTTCAGATACGTGAATAACGTAGCTGAAGTTCGAAGTACCTTAGTTCGAACTTACCTCGGTCCACACGCGGCAGGCAGGCTCCCCCGTCGACTCCGCGGTACTCCTCTCGCCGAGCAGGAGTACCGCAGTCGACGGCGAGCACTTCCGGGTTCGACTTATCGCGTCCAGACAAGACGCGATAAGTCGAACCCAGAACTTCGATTGCCAGCCACCGAACTAGCGGCTGGGTGTAGACATACCCTGTAAGAGTTGCTAAGCCAGTGTAAGATCCAGGATAGCAGGACTGGAGAGACAAAGAAGGCCAGAGCAGTGACCATTGATAACTAGGGGCAAATGGAGATAAGCCCCACCTATTAAATCCCCTCCTTCATTCCTTTAAAGAAACAAAAAGTCTTTGTAGCAGCTGATTGCTTTTTCTCTCTTGCCTCCAGCTGCACAAAGCAGAGACCAGCCTGGAGCAGAAGGGCTGCCGACTTCCAGACTATTCAGTGCACTTCCAGAGTGCAGTCTGGACATGGGAGGGCTGCCAGCACCTATCACCTTCAGCCCAGCAGCACTCTAGACTGCAAACTACAGAGGGAGAGGCTTCAAGCCCCCTAAGGGAGCTCTTCTCTCCATTGCATGACAGAGAGAGGAGCTTTTGTGGGGTGCAGAACCACTTCAAACTGGCTGGTTGGTTGATTTTGTTTGGGAGATCTGAAATGGTTTTGGGTGCACGTCAGAAATATTTTTTGGAGGGCCACTGGAGATACGTTTTTGGATTCTGTATATATCTAATTGCCAGCCCCAGCCCCACCACTTATTCTAAGTATATGCTGCCGAAAATACCCACATTTCCCTCTCATGGTCCTCACTAGACTAAGGAGAACCCACAATGAACAAAGGGTTATTTTTAATATTATTTCTCTTGAGGCCCTCAGGTTCTTAAATGGGGGAAAGCCGACTGCTGCAGAGGAGCATGTGGATCGGACAGAGACTTCTCTTAGGGGAGAGTCTAATGATAAAGAATCTCCAGGTTATAGTCAGGAGCAGAGGATGGAGGAGGATAATATAAGGGCCAGACCAGATGATAAACATTCACATAAAAAAGAATCTAACACATCAGAAAAGGGCAGACAAATAAACAGTGACAAGTTTTTAAAGTGCTTGTACACAAATGCTAGAAGTCTAAATAATAAGATGGGTGAACTAGAGTGCCTTGTGATAAAGGAGGATATTGATATAATAGGCATCACAGAAACCTGGTGGACTGAGAGCAATCAATAGGACACAATCATTCTGGGGTACAAAATATATCGGAAGGACAGAACAGGTCATGCGAGGGCGGGGGGAGTGGCACTATATGTGAAAGAAAATGTAGAATCAAATGAAGTAAAAATCTTAAGTGAATCCACATGTTCCATAGAATCTCTATGGATAGTAATTCCATGCTCTAATAAGAATATAACATTAGGGATCTATTATAGACCACCTGACCAGGACAGTGATAGTGATGATGAAATGCTAAGGGAAATTAGAGAGGCTATCAAAATTAAGAACACAATAATAGTGGGGGATTTCAATTATCCCCATATTGACTGGGAACATTTCACTTCAGGACGAAATGCAGAGATAAAATTTCTCGATACTTTAAATGACTGCTTCATGGAGCAGCTGGTACGGGAACCCACAAGGGGAGAGGCAACTCTAGATTTAGTCCTGAGTGGAGCACAGGAGCTGGTCCAAGAGGTAACTATAACAGGACCGCTTGGAAATAGTGACCATAATACAATAGCATTCAACATTCCTGTGGTGGGAAGAAGATCTCAATAGCCCAACACTGTGGCATTTAATTTCAAAAGGGGGAACTATGCAAAAATGAGGGGGTTAGTTAAACAGAAGTTAAAAAGTACAGTGACTAAAGTGAAATCCCTGCAAGCTGCATGGGGGCTTTTTAAAGACACCATAATAGAGGCCCAACTTCAATGTATACCCCAAATTAAGAAACACAGTAAAAGAACTAAAAAAGAGCCACCATGGCTTAACAACCATGTAAAAGAAGCACTGAGAGATAAAAAGACTTCCTTTAAAAAGTGGAAGTCAAATCCTAGTGAGGCAAATAGAAAGGAGCATAAACACTGCCAAATTAAGTGCAAGAATGTAATAAGAAAAGCCAAAGAGGAGTTTGAAGAACGGCTAGCCAAAAACTCCAAAGGTAATAACAAAATGTTTTTTAAGTACATCAGAAGCAGGAAGCCTGCTAAACAACCAATGGGGCCCCTTGATGATCAAGATACAAAAGGAGCGCTTAAAGACGATAAAGTCATTGCGGAGAAACTAAATGGATTCTTTGCTTCAGTCTTCACGGCTGAGGATGTTAGGGAGATTCCCAAACCTGAGCCGGCTTTTGTAGGTGACAAATCTGAGGAACTGTCACAGATTGAAGTGTCACTAGAGGAGGTTTTGGAATTAACTGATAAACTTAACATTAACAAGTCACCGGGACCAGATGGCATTCACCCAAGAGTTCTGAAAGAACTCAAATGTGAGTTGCGGAACTATTAACTAAGGTTTGTAACCTCTCCTTTAAATCGGCTTCTGTACCCAATGACTGGAAGTTAGCTAATGTAACGCCAATATTTAAAAAGGGCTCTAGAGGTGATCCCGGCAATTACAGACTGGTAAGTCTAACGTCGGTACCGGGCAAATTAGTCAAAACGATAGTTAAGAATAAAATTGTCAGACACATAGAAAAACATAAACTGTTGAGCAATAGTCAACATGGTTTCTGTAAAGGGAAATCGTGTCTTACTAATCTATTAGAGTTCTTTAAGGGGGTCAACAAACATGTGGACAAGGGGGATCCAGTGGACATAGTGTACTTAGATTTCCAGAAAGCCTTTGACAAGGTCCCTCACCAAAGGCTCTTACGTAAATTAAGCTGTCATGGGATAAAAGGGAAGGTCCTTTCATGGATTGAGAACTGGTTAAAAGACAGGGAACAAAGGGTAGGCATTAATGGTAAATTCTCAGAATGGAGAGGGGTAACTAGTGGTGTTCCACAAGGGTCAGTCCTCGGACCAATCCTATTCAACTTATTTATAAATGATCTGGAGAAAGGGGTAAACAGTGAGGTGGCAAAGTTTGCAGATGATACTAAACTGCTCAAGATAGTTAAGACCAAAGCAGACTGTGACGAACTTCAAAAAGATCTCACAAAACTAAGTGATTGGGCAACAAAATGGCAAATGAAATTTAATGTGGATAAATGTAAAGTAATGCACATTGGAAAAAATAACCCCAACTATACCTATAATATGATGGGGACTAATTTAGCTACAACAAGTCAGGAAAAAGATCTTGGAGTCATCATGGATAGTTCTCGGAAGATGTCCACGCAGTGTGCAGAGGCGGTCAAAAAAGCAAACAGGATGTTAGGGATCATTAAAAAGGGGATAGAGAATAAGACTGAGAATATATTATTGCCCTTATATAAATCGATGGTACGCCCACATCTCGAATATTGTGTACAGATGTGGTCTCCTCATCTCAAAAAAGATATACTGGCACTAGAAAAGGTTCAGAAAAGGGCAACTAAAATGATTAGGGGTTTGGAACGGGTCCCATACGAGGAGAGATTAAAGAGGCTAGGACTCTTCAGCTTGGAAAAGAGGAGACTAAGGGGGGATATGATAGAGGTATATAAAATCATGTGTGGTGTGGAGAAAGTGGATAAGGAAAAGTTATTTACTTATTCCCATAATACAAGAACTAGGGGTCACCAAATGAAATTAATAGGCAGCAGGTTTAAAACAAATACAAGGAAGCTCTTCACGCAGCGCACAGTCAACTTGTGGAACTCCTTACCTGAGGAGGTTGTGAAGGCTAGGACTATAACAGCGTTTAAAAGAGAACTGGATAAATTCATGGTGGTTAAGTCCATTAATGGCTATTAGCCAGGATGGGTAAGGAATGGTGTCCCTAGCCTCTGTTTGTCAGAGGATGGAGATGGATGGCAGGAGAGAGATCACTTGATCATTGCCTGTTGGTCCACTCCCTCTGGGGCACCTGGCATTGGCCACTGTCTCTAGACAGGATACTGGGCTAGATGGACCTTTGGTCTGACCCGGTACGGCTGTTCTTATGTTCTTATGTTATGTTCTTATGTACAAACACCTTGGGAATGGAGGTTGTTTGTAACTCTGAAACGTTCATAACTCTGAACAGAACTTTATGGTTGTTCTTTCAAAAGTTTACAACTGAACATTGACTTAATACAGCTTTGAAATTTTACTATACAAAAGAAAAATGCTGCTTTCCCTTTTATTTGGCAGTTTACATTTAACACAGTACTGTACTGTAGTTGCTTCGTCTTTTTTCTTTTTTGGTCTCTGCTGCTGCCTGATTACATACTTCCGGTTCCAAATGAGGTGTGTGGTCAGTTCATAACACTGGTGTTCAAAACTCTGAGGTTCTACTCTATGGGAACATGATGTCCTTTTCATAGAGTCATTTATCTGACCAAGGTGTTTCCCCGCCGACTGTTTATAAAAATAAAATACTCAGATCATCTTAAATGCAAAACTCAAATGCAATAGGTCCCAGCAGGAGACTGACCACTGTACCTTCCACAGTTTGCCACCAGATGGCATTGCTATCATTTACTTTAATGAGATCATGTCCCAAGCAGGAGCCAGCAGATACCTTCCCACATCTTAATCCTTCTCAGTAACTTGACATCATCCCACACTATCTGTGTTAGCAGTGTTGTTGTCGCTGTGTTGGTCCCAGGATATTAGACACACAAGGTGGGTGAGGTAAATAAATAGAAGTAAAAGATAATGAGACAATAAATGATATTACCTCGCCTATCTTGTCTCTACTTTTTTGTGTGTCACAGGTTGGGCTCTGTAATTAATAGAACAAAACTGAAGTTATTTTTTTCATGTACATCACCTCAGGATGATTTATTCTGCTCCACAAAACACTTAGCTCAGAGTTGGTTTAATCAGAGGCATTCTTTATCAATGCAACTGGTAAAAATCAAGGAATTCATCAGTTGCAACATTAACATCCACACCCAGAGAAATTCAAATGCTTTAACCCCCAAGAAACAGAACAACAGAATAGGATCACGCAACAGGATGCAGTATTGTATATAAAACCAAAAGGAAGACACTGTTTTCACCCCAAGGAATTTACAATATAATGGCCAGGCCCCTTGGCCTCATTCGTGTGAACAGTGACAGTAAAGTTAATGGCTCTACTCCAATGAATAAGCTGCACAGACCATAGCTCTAAAAGGACAGACCAAACAAACAGGCATCAAAAATTGCGGCCTGTGCCCACACCCACAGGTCGAACAATGACCAGCTTCTTAAAGGGAAGCCCAGCCTGCTAATTCCCTGCAATATTTTGCAGCAACAACTTCAGCAAAATATGTAAACTAACCTGGTTACAGTCATGCTCCAATTCTCGCCTGTTTAAAAAAAAAAAAAAAAAAGATGGCGACACTGAGCAGTGCTCCAAAGCCCTGCAGAAATGCTCGTGTAACCGCCAGATTTAAGTGGGTTTGAACAAGTTGCCATGTCATGGCGCCCCTGAGTGAACACAGGGCAGCTCTGCAACCCAGTTCCATTTCCCCCTTCAAGAGGCTCCTGAGATAAACTCCACACAGGCTTTTCCCCGCTGTTAATGCCCGTCTCCCAGGGTCTAATTTACTGGCAGAAAACAAAAAACTCAGTTGCAGGGCTTCTCATCTCCCCCCAGTCTGCTCTCTGCAGGAATTCCCTGCAGTCTCAGCCCCAGGACCCTCTGCTGGAGCCTACTCACTATTAGTAGCCTCTGATCTCCCTCAACAACCAACCACCCCTTCCTGCTGCTCTTTGTAGGGGACTCAGGGACCCCTGTTCAGGTGTGCTTCCTTAATAATCAGGGTTAGCTGACCCCAGGCCTCTAGCCCGCAAAGGGCAAGCCACCCCGTCACAGAGGGCTACATATTGCTGAGAAAATAAGACTTTTTTTTTGCTCATGGGGCTAAATTCCTGTAGGTTTAAACAGGGCCGGCTCTAGCCACCAGCGGCCCAAGCATGTGCTTGGGGTGGCACAGCATTCCGGCCCTTTGGGGCGGCACCTTTGCTTCCGCGGCGGCTGCACTCCATTTTTTTTTTTTTTGCTTGGGGTGGCAAAAAAACCAAGAGCCGGCCTTGGGTTTAAAGCCAACAATCACAAGGCTGTCCCATGCATTTCCACAGAACAACCAGCTGGTGTTTCATGTTGATGATGTGGTGAGAAGCACATTAGACTTACTTCTCATGGGAACGGGGACAACCAGCCCCAC
>NW_020664696.1:15208-35199 GCF_002925995.2 Terrapene triunguis | reverse complement strand
GGATGTGACAGTTCTGTGTGTTGTTCCTTACCAACCTGCCCCCTTTTTCGCATGTACTGCCCTGTAAACTAACCCCCCACCAACCACAGTGTGCACAGTGAATAAAGAGCCTCTTGTCCTCAATTCATGTATTGTTATTATGCTAACAAATCCTGAACAGAGACAGCACCGAATGGCAATGATAACCAGGTAAGGGCCTGATAACACAACGAGGGAGGGGCAGGGACATACGGCTTATTACAATCGCTGTGGGAATGACAGCTTTCTGCTCCATGAACCATCCCCTGGAGTTGAGTTCAAGGGATAACGGACCCCAAACACACACATTTTAGGACATCTGGGAGAGGAGGATATGGAACTTGGTGAGGAGGGCAGCTGGTTCATCATTGGGTGCAGCGGGACTCTAAGGTCTAGCTGCCTTTCCTGAACCTTAACCAGATGCCTCAATATGTCTGTTTGCTCCCCCATAAGCTGCAACATCTCCTCTTGCATGTCACGCTCTTGTTCCCTGCATGCTTTCCTGCCCTCTTGGCCAGTGTGTATGCTCTGAGAGTGTGAACCTCCATGCATGGAGCTGAGCCCTGTCAGCCTCATAGGAATGCACCAAATCACAGAACATGTCTTCCCCTCTCCGCTTTTTTCGCCTTCTAATCTGGGACAGCCTTTGTGCTGGAGTGGAGGAAGCACCCACAGACAAGGTTGCAGCTGCAAGGGAAAAAAAACTCCACAAGGGTAGCCTTACAGAACATATATTGTTGAAAACAGAAGGTTAACTCTTGCAATGAATGAAACACTTCACAGCAGTAAATACATTCCCTTAGGTACTCGGCCAATTTTGTGTTTTAAAAGAAGAGCCTGCCAGTAAGGTACAGCACACGGCAGAGCACTGGGCAGCAGATTTCGGTTTGCAGGCAGGCATGGTGAGCACACACGAAAGGGTAGGCAGTGTCAAGACACACATCGGGACATTTTTTGGTGGGGAAACTCTTGGCACATAAACAGGCTTTTCTGGGGAGCACCCTTTGCATGGCTGGACTGGCCACCACTGTATCCCAATTGTTTACCTCAAATTAAACAGTAACCACAATTGCCTTCAACCCCTGTAGTGTGATTACAGGTGTGCACTCGCAAAAGGTGCCTTCCCTCCCATCACAGTCCCACACCAGTGGATCCTGGGAGGGGATTGGCTCCAGAGTTAGGAAAAAGTCCTGACTGTCAGAGAGAATGGATCCTCCACTTGCCTGCTGCACATTCTCCTCCTCCTCCTCTTCCTTAACAACAATGTCCTCCTCGTTGTTGCCAGTGGCTGCCTGGGTCCCCTGGGAGGTATCCACGGAGAGTGTTGGGGTACTGGTCGGGTCCCTGCCTAGAATCGCATGCAGCTGCTCATTGAAGCAGCATGTCTGTGGCTCCACACCAGAGCGACTTTCACCTCCCTTGTCTTCTGGTACACTTGTGTGAGCTCCTTTATTTTCACACGGCACTGCTGTGTGTCCCTGGTGTAGCCTTTTCTCCTACATGCCCTCTGCGATTTTGGCATAGATGTTAACGTTTCTTCTGCTGGTTCAGAGCTCTGCCTGCACAGACTCTTCTCCCCACACACCAATCAGATCCAGTGTCTCCTGTTCGCTCCATGCTGGAGCGCGTTTGCATACCTGTACAGCCATGGTCAGCCGTGGTGGTGAGCTTTCCACGCTGATCAAACAGGAAATGAAATTTGAAAGTTCTCGGGGCTTTTCCTGTGTACCTGGCAGAAGTGCTGAAAGTTGAAAGTGCTGTCCAAAGCGGTCACATTGGAGCACTCTGGGACACCTCCCGGAGGCCAATCCCATCAAATTACACAGCGTTGTGTCTACACTACCCCTAATTCGACCCGGGAAGGTCAGCGCTAGTGCTACTCCTCTCACTGAGGTGGAGTACAGGCATCAATTTTAGAAGCCCTTTAGGTCGGCAGAAAGGGCTCGGGAGTGTAGACAGGCACATTATAAATTAGACCCAACACAGGGAATGTCGATCTAACACCGTAGTGTAGACCAGGCCGTAGTCTCACTGACTTTAATGAAACACTGGCTCCCATGGGCCACATTTTCAAAGGTATCTAGGCATAAAGTTGCAGATGGTGCCCAATTGTGATGCGTGTTCTGAGCTTGATGAGTCATCTGAGGTAATTACCTGCCAGTCCTAAGGGTCCAGCCAATCCACAAGCTAGGGTCTAACCAAGTGACCCGCAAGGCAGGCGCCTCGTGAAAGCAGCCAGCACTGCCTGCTTGGTGTTGCTACCTTGCTGAGATACGTCCAGATGTGCCTGGTAGTTCTGATGGATTATCCTGCGCCAGCCACAGCCAGTCACCAGGCTGCCCTGTCACTAATGGGAGTTTCAAACAGTGCCTAAGAAGGTTAAGGGCCAGATTTGTAAAGGTATTTAGGCACCTAGTGGGATTTTCAAAAGCCTCTACGTGGTAATTCCCATTGGTTTTAGGCAGCTAGATGCTTTTGAAAATCTCACCAGGCACCTAAATACCTTTACAAATTTGGCCCTAAATCCCTAACTCCCATGTATTCCAAAGAGAGTTAGGCTCCTAAGCTACTTAGCTCCTTTTAAAAATCCCACTAGCTGCCTATCTGTAGCTATCGGTGCCTAAATGTCTTTGTTAATACGTCTCCAAATCCCTTAGGTAGCTTTGAAAATCTCAGCCTCTGTGTCTAACTTCCTTAGGCTCCTTTGAAACTGCCAGTCTTGAACTCAAGCTCTGGGCTCCCCGCAAGTCTGAAAATCTTGGCCCCGTCTTCATGTTGCCGAGGTTGGAATGAAGCTGTGGTAAGCAACCGCTTTCATTTCCTTGGAACAGTCCCTGAGAAGTCACATGGCTGCGGCACTCTCACAGCTCTGTACAGTGAGAAAGAAGAGGGATTTTTGTAATGAGGTGTAGCACTGTGTTGGGGGGATATACGACCACAGTGACACAAACTCCATAGAGTGCCGTACAAAAACCTGCAGGTGCAGGAAAAGCAATATTTCGTGGGGAAAAATACACTAACCTGAAATTTCAGAGAAGGTAACTACAGTACTTTTAATTCTTTTTCTCCCTACTTCCATGTAACCCCCAAGAAACAGTTTGAGCAATATCCTAAGAGCTGGAAAGAAGGTTTAGCTCAGAAGCATCTTCTGGAATGAAGTCTTTGGAATAATTCAACTACAGAATGATTTTTTCTAATTTTTGGCAGAAATAGGATACGATACACACTTCCTGGCTCTGGATAATGTGTCGTGTAAGGATAAAGTCCTGTTTTTAGTCCTCTGTCTTGGCATGTCCACGGAGGTCCTGTAGAGACCTATTCTTCAGCAGGCTACAAACAATGTGGATACAGGTAAACTCATCTTCGGAAAAGGGACCACTGTTACAGTAGAACCAAGTAAGTACAAAGCTTTGTATGTTTAAAATTACACTAGAAGAGAAGGGGAGCATTGCTACGTGGTTCCACACAGAAATGATTTTGCTTTCTGGGGTTTGAAAGGATTTTCTTGCCAGCTAAAGACTCAGCTCAGATGCATTGCACAGCTCCTTTGGACCTAACGGTCCAGATTCCCAACTTGTGCAAACCAGCACCACTCCATAGGCGTCAAAGGGCCAGATCGCTCCCTGGTGTAAATTGGATGTGGCTCTATTGGACTAAGTAGACCCGATCCCTAGCTGGTGCATATCTGCATAGCCGCAGTGGAGCCAGTGGTCTAGATCCTTAGCTCATATATATTGGTGTAGCTCTATTGAATCAATGGAGTTACACCGATTTACACTAGCTCAGGATCTGGTAATCTGGGCCAGATTTGGTGTAAAAATGCCTCAGCACCACTAAATGTCAGTGGATTTGCACGGTTTTAGGTCAGTTCAGAACGCAGGCCCCAGGGTTGAAGGCTGGTGCTCTAGGGAGGTTTTGCGATGGCTCTCTAACTCTGTGGAGTATGAGAATCTGATTTTCGGGAACGGCACCAAAGTGACTGTGGAACCACGTAAGTAATTCATCCTCAAAAAGAAGCATGCGTGTTTTTCATGTTCCTGAAATAATGGCGTAATAACCTGGGCCTGAAGTTTTGAAAACTGCCTAAGCAAATGGGATGTCCAAGTTCCTTCAGAATGAATGGGAATTGGGTGTCCAAATTGCTTGGATGATTGGGAAAATGTCACCCATGAAATGTAAGGGTCTATTTAGAAAAGTAATTAAAGTTTTCAGAGAGGGTTGGATCAATGGGGCAACTTTATAACTGGTTGCTGGATTTCTTTGTCTCGAGTTCTGTGGGTGTAAACTGAAGAAATTGGATTAGGTGGTGGTTGTTGGTTTTTGTTTTGGAAAGTGAAGCTCTAATTTAAAGGGAAAAGATCTGGGGTTTGTGAGTCAGTTCATGAAGTTCCAGAATTTCCCTGAGGGAGATGGAACATTTAAGTTTTTGTAGGGCCCATTTGAAGTGTGTTAACACATTGCCCTTGATCTTTGGGAAAGGCACTCAGCTGAGAGTTGAACCACGTAAGTATTTATCAAGTGTATTTTTGAGCTTTTGGGGAAGGGTATAGTGGTGGAAAGGTTGATTTTATTGTTCAGAAATATCCAGCTCTGTATAGAAACTGACAGCAGAACAGTCCTTGGTTGATGATGGGTAACATTTTCAAAAGCAGCCAAGGCTTAGATGCTCAAAAGTCTTATGTGCCTAATTTCCATTGAAATCACGTAGACACTTAGTCAGTCACATAGACTTTCAATGAGGCTTCAGCTCCTAAGGTCCAGATTTCAATGTATTTCGGTGATTACCTCTGTCGAAAGGTGCCTCGTAAGATTTTTCAAAAGCACCTAGATCTCTAACTCCTATTGAAATCAATGCATCTCGACCCGTTTGAAATCCCCACCAAGTGCCTATCTGCATCTTGAAATACCTCTAAAACCAGCCTAAATGAACCTAAATACCTTTACAAATCCAGCTTGTGGGTGCTGTTGAAAATGTTACCCTTGAAAACCCAATTCCCATGAAAATGACAGGATTTGGGTGTCCAAATTCCCTAGGCAACGTTATATGTTTTCAACCTTTTGCATACTTCATGAAGGAGATTTCCAAAAAATGCTGAAGGAAGATAGGAGCACAGTTCCCTTGGCACTTTTGGAAAGCCTCTCCTCCATGAACATAGCACAGAAAGCGTTCAGTCATGCATACAGCTCTATATTTAAAACGTTGTTGGGTGAGGTGGGTTAAGGAATAGTTGGATATAGGGAGAAGCTTAATATTCTGTGTGAATTTTTGCGTTTTTTAACAATCTTGTTTCATATTGATTTTTTTTTAGAACACCGTTAAAAAAAGTGATAAAAAATTGCCTTGAGGTGGGAGGTACAATCAATTGAGTTCATTAGTGAATCTAGAAAACGTGTATACGATTTGGGTCCTTGTGGCTGTTAAAACCCAGTAGAGTGAATTCCTAGCATGGAAATATCTGCTAGTCCAGCTTCATTACAATCAGACGGGCCAGATCTCCAGCTGGTGTCAATTAAGAGAAACCAGTGAAGCCAAATGCTCACCTGGTGTAAATGGATGTAGTTTATATGAAGTCAGTTGGACCAACTCCCCAGATCCCCAGGCCCTGGGCCAGATCAGCAGCTGATGTAAATTGACATAACTCCAGAGAAGTCAATCGGGTGGAAATCTCGGGGGGTGTAAATTGCCAAAGCGCTATTGATTTTACAGAACCTCAGATTACAAGTCCAGAAGGGGCCGTTGTGATCATTTAATCTGACCTTCTGTATATCACCGGCCACATAATTCCCCCAAAATCATTCCCATCGAATATCTCTTAAAGAAACATCTCATCTTGACTTAAAAATGGCCAGTGCTGGAAAATCCCTTGGTAAACTGTTCCACTGGTTAATTACTCTCAGTGTTAAAATATACACCTTGTTTCCAATCTGAATTTATCTAGGTTCAACTTCCAGCCATTGGATCATGTTAAACCGCTCTCTGCTACTTTGAAAACCCATTATCAAATATTTGTTTCCTATGTAGATACCTATAAACTGTGATTAAATCACCCCTTAACCTGCTCTTTGTTAAGATAAACAGGTTCAGCTCCATGAGTCTATCACTATCAGGCAGGTTTTCTCATCCTTTAATCATTCATCTTCTCTGACCCCTCTCCAATTTATCGACTCCTTCTTGAATTGTGAGCACCAGAGCTGGACACAGGATTCCAGCAGAGGTTAAAATAAACTGTCTATTCCCCCTTTCTGCACCCAAGGGCGGCATTGCCCTTCTGATCTCTTTAACCCAGCTATGCCAACTTGCACCACCCAAGAATCTGTCCCAGTGAAGTTGTACCAGCACCTAGCTGGCCGGCAGCTCCGCACTTTGATGGTGTCAGAGATCAGAGCACGTTTCAAGGTGTTCTCTGATCAGAAAGCAGCGCGGCTCTGGGGGTCTCTAGCAAAGCTGTGTTCGTGTAGCTAGGAAAGCACCAAAGCGGGCTAGCTAGGCAACCCGTTTTTGTACTGCCGCGTGTAACAGTGCCACAACAGCTCTTCTCTTCGGCAGCGGGACCCGGCTCACGGTGGAACCAGGTACGTATTTGTTATGCTTTAACGTCTCGGAATTATTATTGCCTGGGGCTAAGAATTGTTCCTATTCGGGTGACTACAGGTAGGCTCCCAGGCATCGACTTTGGCACCTCAGTAAACGGGGTGACTTCTAAAAGCGCTGCGCATCCGGCCGCTGCCGCGCTCCCCAGGCCCGTCCCAAAGACGTACAACTTTCGGCCGGAGCCGGTGTGTGTTCAGGAGAGAAGCCGCTTATCGAGCCTCTAAACAAGGATTCAGGGGCCGAGGGTTAGGCGCCCGAACCGTGGCCTGTGGGTTTATGCTGGGGCTTTCTAAAAGAGCCTAGGTGAGTTAGGTGCACAAGTCCCTCTGATTTCAGCACCTAGTTCTCTTAGGCACCTTTGAAAATCCCCGAGTTAAATCTAATCCGGAACCCTCACCTTAAGCTAACAATTGTCTGTGGGGTGAGCTCGGGCAAGTCCTAAATGCGATTCAGTGTCTCCATCTGTGAACTGAGGATAACGAGACCTTATCCGCTTTGGAAAGCTCTCAGAGACTTGTGTGTGGAGAGCGCGGTATGAGAGCGAGGCGTTATTTGTTACCATTATTGGTTGAGAACTCACCCCTGAGACCACCAGAATGTGTTGTGGGGCGGGGGTGGGGAATGGAAAGAACTGCAGTGCCAAAAGTTTTCCCTTGCAAATAACTTAAGACCAAAGGGATGCTGGAAACGTCTCGCAGTTGGCAGAGATTGTTCTTTAGGGTTGACATTTTCAAAGCCTCTTAGTGGATTTGGATGCTAAATGGCCATTAATATTACCAGGAATTATCCCAAATCTTTGAGAACCTCAACTTGGTATATACTTTATTTCCCATCAAGTGTTTTAGCCAGGGGTAAAATATCAGGGAGTATTTGTCAACCTTAAAAATACCTCCTTAAATGATCGCATTTCCTCAGTAGAGATCGCAGGTTCGTACACAGCCATTTCCCCCTTTGTTAGGAGAGGAACTAACTCATTTCAGTGGGAATGGAAGAGCAATTGGTCTGAGCCAGGTGTGTGCTAGGGACATGCTGCAGGTGCCCGACCCAGGGCTGGGACTCGGGGTGAGAATTTAGCAGTGTGTTTACCACTGTGAAACTCACGTTTGGAAATGGGACTAAACTCACAGTCCAGCCAGGTGAGTGGGGGCAAAAAAAAGTTTGAAGGCTTCGCATAAACTAATAGTGAAGGCTGGGGTTTTGCAAGGAGCCTAAGAGACTTAGGCACCCAGATCTAATTGAATTTCAAAGGGAATATGACACCTAAATCCTTAAAGTTCCTTTGAAAATCCCAGCTTTGGGGCAAGACAGTGACAC
Source organism: Terrapene triunguis (assembly GCF_002925995.2). Classification (NCBI taxonomy): domain Eukaryota; kingdom Metazoa; phylum Chordata; order Testudines; family Emydidae; genus Terrapene; species Terrapene triunguis. Next base: position 27,275 of record NW_020664696.1, on the reverse strand, counting down.
CCTGATGTTCATGAATCCCTTACACCACAAGACGCCCCATTGATTTTAACAGGGCCATGCACAGACTAAGAAGCTTCTCAATGCGAGTAAAGTTCTCAGAACTTGGCCCCTAGATTCCAGAAGGTAATCCAGAAATTCACAGATTTCAGAGCACTTTCCAATCAGGTTTTTTGAAGAGCCTTCTCATACTGTGTGCGAAGTGCTGATTCTTTAATATTTGGGAAAGGCACCACTTTGGCTGTGGAACCAAGTAAGTGTTGTATGTTCATCTCTCTAAGTCTTTAGTCTGCACCTTTTTCCAGCATTAAATTCACTTTTTCTTTCAAAAGAGAGAGAGAAATAAAGGAACTATTCCTTCCCTGGTTGTTCTGGCGCTACAAAGAAGTACAAAGATAAACAGTGGGTTTTTTTTTCTTCATAAAAACGTTTCATTCCCATTGTTAATTCCATTTTTTCCTTTGCACTGGAGAAGAATGTTATCCAGGCTGAATAAATATAGTTGGCTGAAAATTTTTGACCAACGCTTTTAAAAATTGAAAATAAACATCTCCCCCCCAAAATCCATTATGTTCAAAACCTGTCCGCTGCTTTGAAAACATTCAGTTTTTTTCTAATTTTGAATGATACATTTAATCATTTTTTAAATTGAGATTTTGATTGACATTTTTCCTTTCCTGAAAACTGCATTGTTTGATGCTAGGAGTCATTTTTATAGCCCTTTTGATAATGTTATTGCTAAAACTTAAGAGACATCTTTGTGGGGGGAAAAGGAAGGGCATTTCCAAACCAGGAAAATGGAGACACATTTGAAACAAATGTCCCTGTTTCTACTGGCACGACTGAGGCCGAGAAGTAGTTACAATCCGCTGAATTTTCAGACTGAAGTGATCTGAGAGGCTTCCTTTAGAGTTGGGTTTAAGACAAACTGTGCAGTTATCTGCCTGGAGAGAAAGTGCTGGGCTTGGAAAGCCACCACTGTGACTTTTGGAAGTGGCGTTAAGCTTTTGGTTGAGCTCAGTAAGGAACAGCTAGGTGGTATTGTCTATAGTGTTTGATTCCCATTGCATAAGCCAAAGGGAGATGTAGCGTCTCCATTTCACTGGTGCAAATCAGGCTTCCTCTGAAGCCACTCTTAGAGCAGCCTCTTGAGTTCTATGTCTGGCCCTGCAGCACTGTGCGTGGGAGACCAGAGCTCTGACTTTTGGCAAAGGCACTAGGCTTTCTGTTGAGCCCGGTAAGTATCATTTCTGTTATCTTTGATATGTCAGTTGACTGCATTGCTACAGGTTCTCAGCTGGTGTAAACCAGCACAGCTCTGCCTACAGTGCAGCCACGCTGGTTCTAGGTCATCCAGGAGTTTGACCTGTTGTTTCCAGTGCCTAGATAATGGGGTATGCTGAGCCAGATCATCCCCTCCTAAATCCGGAGTGACGCCATTAACAGGAATTGTGTTGCCACGGTGGAAGTGCGGGGAGAGTCCGGCTTTAATGACTTTTGTGACTATCAGTGGAGATAGGAGGTTGGTTCGCACTCAGGTTCTGAGGGATCCGTTTGCACAGTCGGGTTTGTCTCACAGGGGCGGGCTGCCAGTCACTCTGCACAATACAGAGATCACGGTACGGGGCTGTCAATAGGATAGGCCAGGCCAGAGAAGAACTGTCTCATGTACCTGTTATTTTTATTGTAAGTTAAATTAACAAAATATCCTGGAGACCCAACACAACTGGAAAAGCAGCACATCTCTTAGCAGTGCAGAACTCGATCGCTATGGTGGGTGTTATTGCGCTCTAGCTGGTGTAAACTGAAAGATTTCCCATTGAACTTAGCGCTGCTGCTGATTTACACCGGGGGGGATTTGGCCCTTTGATAGAGTAGAGCTCTTAGGTCAGTTGACACCACCCCATTGAATCCCATTGATCTATGGCTGATTGACGCCAGCTGGTGTTTGGTCCCACTGACTCCAATGCAGCAACGTGGATTTATATCAGAGGCAACTTGTTTTTTCTTCATATTTACATAATTGTCAACATCTACTTCACACCTCAGAAAACCCTGGTGATGAGCAGTTAAATTCCAGGCACTGACAGTGCCCCTGTATCCCTCAGGCCACTCCACATTAACTAGGTTCTCTGGATATTCACGTTAATGAAACATTTTGAGACACCAGCATGAAGTGGTCTGATGAAACCAGATTTGCTTGCCTTTCAAGTGCCCAGAATAACACTTCGCCAGAGAGGGGTCTGTCCTTGGTTCACTCACAAGTGGGAAACGCATTTAAAAGCTGCAGTAAGAGTTGAACAATATGGTGATAGCTCTTAGTAGAATTGCAAACGCCTCTGAGGAACTCGGCAGCTGTAAATGACGAAAGGATTTTGGGTTTTGCCGCCGTTACTAGGAGTGGTACTTTCCTCCTGAAGTTGAGCCCTGGTTTCTGGCGCATTCCTTGTGGAGCCAGGAGTAAAAGAGAGCAGAGTCGGTCACCCAGGGACTGAACTTTCTTCCTTACCGTTATTGCGATGGTTCTGTGTTTTGGCCACATCAAGAAGCCGTGGGCCGCGCAGAACCTTCCCGCGGGTGCAGTTATCATTTCAGAGCAGGTGCCAAGAGACGCCAATGCAGGATTAAATTGTGCTGTTGAGTTTTATGCTATAGGTGTACGGAGTTTGCTAATTAAAGACTGAAGTTCTCATTCACACAGGAGAGGCTACTGATGCATGTGAGTTCTCACCAACGTAAGTGTTAAGGACATAGGGAACCTGGGAATTGGTTTGATATTCAGCTAAATGTCCACTCTTGAGTTTTCAGGCTGGGCTTTTGAGTGCACAACTCCTTTAGTCTCCTCCGAAAATCACAGCCATAGTTCCCATCTCTCTCCCCGTCTCTGTCTTCTGCAGTCCGTTCTGCGTCAGCACCTCTTGCTGATATTTTCAGCAAGGATTCCAGCTAGTGAAAGTTGCATCTAGAATTACGGTCTTTAAAAAATACCTCAGATGATGGTTTCTCCAATTACCATCCGCAGGGCCTGTATCAGAACCAGCAATTTGGACATGTAGCCTCTATATCCCATCACCATATCCAAAACTGAGGGGAAGGGATGGCCTTTCCATTGGTATATCTGACCCAGAGACGAGAGACTCCATATTCTATGACTTTATTCTATGACCCTTAACCTAATTCTCCCTCCCTTTAGAGTTTAATCTAATTAAATTATAACCATCAATTATTTGTTTTCAGAAAATCCAGGGACTTCCCGTCCATCCGTCTTTGTTGTGAAATCTGCAAAATCAAGCGATGGCCAAAAGTTGACGGCGGCTTGTTTAGCTAAGGATTTCTACCCCAAGGACATAGAAGTAAGCATGAGTCAAGAGAAAGACGTTGTATACAAATCGAAAGAAGGCATTCTCTCTTCAAATGGGAAATACAGCATGATCCAGGTGGTGAAGGTTGAACCGAATGAAGAAGTGAAGTGCTCTGTTAAACACGGCGAAGAATATATTAATCAAACGGAGCCTCAATCAGGTACAGTTATATGGCGCAAATGTGAATTTTATCATCGCTTTCAAGATGCACCTCATTTCATGGTGCGTCATCGTCCTGAATTCAAGGATCTCCATCCCTATCCAGAAATGTTCGATAGAACTTCTAATGGGAGCTAGGGGCCGGATGTCCAGTGGTGTTTCAGTGCCCAAAGACAGTGCCCAAATATTTTGTTCCAAAAGCACCTATGCAGTTCCTTCCTAACTCATTTAGGGCCAGATTTTTAATGGTACTTAGGCTCCCAGTGGGTGTTAGGCACTTAGATGTTTTTGAAAAGTCCAACTAGGTGCTTAAATCCCTTTAAAAATCTCACCCCCGGTGACATTTTAAACAGCATCTAGACGTCTAACACCCATTAATCACATAAGGCACCTGAATGCATCTTTAGTCACTTTTGTAAATCTAACCCTAGATGGGAAATGTGTCAAGCCCAATGTTTCTGTGTTGAAAAATGACCTTTTAAGAATATGAACAAATTTTCCCATTTAATGTTTCATGAATAATTGTGTGACATTTTAATCAAAGTTTTTAAGGAAACATTCTCGACAATATTATTGAAATGGTGATTAGAATTTTCAGTAATGTAAAGCTGGATTTTAGCTAAACAAAGAATTTTGAAAACTATTTGGATTATATTTTTGATTTAAAAAAGACCATGATAAAGTTTGAAAAAATAAACCATGGCTCAGTTTTGAACTTAGCAATGAAACTAACTTCAAAATGTAACTTTTTCTTGGTGAAACTAGCTTTACATTTTTCAGCCAGTGCTAGTTTATTTAATTAATTAATTTTATTTATTTATTTATAGTTGAAAATATTTCTATTATGACACAGATTTTCACAGCCACCTCATGGGTTTGGATGTTGAATTCTCATTTACTTAAGTGGGAATTGGGATTCCAAATCTTAGCCTTAACTTGTGACCCAACTTCCCATAAAGTCTCCTATTGACACCAGTGAGACTTGGATTAGGTGTTTAATGGAAAACGCACTTTGTTTCATCAAATTAATCAGGGCTTTTCAAATATTTTGTTTCAAAACCTTTTCTTGGTGGAAAATAGGATTTTTTTAAGCATGGATTTTTACAGAAAGTGTCGGCTTTTTGAGAATTTTTTTATTTTTAGTCAGAAAAAAAAAGATTTTTTTCCCCCAAAAGGCTTTTGTTTTGGGCTGGTTTTAGCTGAATTCCCCCCCTCCCCCCAGTTTTCAGCTAAACTTTTGGGCCAGAATTGTTTGGGTTTTGGTTGCTGAACACCAAAACACAACGGGTTTTTTTTGTTTTTTGTTTTTTGACAAAATGTTTACTTTTTCTGTGGGGGAAAAATAAAAAAAAATTATGACCAGTTCAAAAGTTAATTTCTACCTGATTTTCAAACATTTCCATTCACTCATTACTGGTTGCGGGGAGGTTGTATTTATCAGTTGTTTCATAATTGTTTTAATTGAGCTATATTTTCATTTTTCTCTTTTTCGACAGCTCCCATCCCGGCCCCAATCAATAACACTCAAGTGTGTGAATCTTCAAATTCCACTTTCGAAGGTTAGTTACCAAAAATAAAATGAAATATAATAAAGGGCCAGTGGGATTATGTTTGTTTGAGGGTGGGATTCAATGAGGATATTTGAAAATGGAATTTCTCCCTTGAAAAATAATGTTTAACGTTTGGCTATTTATGGAACACTGGCAGTTTGTAATTGCTCTTCCACACAGCAGTGCTGGGCACCAACAAACGTTATTCATGGGGCCCTACCAAATTCACGGCCGTGAAAAACACATCACGGACTGTGAAATCTGGTATCCCCGTGAAATCTGGTCTCACCCCTGACATCTGGTTAGTGTAGGGGAGGGGCAGGGCACGGCGCGCTTACCATGTGCCAGGCTCCAGATGCTAGCCCTGACTGGGCTCGGGAGGGACAGGACTTCCTTTGCTCCCACAGGGGCCACTCCCAGGGCTGAGTCAGACCCATCTCCGAGAAACTCCCATGGCTGCAGGAAGCTCCGGGGCTGCTGGTTGGGAGCCCAGCTCTGAAGGCAGCGCTGCCACCACCAGCAGTGCAGAACTGGAGGTGGCAATACCATGACCTCCCCTACAATTGCCTTGCAACACCCCCCCCCAGCCCACTTTTGGGTCGGGAGCCCCAGGGTTACAACACAGTGAAATGTCAGATTTTAAAAATTCTATGACTGTGAAATTGACGAAAATGGACGGTGAATTTGGGAGGGCCCTTGGTATGCATGGAGTCAGGTTGTCTGGAGTGGCTCACAACCATGAGGGCCTACCTCAGGGCAGACTGTCAAAAAGGGGGCAGACACCCCAAACTGGTGGTGTGTTGTATAATAAGATTTCACCAATTCAGTACCAAATGTGAACTCCTGGATCACCGTATCAGTCTTATTCTGGAGTCACAGACAGTCCCTTTTGATGCTCCAGTCTATCTTGTCACCCAGATAAATGGGACTTAGCCACTTACACCAAAAATCACACCACACTCAGGTTGCTTCCAGTCCCAAGAGACCAGTCACTTACCCCTAGAACAATTGGTGCCCTAGATCTTACACCAAAGAGAACGCCTGTAGAGAATCATATAATAAACTATCAAAAGGTTTATTAACTAGGAAAAAGGAATAAGAGAGTTTCCTACAGGCTAAAGGAAGCAAACATAGACACACCAATGAGTTACCGGCTAATCCTAAGGGTGGCAGAGTTGTAGTGATCTGTCAGTTCAATGTGTTTTCAGGGCAGACCAAGGCGGCAGAACTCTCTGCCCTTCAGATTTCAAACAGCTAAAAAGATGGAAAATTTTCCTGTGGACATGCTTTATTTCCTTCATTCAGCTTCCAAGCCCACATGACCGGCTTCCTTGCAAGTAGCAATAGGGCCACTATACAATCCTTTGTATTGCAATGGTTCTTGGTGGCCCATCTGAGTGTGGTGGTACATCTGGATGGGCAAGGGGGACGGGGGAGGGGAATGAGTCTTCTGCCTGAGATCGTAAGTTAAGAGCAAATATTGTTAAAGTTATAAAGCAAAACTTACATCTTTTCTACAACCATGGCAAGTGAGACTGATGCATTCAGCACCTTACAAGCATCTGAGAGAGTCTAAATCCTGGAGACATTCTTAGAAGACTAATACCTATTTTGAGCAAAACTAACAAATAGGTGACCTGGTCTTGTCTCCAGCTATGAGTTTGTCAGTTCTTAGCTAATGCCTGCAGCCTGGGCAAGAACTGGCATCTGGCCTGCCAGCGTCACACACGGGCCGAATACAAATGAAATCCACAGTCTGGATAAAATAAAGGAATGCTACCTTGCCTGTCTGTGCAAAGTGTCTCTGTCTTCTCTCGCTCTAGATTGCTGTATTTTTCTTTAATTATTTGTAATTGTTTCGTTCAATCTTGTGCTAACTCTCTCTCTTTCTAAAATGTCTCTTTGCCTTCTTTCTTTCTTTCTTTCTTTCTTTCTTTTCTATAATTTTTATTGAGGTGTTTCCCACTTTCTGCTGATATAAAACCATTTGATCCAAGGCATTCCCTCCCTCCTTTTTCCCCCCACAGAGCCAAACATGGAAAAAGTGAACATGCTGTCAGTGACTGTGCTGGGTCTGCGAGTTCTGCTTGCCAAAAGCATCGCCTTCAACATGCTCATGACGGTCAAGTTGTTCATTTTCTGAGGTAGGAACTCTTACTATCATAGTGTCCATTCCAGGGCTTGGAGGGTCATTGTTAGTGATTTTCAAAGGACTTTATGGGAGTTTTGGGATACAAAATCCCATTGAAAGCCAATGGGAGTCAATGGGCCAGATCTCCAGCTGGCATAATTCATCCGTAACTCCACTGGAATCGATGGACCAGATCCCCAACAGGTATAAATTGTCTGCACACCCACTGATTCCATTTGCGGATGCAGATTCTCAGCAGCCTTCAGAAAGGAGGGCCGTGGTCAGGCGCCCAGAATGAGAAGTTGCTTTTGGAAATGTTGGCCTACGATGTCCAAAGTCACACAGAAAGCCTGGGAATCCAGCACAGATCTCCTGAGTCAGAATCTGGGACATCAGCCATTACAGATCATCACCAGAGCGTAGACACCAGAGTGCTGGTCCTAGTGAAATGAACAGTGTCCAGAATGTCTAACCACAGATCTATCGTTTTCATAGGTTGTGACGAGTGAACCAGCAACGGGCTGAGGACAGGAGACAGGGACCAGTGTCAGCGACAGATTCCCAACTGGTATAAACCAGTGTAACGCTATTGGAGTGAGTTGGAACAAATCCCCAACTGGTGTGAATGGACTGTAGCGCCTTCGGAGTCAATGGGTCACATCCCCAACTGCTGTCAATCAGCGACTTCAATACGTCTATACCAATTATCACTTTCTCCAGATTTGTCCCCAGATCTTCTTTTCCAGGTTTTTTTATTCAATTTTTTCTGTTCCCCTTTCCCTTCATTGCTAGTTAGTTCTGACTCTTAACTGACGTATCACAAGATAGTAAGTACTTGTATTCTTCTTCAGTCTTCTGTTTAGTAGGAATATTTAGCGGGAAGTTTCCCTACCACAGTATTACACTGAGGCTTCCAAATCTCTTAGGCAGCTTTGCAAAATCTCAGTTTGATTTTTTTCACTATATAAAAATACTGTTTTATTGCTTAGAAAATCCATTCATAGCTGAAGCATTTTATCATTTTAGTGTAGAAAATTTGCACCAGGTCTGTCACTGGTATAAATTGGTACAACTCCATTGACTTCAACAGAGCTGTGCTGATATACACCAGCTGAGGATGTGGTGACATATGTATTCACATTATTTTTAATAGCTAGTAATTTCACCTTGGAGATCTGTGCATTTATATGGAACCGATGGTTGTAGCTTTCTGTGCTTACTACTGAAATAATAAAGGTGATTGTGTAAAAGGAAAGAACGACCTTTTCTTTTATCCTCTGTCTTCAGTGATTCTGAATTTATTCTCGTCATGGGTGAGTGGCTGGGTCTGAGCTAATCACCAAGGATTTTATTCAATGGCCACTGAAGTCCAGAAATCCAGGGGTTACAGCCATGAATTTATGTGAATTGAGTTAATCTGTCTGTGGAGTTGTTGCAAGAAAAACACTGCACAAAACTGCTCCCACTTTCATCACTAAGGGTGGGATTTTGAAAATTGCATTTTGTAGTTAGGCAAACAAAGTCCACTGAAGTCAATGGGGACTGTGCTCCTAATCCACGTAAACGCTTTTCACAATCCAATCATAGAGGTATCATGAAGAAAAAGTAACATTGTTAAAGTTTGGATTTTTCAAAGGGGCCTCAAAGAGTAAGGCACACCGCCCTCACACCCCTAGCTTTCAATAAGATTTGGGCATCTAATGCCTTAGGGCCCTTTGAAAATTCCAGCCAAAATATTCTGGATATTCTTCCATCCTACAAAAAGAGACACAGAGATGCACACCAAAATACATGTGGGTGCACGCACACGGGTGTGTATGGGGATAGTGTGTATGTGTGTGAGAGAGATGGGGGTGTGGGGGATAGGTAGGCAGAGATAGAGACAGAGATGGGGGTGTAGGGGGATAGAGAGATTGAAAATACAAAGTTCAGAAGAGAACATTTGCTATTTTTTCTGTTCACTGCTAACAGGAAGGCACTGGGAGGAAATAACTTTTGGTGGTTTGCCGGATGATACAGTTGCTACAGCAACCTAGACCAGAGGGTTATTTGTAGTCAAAATATACCCCCTCCCCCACATCCTTTCCCTGTACTGTGTCAGTTACTAGCAGGCGCCCAAACGAGGCCGGATGCTGCGGTGACAGCCGCTCAGCTAGTCACGCCGTGCAAAACATCAGCCTCACGCTCATTTCAGAAAAACATTGTAACCGCCGCCGTCTGTGATGGGATGTTTTTCTGACGCTGGCTCTGAGTCAGGGCTGACCCAGTGCGATGCTGAGCGGGGCTGGGCTGTAGGGTGAGCTGTGGGGCAGGGTCAAGGTCAAGGTCTCGGTCGTTAGCTCCAGGGGGCTTATGGCCCAGGAGACCGAAAGGAGCTGCAGCTCTGGAGTGAGGCCTGTGGTCCTCTGGCAAAGTGGAACCGTCTGTCATAAGGATGATCACACCGGTCCGTGCAGAAACCAGCGATTTCTCGGTGTCTGACCTGGGACTGGGGAATGAACTGCCACTGGAACTAAGGACCATCCCAAGCCTCACTCCCGTCCACTCCAAGCACAAGCTGCCCTTAACCCGCCTACCCGTCTGTACCCTGGACACAGAGCAGCACGAGCCATTTTCCAAATGCCCCCTCCCCCCAAAGCCCTACCAGAACACACTCCACCGCAGGCACACCTCTCCCCTCCGAGCGAGCAGGAGAGAGAAGAGAAAGCGCGTGTGACAGATGTTAGCCCCATTGTGCTGGGGTGCCCTGCTGCAGGGAATGATGTGGGGGGCTCAGTGGGGAGGGGGCTCCCCCAGAGTCAGTGCTGACCCCAGTGTGGCAATATGGGGTGCTGAGCGGCAGAAAACGAGCAGGTGACAGGGTGCTGGAGCAGCCATTTTTGAAAAAGGAAACTGAGACCCGGACCGCGTTGGCTCATTGACGATCTCATGTAAGATGCTGTAGCAGAGTGCGGCAGCCCCCCCCCCCCGGCTCCTGCCTCTGCTAGTTTCACAAAGTCACCCTGAGACCAGTCACCAGTGGTGCAGTGGGTTCACAGGCTTGTTCCCAGCACCGTTTCACCACATACAGTTGGCCCTTCACCGTCTGCAGGGAAGAGCTACCCCTCTGCTTCCAGCCCCTGCCTTTCCCCTTTCTTTCTGAGCCCCCCTTGGCTTCCTGCCTCTGAGGCCTTTATACAGCCCCAGGCGAATCAGGCGGCAGCTGTCTCTGCCTCCCCAAGTAGGGCCAGGTTACCTCCAGCCAGCTCTAATTTATTCCCCTAATTGGGACCTGGCGGGACAGAGGGCTGAATCAGCAACCCTTTGCCCAGCCCCCGTCACAGACCCTATTTATATAATTGCTTATGGTGTATTAAACACAATTCCTTTAGGGTAGTGAGTAAAGGTTGGATGCCCTGAGAGATCCCTTTTAGGTATCTCAGCCTTGGTTTATGATTTTTCACTTATTTATTAGGCAAGCACATTCCCTTCCACTGCAGGAATAGCAGGGTGAAAATCTGTGTCCTGTGTCAGGCAGGAGGTTTCGCTAGGAAATGCTTTGCCACACAGTGCACAATCTGCCTGCGGAACTCCTTGCCACAAGATTTCACCGAGGTCAAGAAATTAGCAGGACTGAAAAAAGCCCTGGGCACTTCTATGGATAATGAGAACACCCAGTATTACCATGACAAAGATTATAGCTTGAACAAGAGCTTTGGAAGGAATCGAAACCTTCCTTCTTCACGACATAGGCCGAATTCTAAGGGCTGGGCAACACACAGGGTTTGTTCCTCTATTACTATATTTGTTCTAAAATCCTTGTAGATTAATGGGAATAACCTATACTGACAAAAGCATCTTTACCCTGATATAACTGCATGCTCGGAAGTGGGTTGTATTGCTTTAGCTCTGCTGGCGTGTAGTGACAGAGGTACAGAAACTGCCTGCAACCTGTGTGTAAAGACAGGATGGCCCAATGGTTAGGACACTCGCCTAGGACTGGGAAACCTTAGTGAAAGTCCCTGTTCTGTCACAGACTTCCTGTGTGAGGCCTTGGGCAAGCCACTTAGCGCTCCGGTTTCAAAGGCATTTAGGCGCGTAACGCCCATTGAAATGTGAGGGTGTAGGAGATGTACTGCAAAGGAAGGGCCTTTCCGGAAGTTTTTGTACAGCGCTGCAGTCAGGCTGTGTCATAGTGGTTCTGATGGCACAGTAATAGGAAGCAGCATCCTCACTTCCCACAGGAGATATAACCAAGTGGAAGGTTTTTCCTGCTAAATCACGCTCCACAGCAAAGCGTCCCTTGGCAAAGTCAGCATCCCGGGACCGGGAGTTATCCCTGTGTAGAATGAACTGCAGGGTGTGGTCAGAGAGCTGACGGTACCAGTACAAATCAGGATTGGAATACGTAGTAGCATAATTGCAAAATATTTTCGCTTGGTTCCCAATCTCCGCCGTAAGAGCTGAGGGTGTCTGTGTTATTTGATTGCACAGAACACCTTTGCCTGTGAATATCAAGAAAGAAAACATGAGTTACAAAGAACTGTTTAGTTATAAAGAATGAATGCCACCTTAACACGGCAATGATGTCTGAAGAAGGTAACCTATTTTGCCACATTACTACAACCAATAGAAGGTGTAAACTCACTGAAAAAAACCATTGGCTTCTTTGTATGGAGTGTGGCTTGAAAGCTTGTCCCTCTCCCAAACAGAAGTTGATCTAATAAAATATATTACCTCACCCACTTTGTCTCTCTAATGAACTTCTTTATTAACTAGAATTAATAGGAAAGAAAGGGGGAGAAATATATACAGTAGCTAGAAAATAAGAGGAAACGAGAGAAAGAAAGAAAGAAAGAAAGAAAGAAAGAAAGAAAGAAAGAAAGAAA
>NW_020664696.1:0-15198 GCF_002925995.2 Terrapene triunguis | reverse complement strand
AAAGAAAGAAAGAAAGAAAGAAAGAAAGAAAGAAAGAAAGAAAGAAAAGCAATACTTACATAATAATATCAGTAAAAGTTTAATTAACACATGGATTCGAGTAATTTTTTCAGCCATGAGTCAGAATGGAAGAAGCCACCCAACTGGCTTTCAGTTGGCCTGAATACTTTTTAAAGACGGCAGTGGATTCAAGAGGGCGGTTCAAGAGGAAGTCACAATAGCTGTGTATATGCAGTTGCCATGTTTGTGCGTGTGCTGTGGGTGAACTCTGAGACAGCCAATATGGTGATAGATTTCGTAGGTAGAATGAGGGAAAAGCTCAAAGTAAGAATTTCAGCTGTGGTTAAATCAGTCAGTTCTTATCAGCGGAGGATGTGGCCTGCAATTCTTTAGCAGTTCTGACATTTTGTACACTCTTTGTAGGACTGGTATTTCTGGGGGGGGTGGGGGGATACAGTAAAATACTAAGCTGTGTCTCCTCTTAGGGCTGGGTTCCTGGCCTGAGGTACATGCTAGTGAGAGTGACATATTTTGATAATGTGGAAGGCCAACAAGTTGCCAGTGTTTTAGGGTTAGGTTTCTGTGGGCCAAGTTCTGCCCTCAGTCTACATTTGTGTAGTGATTCTGGGGCGTCTCAATTTTTGGATGCCCAAATTTAGGCATCTTAATGGGGTCAGAGACTCAGCACGTTCTGAAAATCAGGCTCCTTTTTAGGCATTTCAAAAGGGGCACCTAAAGAGTGAAGCATCCAAAATCCCCAGTCACTTTTGAAAATTTGGATGCTAGTGGTGACATCAATGAGAGTGCACAGGGGTGATGGGGAAGGATGGACTCTCCTTCACTCGAAGTCTTTAAAGCGAGACTAAATGTCTCTCCCAGAGTTACACTGTTGCTCACACAGAAGTTATGGGCTTGATGCAGAAAACGTTGGGTGACATTCCAGAGCCAGCGCATTATGAAAGAGGTCAGACGAGATTTTCACAGTGGTCCCTCCTGGCCTGCAAATCCATGAATCTTTGGAGAACAGCTGTGTTCTGTGCCTGTCTTTCGGCAACAGAGCTGCAGTTTTTATTGCCAGCCCTCAAGGGGATGTGAAGGATCATCCTCGCTCTACGCTCTTCAAAAAATACCTGTGTTTATATCTCTGTTAGGGATACCCGTGCTTATGTCTTTTTGACAGAGGTTTTCCTTTTTCTGTGCCTGTGCCATGTTTGTGGCTGTAGCTCCACTGGAATCAGTGGACCAGAGCAGTCTAGCTCCACTGACAATTTAAACCGCCCGAGAGTCCCGAACAATAGTTTTTGCTCTGTTGTCGCCCGTGTTGTTGTCTCTGGAGGTACCGAATGGAGAAGAGATTTTTTTTTCTTTTTGACATTTGTGTAACTGTTTTGTACAGAGCCAATCGCCCCCTCTGCTGGAGAAACACCAAATTTCCTCTCTCACTCAGACAACTACAGAAAAGAGGTCAACCAGAGGCACACATCGACCTTTCTGTTCACACGACAAGCTAGCTCAGATGTTTCGTTGTTCTGCAGGTGACAAATGTTGCCTTAATGAAAGTAAAGCTATTTTTGTAGGAAGAAGTGAGACTCTCATCCTTTGAAGGAGACTGGATAACAAATGGGCGATTGAAGGACTGGGGGAAATACAATGGGAGAGGCGCTAAATCACAGCATTATTCTTATGACTAACAGTAATGGTGTTCACTACTCAGCGGGAGATGGAGATGGAAGAGGTATAAGGAACACAGGTAGTAAGGGGAGTATGGAAAGATTTAATATGGGATTTTCAAAGGGATTTAGATGCGCAACTCCAACTGAATTTGCACATCTAACTGACTTGGGCCACAGACTTAATCGGTTGTTCTTTGGGACAAGGACGTCCAGGATCTCTTTATGGGGACCCGTGGAAGCTGCCTTAGGGATTTGGACACCACATTCCCTGTGAAATTAATGGGAATCAGGCCATCAAATCCCCTAGCCCTCTTTGAAAATCGCAGACGTAATGCCAGGTGCTACACTTAAAATTACTTCAAAAGTTGCAGTCTCAGTTAACGAGGATGTTTCCACATACCCCAGAATATTCTCAAAACCTGCTGCGTTTGCAGACAACCGGTAAGAAGCCAGAGGTACATAACTGTGTGTCAGTTTTCGAGAGACGCACTGGTTCAAAACCAGTTAGGTTTAGCCCCCAAATCCATCTATTTTACACCCCAATAGCCCGCAGGGGGCAGCAGATGCACAAGAAATAGACACATCTACACAGTGATAAATAAATTTAGCATCCTAATTTTTTACATTAGGTTTTCACTCCTGCACGTCTCCTGTAACTCTTCTGGATTTAGTTTAGACAGGCACCCTGTTATGAGTCTATGTTCTATGCGGGAAGTCAGAAAACGGGATTTTCCAGAGGAATCAAAGAAGCTCCTGTACTTACTAATGAACAACCTGACTTAAATCCAACCCTACAAACAAGAGTACGAAAAGAGATGCTAAAAACGAATACTAGAGGGCAGCAAAACATTATTTTTGCTGCCGGGCTCCATTGTGCCTGGAATTGTCCAACCTGCAGCTTGTTAGACTGAGATGTTCAGAGACGCCTAAGGGAGCGTGCCCGAACCCTACTGAAATTCCACAGCAATTGGGACACTAACCCCTTAGGCCCCTTTGGAAATCTCAGATCGCAGCGTGCACCCAACGTCACTCCCATGAGTAATTCCACGCAAATCAGTTGAACTACCCGAGTGCCTTAACTTAAGCACTTGTGTAAGTGATTTCAGGAGCCCAGAGAGATTGTGGCTCGGACTTTGGAAGGGATGTGAGAGACTCAGGCGCCCAAATCCCACCAAACCCCAACTGTCTCAGATTCCTCTAACAATTCCAGCCCCAGTGGCCTGCCCAGGGTCCCAGAAGGAGTTTGTGACAGTCAGGAGTACAACCGAGATCTGCTAAGATCCAGTCCAGCGTCTTAACCATCAAATCCTCCTCCTGCTGCTCAGTAATATTATTATTGTCTTTGCTGTTGTTATACCATCCACAGCGTGTTATGTGCTTTCTAAACACTCTCACCGCCACTGAACCTAAACTTTCCCCACCACTGAAATGATCCGTATTGCACCTCATGGGAAAGGGGCACCTGAATCCCCTAGGAAGTTTTAATAATCTAAGCCTCCAAACCTAGAAGCTCACAGTCTAAGGAGAGAAAAAACAGGCAGAGAACGATTAGAGGAGGGAAAACAATATATGGTCAAATCAATTTGCCACACCGCACGCAGCCCAGAGAAAAAGTAGGTCTTTGCTTATGGGTTGGCAAAGTACTACACTCAGCCAGGAAACATCAAATGCACAAATACACAGTGAGACTAGCTGGCTAGGCGGAAGTACTGCTGAAAAAGAGCTGGGGGTTATAGTGCATCTCAAACTGAATATGAGTCAACAATATGATGCAACTTCAAAAAAAGCTAATACTGTACTGGGGTCTATTTCAAGGGCACTTGTATGTAAGACGTGAGAGGTAATTGTCGGGCTCTCCTCAACTCTGGTGAGGCCTCCGCTGGAGTATTGTGTCCAGGTCTGGGTGCTGCCCTTAAAAAAAAAGATGTGGACAAATTGGAGAGAGTCCAGAGGAGAACAACAAAAATGATAAAGGGATGATAAAACCTGACCTATGAGGAACACTTAGAAAAACTGGGCATGCTTAGTCTTGAAAAATGAAGGCTGAGGGGAGGTCTGATAACAGTCTTCAAATATGTTAACGCTGCTGTAAAGAGGATGGTGATCAATTGTTCTCCATGTCCACTGAAGGTAGGACAAGAACAGGGTTTCTCAAACTGGGGGTTGTGACCCCTCAGGAGGTCCTGAGGTTATTAAGTGGGGGTTGCGAGCTCTCAGCCTCCATTCCCAAGTCCCCACTTGGCCTCCAGCATTTATAATAGTGTTAAATATAAAAATGTGTTTTTAATTTATAAGGGGTGCCACATTCATAGGCCTGCTGTGTGAAAGGGGGTCACCAATTCAAAAGTTTGAGAGTCACTGGACAAGAAGCAATGGGCTTAATCTGCAGCAAGGGGGGGGGTAGGTTAGATATTAGGGAAGAAATTTAACAATAAGAACCGTTAAGTGCGGGAACAAGTTATAAAGGGTGGTTGGGGAATCCCTGTCTTTGGAGGTTTTTAAGAACAGGTTATACAAACACCTGTCAGGTGTTGTCTAGATGATCTCTGGAGGTCCCTTCCAGCCCCACACTGCTATGAAAAAGAACTCCCTTTTAAAAACAAATACACTTTTCTTAGTTTGTATTTTGATTCACCAGTACAATGAAAATGTAGTCACCTAAATGTATATTAAAAATTAACAGAGTCAGCGTTTGTCTACACTTGAAAGGCCACAGCTCTGCAGCTGCAGTGCGTCAGTGTAGTCACTATCTGTGCCGATGGGAGGGCTTTCGTGGGTCGGAGCTTGCTGAGTTTCCTGTTGCAAACCAGCCATGTCTCTGGCGCCAGAGCTATCAGTGAGAGACGCAGCTGTTCATCTGCATTAAACAACTCAACCTCTCCTGAGAGTTCTGCCCAGACATAAGAACCAGGATGTTCTCACTAAAACTCATTTTCCTTGTGGTGGCTTCCCAGGGTAATCTTATTGTTTAAATAACAGGAGTACTTGTGGCACCTTAAAGACTAACAAATTTATTAGAGCATAAGCTTTCGTGGGCTACAACCCACTTCTTCCACGAAAGCTTATGCTCTAATAAATTTGTTGGTCTCTAAGGTGCCACAAGTACTCCTGTTATTTTTGCGGATACAGACTAACACGGCTGCTACTCTGAAACTTATTGTTTAAGGCTTTGGAGACTCCTCACATTCCTAGGCATTAAAGTTACATCTTTCTTACAATCTTCTTTTCCAGGTGTCCAGGCGCAAGTTAGATTCGTGGAATCTGGAGGGGACATCAAGAAGCCTGGAGACTCCCTCCACCTCTCCTGTAAAGGGTCTGGATTCAGTTTTGGAGACCATTGGCTGAGCTGGCTCCGACTGTCTCCCGGCAAAGGACTGGAGTGGATCGCCACCATTAGCTTTTGGGCAGGAGACACTAAACATTATGTCGCTTCTGTAACGGGGCGGTTCAGCATCTCCAGATCCAATGCCCAGAATATGCTGTATTTGCAAATGAACAACCTGAAGCCTGAAGACACGGGTATTTATTTTTGCAGCCAAGCACAGTGTGTCAGAGTAATTCTGAGCTCCCACAAGAACCTCGAATCGTGGCCGTTTTGGGAGCAGAGTGCTGCCGGCAAGTTGAAAGATCTGGACACATAGGGGACTGTGATACATTGTCCCTATTGTAATGAATGGGACCTCTTCAAAAAGGCCTTTCCATTCTAAGAATGACACTTACAACACTGACACCCTCTCCTGACCCTAAACACCTATAAGTAATAATAACCAAACCCAAACCCCTATTCCAAGCAGAGTTTTTACCCCAAAATGGAAGAAGTGGCAGAGACTACATGGAGTCGACTAGGGACTTTGCTATAGGTATTAATTTTATGTGCAAGGCACCCAGATACTAGGATAGATAGATAGATCGATAGATGGGGTGTCTGGGGATAGATAGATAGATAGATAGATAGATAGATAGATAGATAGATGAGGCGTATGGGGATAGATAGAGGGGGTGGATGGGGATAGATAGATAGATAGATAGATAGATGGGGTGGATGGGGATAGATAGATAGATAGATAGATAGATAGATGAGGCGTATGGGGATAGATAGATAGATAGATAGATAGAGGGGGTGTATGGGGATAGATAGATAGATAGATAGAGGGGGTGGATGGAGATAGATAGACAGATAGATAGATAGATGGGGTGGATGGGGATAGATAGATAGATAGATAGATAGATAGATAGATAGATAGATAGATGAGGCGTATGGGGATAGATAGATAGATAGATAGATAGATAGATAGATAGATAGATAGAGGGGGTGTATGGGGATAGATCGATCGATCGATAGATTAGATTATTTATTACTATTTTTATTATTTGCAATGAGATATCTCAAGCTACTCCTTGAGGCATCAGGTCTTTACTGTGAAGTAATAAGAGATACATGTAACCTGCTCTGAGGTGCTTTCAGTCAAAATACCAGACAAGAGGTGGATGTAAGGGACGGGGGGGGGGGGGGGGGGGGAGCATGAGATGGAGTTCAATTGGTTGCTTATAAAATGGATACGCAAATCGGTTTCCTGTTTACTGCCAGAGATTCCCTGAAGCTTTCAGCTCCCTCAGAGTGACTCCAGAGCCCTCAGTGCAGAGAACATCAACTCTCCTTGTTAGTTGTTTTTCCAGTCTCAGAAATATGCTATTTGGGATACATTTCATTTTCTTTACAGCAGTTGTAAAAGGTAATTGAAATTCACTGGAGGTGCCCCACTTTATCGCACACACAATATTATGATTCTTATGATCTCTTTCCCCCCTCAGGTGGCTGGACTGTTGAATTCGTAGAGTCTGGGGGTGACATTAGAAAACCTGGAGACTCTCTCCTCCTCTCCTGTAAAATCAGTGACTACTGGCTGAGCTGGTATCGAGTGTCTCCCGGCAAGGGACTGGAGTGGGTATCCAGCATGGCGAAATCCCCTACGAGTGATAAATATTATGCCAGTTCGGTGAAAGGGCGATTCACCATAGCCAGGGACAATTCCAAGAACGCGGCATATTTGCAAATGAACAAACTGAAACCTGAAGACACTGCTATGTATTACTGCCGTGATGCACAGTGTGTAAACCTGGCTCTGAGCTCTGACAAAAACTACAGAGGCACATAGGGGCCTGGGAATAGAGCTTGAAAGGTATTTAGGTGCCTAAAGAGGCAGAAAGGCACCTCAGTGAGTTAGCTGCCTAACTGTCATTGACTTAGAAAAGAAGTAAGAGGTTAAATGTCCTGAGGCAGAGAATCATGTTTGCAGCGAGTTGATTTAGACTCGTCCATTTGGTCAGATGGGGCGAGGCATTGCAGAGCATTTTCTCACTCACCGCTGCCTAACTTTAGCTACCTTTACCACAACTTCGGTAAATAAGTTTCTCAGGGTATGTCTACACTACGAGGGTAATTCGATTTTACTTAAATCGAATATGTGGAATCGATATTGCAAAGTCGAACGTGTGTGTCCACACTAAGGACACACTAAGGACAGTAATTCGACTTTGTGAGTCCACACTAACGGGGCGAGCGTCGATATTGGAAGCGGTGCACTGTGGGCAGCTATCCCACAGTTCCCGCAGTCCCCGCTGCCCATCGGAATTCTGGGTCGAGCCGCCAATGCCTTCTGGGTAAAAAAAATTTGTCGTCATCCGTCCGTCACTAACGCCCTCCCTCCCTCCATGAAAGCGCCGGCGGGAAATCAGTTCGCGCACTTTTCTGGTCAGTGACAGCGCGGACGCCACAGCACTGCGATCATGGATCACGCTGCGACCATCGCTGCACTTGTGGCCGTTCTCAACACCTCGCAGCTTATCATACACCTTTCCCTGAGGCAGATGCAGAGAAATCGGGCGAGGAGGCTACGGCACCGCCGTGAGAGCCTGAAGTCGGAGAGTGGCACAGAGCTGTCAGAAACCACGAGCCCCAGCGCCCAGGACATCACGGTGGCAATGGGGCATGTGGATTTTGTTGAACGGCGATTCTGGGCCCGGGAAACAAGCACGGACTGGTGGGACCGTATAGTGCTTCAGGTCTGGGATGAATCCCAGTGGCTGCGAAACTTTCGCATGCGGAAGGGGACTTTCCTCGAACTTTGTGAGTTGCTGTCCCCTGCCCTGAAGCGCAAGGACACCCGCATGCGAGCAGCCCTCACTGTCCAGAAGCGAGTGGCCATAGCCCTCTGGAAGCTTGCAACGCCGGACAGCTACCGGTCAGTCGCGAACCACTTTGGTGTGGGCAAATCTACCGTGGGGGTTGTTGTCATGCAAGTAGCCAAGGCAATCGTGAAGGTACTGCTCCCAAAGGTAGTGACCCTGGGAAACGCGCAGGTCATCATAGATGGCTTTGCCGCGATGGGATTCCCAAACTGCGGTGGGGCTATCGATGGGACTCACATCCCTATCCTGGGACCGGACCACCAGGCCAGCCAGTACATCAATAGAAAGGGCTACTTTTCAATGGTGCTGCAAGCACTGGTGGACCATCGGGGACGGTTTACAAACATCTACGTCGGATGGCCGGGCAAGGTTCATGACGCTCGTGTGTTCAGGAACTCTGGTCTGTTTAGACGGCTGCAGGAAGGTATTTACTTCCCAGACCACAAAATAACTCTTGGGGATGTGGAGATGCCTACAGTCATCCTCGGGGACCCAGCCTACCCGCTAATGCCCTGGCTCATGAAGCCCTATACTGGCGCCCTGGACACAGAAAAAGAACTGTTCAACTACCGTCTCAGCAAGTGCAGAATGGTGGTGGAGTGTGCTTTTGGCCGTCTCAAAGGGAGATGGAGAAGCTTACTCACTCGCTGTGATCTCAGTGAAACCAATATCCCCATCGTTATTGCAGCTTGCTGTGTGCTCCACAATCTATGTGAGAGCAAGGGGGAGACCTTTATGGCGGGGTGGGAGCTAGAGGCAAATAGCCTGGCTGCTGATTACGTCCAGCCAGACAGCCGGGCCATTAGAAGATCCCAGCGGGACGCCCTGTGCATCCGGGAGGCTTTGAAAGCTAGGTTCCTGAGTGAGCAGGGCAACCAGTGACTTTTCAGTTTGTGGACAGAGAAGCTGAACCTGCCCCCGTTTCTTTACCCAGTTCATTTTGACTATCCTCTCCAGTTACATACCCCCTTCACCCCCTTCCCCTTCCCAAAAAATAAAATCATTTCGATTTTGTTAATGAACAGCGTTGTCTGTATTGCTGTTTTCGCGGGAATATTTTAAACCGGGGACGCAGACTGTGGCGGGGGGCGGGTTCAGTGTTCGGATGCAAATGATGCTTCTAAACTCCCGGAATGACAGGCTCCGCACTGGTGGACTGGTTATTTCAATGGAGAACATGAAAAACACCTCCCAGACTGACCAGGGTAACCAGTGACTGCACTGTGTATGTGTCCTGATGCTGGACCTGACACCGCCTCTGTACCCTGCTAAAGGTCACTGTCCTGCCCAATTACCAAGCCCCTTCCCCCCCTCCAGACAGACTCTCCCTCAAAAGAACCTGACTGAAACAGTAATGGACAGAAACAAACATTTTATTGCGAACCAGACATGAAACGTGGGGTGTGAAACTTGGACGGGGGCTTCTGTGAGGTGGGTGGGAAAGGACTTATGAAATTTTGGGGAATGTCAGCCTTCTAGTGCTAGAGCAGTCTGCAGGGGTTGACTGAAAGTTTTAACGGCCCTTGCCGCCCCTCCTTCTTTGGAGTTTGGGTGAGGGTGGTGTGGGACTTGGTGGCGGGTGAGGGCGGTTACAGATAGACTGCAGCGGGGCTCTGTCCTCCTGCCTCCGGTCTTGCAGAACATCCACAAGGCGCCGGAGCGTGTCCGTTTGCTCCCTCATTAGTCCAAGCAGCTTTTCAGTAGCCTGTTGGTCCTCCTGACGCCACCTCTCCTCCCGTTCCATGACTGCTCGGTGCATTTGTGACAAGTTCTCCCTCCACTGTGTCTGCTGGGCTGCCTGGGCTCGGGAGCAGTCCATTAGTTCTGAGAACATGTCTTCACGCGTCTTCTTCTTCCTCCGCCTAATCTGCGCTAGCCTCTGGGAGTGTGCTGAGAGGCTGGGTTGGGAGACAGTCGCAGATGTGTCTGTGTGAATTGTGAAAAGGGAGTGAATTCCTGAGACAGATAAATGAAATTGTATACAAAGAACCTAGTCTTTCTCTGTGAACAAGACCATGCACTGCACCTCTCACATGCGCACTCAGGACAAGGTCGAATTTTCGGCCGTCGCCTTCAGTGCCTGTGGACTTGCGGAGGTCTTGGACTGTTCAGAGAACTGTGGCTGGAGACCTGAACTTCTGGAGCGGGCAATAATGGTAAGCCGCAGACTTGTGGCTGCTTAAAACTCCAGCAGTAGCACTGGCCTCCTTTCACATTGAAAGCAATGCCAGTCTCTGCTGCCAGCAATCAGGACAGCATCAACTCTGCCCCTGTCCCACCCCCTCGCGGCTGTCCCAGGGAAAGATCCCTGTATGCTGCCCCTCTCCCTCCACCGCGTGGCTGTAAAGCAGTCCCAATACTAACATTCCCCTCCCTAATTCAAAGCAGGGCGTCATGAGCGACATCACCCTCCTGAGGATCCCGGACACCCAGAGAGAACGCATGCTGCGGGAAAGCATGCAGAAACCGGGGCCGTATGCCGCCATGCTATGTCGGGCCATGATCCCGGAGTACTTGATTGTGGCGTGGAGGGGGCATGTCTGCTACCACGGAGGGCCCACTAAGATCGCCCTACCCCGGAACCTGATCAACAGGCTTGAGCTCTACCTCCACGAGACCTACGAGGAGTTCTCCTACGAGGATTTCTCGTCGATCCCCGGCCACATTGACCGGATTTTCGCGTAGGTGCACTGGGACTATGGAGTGGAGCGTCTTGGGCCTGGGAATCATGGAGTAACGGACATTGTGAAAATTTTTTAAAACACTTGGGACTAAATTGAGAAGAGCCCAAGACAGAGAAATCATGAAAACCCATTTGTTACCTTTGTAAATATTCCTGTTTTGTACCTGATTATTTTTTTACTAGTTTACAGAACTTTTATAAATGTACATTGTTAATAGTATAAATATTACCGTTCTGTTTTAAATAAATGTTTACATGTTTACAGCACTTACTGCTTGATCCTTCCCCTGATTCTGTGTCCGGGGTAAGGGATGGGGACGGTTGGTACGGGATCTCGGTAAGGGTGATGAAGAGCTCCTGGCTGTCGGGGAAATCAGCGGTGCCAGCGCTGTCGACTGCCTCGTCCTCCTCATCTCCTTCTTCATCTTCCCCGTCCGCTGTCATGTCCGACGAGGAACCGGCCGCGGACATGATCCCATCCTCGGAGTCCACGGTCAGGGGTGGGGTAGTGGTGGCGGCCGCTCCCAGGATGGAATGCAGTGCCTCGTAGAAACGGGATGTGTGGGGCTGGGATCCGGAGCGTCCGTTAGCCTCTTTTGTTTTTTGGTAGCCTTGTCTCAGCTCCTTGATTTTCACGCGGCACTGCGTTGCATCCCGGCTGTAGCCTCTCTCTGCCATGGCTTTGGAGATCTTCTCGTAGATCTTAGCATTCCTTCTTTTGGAGCGCAGCTCTGAAAGCACGGACTCATCGCCCCACACTGCGATGAGATCCAAGACTTCCCGATCAGTCCATGCTGGGGCCCTCTCTCTATTAGATTGCACGGCCATCTCTGCTGGAGAGCTCTGCATAGTTGCCACTGCTGCTGAGCTCCCCTCGATGTCCAAAGAGGAACTGAGATTCAAACTGCCCAGACAGGAAAATGAAAATGAATTCAAATTTTCCCGGGGGTGTGGCTGGTCAGAGCATCCGAGCTCGGACTGCTGTCCAGAGCGTCAACAGAGTGGTGCACTGTGGGATAGCTCCCGGAGCTATTACCGTCGATTTCCATCCACACCTAGCCTAATTCGATATGGCCATGTCGAATTTAGCGCTAATCCTCTCGTTGGGGAGGATTACAGAAATCGATTTAAAGAGAGCTTTATGTCGAACTAAATGGCTTCCTGGTGTGGACGGGTGCAGGGTTAATTCGATATAACGGCGCTAAAGTCGACATAAAAGCCTAGTGTAGACCAGGCCTCAGTTCCCATCCTGACTACATGCTTGCTTTCTCGCCTGCTTTCTTTGCAAAACCAGCTCCCCGCCTCCCCCCGCCCCTCCGTGCCAGCGATCAATTTGCACTGTTAGAACCACAAAACCTTGTTATGCCAAGTGAGTCCTTACCACTTTAAATATGCTATGCTAGGTCTGAAAGTATGAGCACTGCACCCCCAGGCACTTTCCAAAGAGAGGAGGAGGAGGATCCGTGCCCCAGGGAGCACACGAGGTAGAAACAGACAGACAAGTTAACAAACGGAGGGTGGGTAGAGGAAATCAGGCAATCAGTGTAGAGCTGTGTTAACAAATACAGAAATACGGTAACAGCATTAGAGTGAGCTTGGGTTCGATTTTACCACTTCATCCTTCCTCTAGAAACACACAACCTGCCACTAACCTGAACAGAGATGTCGATGGTGGGTGCATGGGATGTTGCTGGGACTGCAGTGAAGGATTTGTGCTACACTGTGAGGGTGATTCGTGTGCTGTAAGTTTCCTTTTCTGTTGGAGGCAGAAAGAAGCTCCCTGGGAGCTGGCAGAGACCCTCACTGTCAATGGAAACTTGCTGTATAGGAATTCCTTTACGGTTGAATGATGTCCCATAACTTTGTCCTTCATTGCTTTCATGGCGTGTGTGTGTCTGTGTGCGTGGGGGGGGGGGGGAGATCAGACTTGACTAAGCTTAACGGGCTTTAAACAATTGTTTTCTTTGTGGAACCCTATACATAAGGTGAAATTTCTTTATATAATGGAAATCTGTCTGCCAGACTACAGGAAAAACGTCTCGCCCTTGGGTTTTTTGACATTTTCAGAGATAGTTATATGAAAAGACAGCACAAAGGGCAAGAAAAATGTTTGACAACATTTTTTCTTTAAAAAAATCTTACTAATGATTAAACCATTAAAATCCCTTGTTTTTCATGTATTGTGAAGAAAAAGGGAGATATTTTGCATATGTTATTGCATTGGTTTATTAATAATATTTTAAATACTTCTTTTATCTTTGCACATTTCTTTATATGCTGTAGAGTACATGAGTATAATTACTGTAAACATAATTTTATCCTCATTAGTTAAATCAAAGAAGTAAACCATCAATAACTATTTTTATTATTTTCAAAACAGAGTGGCGCCTTTCTACCTGGTCCCACGTATAATATGTTGCTGTTCTTTGGGACCCACAATTAATCCTTCTCAACCCACTGGCAAATCTTGGCTTTGAAACACTGAATTTGTCTCTGAAAGCAGGAAATTTTGGGAGTCAAGCATCGAAATTCTTCTGTAAGGCCCTGATCCTACAGAAACTGAGCACATGTTTAAGTTTACATTGTAATAGATAGATCCACTGAAATTTCAATAGGACTACCCAGCAGGACAGATCCTGAACCGGTGTACATTTTCATAGTTCTATTGGCTTCAAAGGTGCCAGCACCATTCGAATCTTCCGCAGGGTGTACAAAGTTGAGCATGTTTGTAAATCTTTGCAGGCCCGAGGCTTCAATCTGTTAATAGCAAAGGCTGCAATAGACAACAGAATCATGCCTCTTTGAGCTAGTTTTCTTGTTCTGCATCTAAAATATAAATCACTTTTTGAATGATAAAGTTTTCTGATTCAGCACAATAATACACCAGAAACTGGAGATGAATAATCTGACGCAGACTCCGAATAAAATAAATAAACCCTAGCAGTTATTTTAGTTTTCTCTAGAAAGGTTCTTGCACAGTTGTGTAGCACTGTGGACTCTAATGCTATCTTTAAAGGGACCAAAGTTTCTCTAATACCAAGTAAGTGACTGACTTTTAACGCTCAGGAAAGGATGTTTTAAAACTTTAAATTTAAGAAAAAGTAAGTTATTAAAGATTTTTGAAGGTACATTGAAGGCGAGATTAAAAATAACCCTGAGACTATGCAGGGATTCTTATTGTCTGTGCTGGTAGTCGTGGTTTATAGCAATGCACACTTTGGATCCAGAGACAATAGGTCCTTCTGAAAATGTGTGGGTATAAATTACTAGCTTCTGTCCGACTTTCAGTGACAGTTTGACATTCCTTCTTTCTAGCGAGAGAAATTACATGAAAAATATATTCAAAATAGTCATGTGTTGTTCTGCAATCTTCTAAAAAGGTTCTATTGAAAGGTTTCAAAGTTCATACAAAAATTGATAATAAGGAAGCTTTATAGTTGCAGAACCAAACACTCAAAAGTTAGCAAATGCCAGAATTAAAGTTGTTTGGGCAAAATTAACTCTTTCTGCTTATGCTACAACTTCTAATGAAGTGATCACATGTTATTTTCCCCTACAACCCCCATTTTTAGGTTCCTATTATTACTATTACTGAAATCCTGCCTTCAAATGAGACTTAAGGAGCTCAGTCTATTCAGTTTATCAAAGTCTAGATTAAAAGAGGACTATATCGTGTACTTATCAAATAGGTATTCTCTATGTACCCACATACGGCAAAGATATTCATTGTTTTTAATGCCAGAATGGACCATTATGATAATCTTTTAATTAAATTTCAACCACAACATTAATTTTCCAGGAGATCAAACAACTTCCGAGCCCTCCGTCTCCATTATGAAGTCAGAAAATGAGAGCATTGCTGCCTGCCTGGCGAAAGATTTCTACCCTAAAGAACTGAAGATATTCATGAATTCTGACAGTGAAATTATATTTGAAGCAACAGACCCAATCCTCACATCTAGTGGGAAATACAGTGCTGTCAAAGTTGTCAAGTTGTCTTCAAATGAACTATTGTCTTGCTCCGTTCAACACAACAGCAAACTTATTAAGAAAACCCAAACAGCTGAGAAGCCGGCAGGTATGTTTTCAGGGTTTAAGTCTGAATAAGATAATACACCTTTGAGATTAATTCAATTTTTATTTATCATATAGGATCACAGTGAAAGTCAGAATGGATCAGTGCATTCACCTAGTCCAGTATTCTGTCTCCAGCTGTTTCAAAGGAAATGGCAAGAAATCCTACATAAAATTTGTATTTAAGAAAATGTTTTATACCAGAAATTCAAGGACTCATATGCTTCCAAAAAGGACAGATTCCCTTTGACTTCACAGCACTATGGACCAGGCTGGAACTGTGCCCAGGGTGAATTTCCACGCTCTTGAATTTCAGATAGTTCAGTGGGATTATTATATATCCTTATAAATCATTTCTTTTGGGTGCGGTTTGCTGTCTGTCTTTTAGATTTCACATCTCCTGCTCCAACGATCATCATGCCCGAGCCGTGCAACATTTCAACCCCCAGCCTCGAAGGTTAGTACCCAAACGAGTGATTATGTTGCCTCAAGACTCTATGGCCAACAGCCAACTGGTGAGATGGGGGGGAAGCTACGACTTCAGCGTCAGCTGAGAATCTGGCCCTTACTGCGTTTGGT
>NW_020664695.1:240162-257111 GCF_002925995.2 Terrapene triunguis | reverse complement strand
AGGACATCAGCTATGAAACACTCCAGAGCTGCTGTTAAATTTGCTCTTGACAGACCCCCTGAGGCCCTGATCTCACTCCCACAAATCAGGCTGAAAATGGAGACTCGACTCCAGCCTGAACTCTGCCCAGAGCGATTGTCCCATGGTGGATAATGGTCACAGAGACCATCTCAGAGCCCCAGGGGCTCAAGTGTCTCCATTTAACACGTGCGCCCCCCCCTCGCTCTCATTAACCAGCCCTGGGTCAGACACGCTGGCAACTTTCACACCCAGACTCTGGAGACACTTTGGGGCCTTCTACACAGCCTGCAGAAGTGAGTCTCGGAATGGGGTGGACAGATTCAGGCTTACGGGGCTCCCTCTTTGGAATTAAAAATAGCCGCGTAGACATTCAGGTTCTGGCTGGAGCTCAGGCTCTGAAGCCCAGGGTGGAGCCAGATCTGCCCCTCACTGCGCACGCAGGGACATTGTCTGTGTCCACGTCCCCTTCACCCCCTTCCTGGGATGGGGAACAGCAGCCCCAGGGCCTCTCTCTTCACCCCCAGGGCAGGGGAGTGAGAGCCTCGGCCTCCTGATCAGTGGGGCCTCCCAGCACAGGTTCCTGGGTGAGCGTGAAAGTGTCTCCACCCAGAAAGCTCTGTGCACCTGGTAAATACACAGATGTGCCCGTGGATCAGGATCCAGGATGGTACTCTCCCCAGGAGTGATGGAAGCTCCCTAAAAGTAGAGGGGTCACCCAGTCGTGCCAGCCCTTCTCCCCGAGCTCCTGCCCCTGCACCGCCCCTTCTCCCCGAACCCCCATCCTCACATCGCCCCTTCTCCCTGAGCCCCGGCTCTCCAACACATCATCAGTGATCTACAACCCATCCTGGACAATGATCCCTCACTTTCACAGACCTTGGGAGGCAGGCCAGTCCTCGCCCACAGACAACCCGCCAACCTTAAGCATATTCTCACCAGCAACCACGCACCGCACCATAACAACTCTAACTCAGGAACCAACCCATGCAACAAACCTCGGTGCCAACTCTGCCCACATATCTACACCAGCAACACCATCACAGGACCTAACCAGATCAGCTACAACTTCACCGGCTCATTCACCTGCACGTCCACCAATGTTATATATGCCATCATGTGCCAGCAATGCCCCTCTGCTATGTACATTGGCCAAACTGGACAGTCACTACGCAAGAGGATAAATGGACACAAGTCAGATATCAGGAATGGCAATATACAAAAACCTGTAGGAGAACACTTCAACCTCCCTAGCCACACAATAGCAGATGTAAAGGTAGCCATCTTACAGCAAAAAAACTTCAGGACCAGACTCCAAAGAGAAACTGCTGAGCTCCAGTTCATTTGCAAATTTGACACCATCAGATCAGGATTAAACAAAGACTGTGAATGGCTATCCAACTACAGAAGCAGTTTCTCCTCCCTTGGTGTTCACACCTCAACTGCTAGCAGAGCACCTCACCCTCCCTGATTGAACTAACCTCCTTATCTCCATACTGATTTATACCTGCCTCTGGAGATTTCCATTACTTGCATCTGAAGAAGTGAGGTTCTTACCCACGAAAGCTTATGCTCCCAATACTTCTTTAAGTTAGTCTTAAAGGTGCCACAGGACCCTCTGTTGCTTTTTACAGATTCAGACTAACACGGCTACCCCTCTGATACCTAATAAATGAGTGTACCCCAAAGTAACGGGCAAAGCTAGTAACAATGCTCAAACACTGTGACAGGGTCACACTCTCATGAGTAAGTCTCACTCACTGAGCAGCAAACCACTGACCCAAACTCCCACCGGGCTGCACTCAGAGCAGACGAGGGGCCCATAGGATTCAGCTTGTTACCCAGTAGCACACGGCCCAGGTCACACTGAAGCAGCCAGACCAGCCCCTCCTCCAGCTCAGAAAGTTCGGCCAACCTTGGCTAATGGGGGCTGAGGCAGTGCTGAGCGGTGCCCACACAACGCAGCCCTCACATGTCCCAGGAGAGAGGCACAGACATGTCATCTGTTACCAGTCTGTGCTGCTCCCAGCACAATGGGCCCAGTCCAGGCCTCACAGCACCTGGCTCAGGGACACCCATTAACTCAGCCATGGAGGGGTCAGGATGTCAGAGTGATGGGGTCTGGTCAGATACTTGGGCAAGTACCAGCAGGTGGCTGTAAGTAGCAGAGAAACTGCCCAGCACTGAGCACATCAGCCTCCAGCTACCACACAGCTCCAAGCCTGTCAGCTGGGTCCATGCGTGTCCTGGGGTCCCAGGCGCTGTCCAGATCCCCAGGCACAACACAGCTGAATGTCCCAATAGCTTCCACTCACCCATGAATCTCTTCAACACTTCATTCATGTCAAGGGAAATTTTATACATGTTCTTCAGGTCAGTAGAAACAGCTTCTGGTTCCTGGAGTTTCACATTCTCACTCCTATGAAGAAAACGTCCCATCATCACTCAGCTGCTCTGTACACACATCATCCCAGAACCACCACCAAGCATATAAGAGCAATGAAAATGGGAAACACACCTGCTCAATGTGCTTTTCACATCCTGAAAGGAAAAAGAGAATCAATGTTTTGTATTAACACAATGTGCATAAAACTTAGTGAGTCTCACTTTGGGCATCAAACTTTCATCTAGAAAATAGATCAACCCTCCCAGGCTTCACTGTTTTGTGGTAAAATCTCATACACCGTTTTGCATTAACACTTGTTTCATGTATGTAGGTGAGACAGGGATTTAGCTGAAGGTTTCTCCCTTCTCGGGACCCAGCCCATCAGTATCTGTGTTTATCGCCTGGGTTGGGTCCAATGTTCTGGGGTCAGAGCAGGGATGGGTTTAGCTCAGTGTCATCCATTTAATCTCCCTCGGCCTCACTGGGTCTCCAGGAGGAGAATTCCCCTCTAACATGAACTGCGATATTTTGGAACTGATGGAGCCCTTAGCTGGATGTTCTGTTTGTCTGTAACCACAGACACATTTACTCTCATTGTTGGGATCCAGACCCAGGGATCTGAGCTATAATTCTGGATGGGTGGAGAATTTTGATGCCATCTCACCTTTAGCAGCTCGACAACTGGTTGCTGACACTTCTCCTCGATCTCTGTGATCAGCTGCTGCAGAGAAGAGCTTTGCTGGGAGAGTTTGGTGACATTTTCCTGTAGTCTCTGCAGAGTCTCCCTCTCCTCCTCCTCCAGGCTCTGCAGAAGCAGCTGCTCCTCCTCTCTCAGCAGTGTGTGCAGTCTGTTAAATTCACCTGCAATCATCTCTCTCCTGTTCTTCACTTTCCTCTGGAAATAGAAAAATAGGAAAGGCAGAGAGAAAACGTGAGCCAGATGTTGAGTTACACAAACAGGGCCTATGTCCGTGAAGCAGGGGATATTAGATCAGTATCAGGTTTGTAAGGATAGTTACTTATTTGGGAAACGAAGCATAAAGGGTTTGTTTTAGTTAAGAGTTAATATGGTCAGTTCCATAGCGGGGTTGTCTAGGGTGCTTTGGAAAGATGCAGTAAGGCAGGAGGGGGCAGAAAGGAGCAAGCGGCAGGCGAGGGAGCCTTGGGGGAGGGGGTGGGGAAGCTGCAACAGTGAGTGGGGAGCCTCTGGGGATGGGGCTGAGTGGGAGCGGGGCATGGGGCAGAGCAGGAGGGGAGAGTGAGTGGGGCCTCGGCGAGAGCAGGAGAAATGGGGGTGGAGCAGTAGGCAGGGCGATGATCCAGGCACCGGGGAGGTTCCGGCACTCATGCCCACCCTTCCCGAATGTTGGAGGCATGCGCTGCCCATGGCCGGCACCAAGCCTGTGCAACGGAGCAAACAACCAGAGCAGGTTCATAACCTCATCCTGGAGCTTTACTGCCCCGTCATTCCTGGGAACGCTGCAGGGGGAAGGGCTCAGGGAGGAATAAACCCGGACACCCACCTGCCACTCGGTGGTTTTCTCCTCCTCTTTAGACGTCAGAGCCAGGGCCTCTTCCAGCTCCTTCCTCAGAGGGCCCAGGGCTCCCTGGAGTTTCACCTGCAGGGGCATCGTGTGCGATAAGCAGCCATTAGTCTGCCTGTGCAATGGGTGGACAGTACTGTCCATATTGGCATTTCATACAGGAGCAGTAAATACCCTGGAAGCGAGCAGCAGACTCGGCTCTGCCGGCCCCAAAGGCCTCATGGGAGCAGAGACGCCAGTCTCAGAGCAGGGGCTCTGCTTCCTGCAGACACTCAGGGCTTCTCAGACCCTGTGTTTGAGCTCAAGTTTCCCATCACTGAGCACAGGCCAGAGGGGAAATAGCTGGGAAGGTTCTGAACGATCCCTCCTGCCAGCGAGAGTGAAGAGGTTGGGACAGCACCTCGCTGCACTGTACCCAGACCCAGGCCAGGAACAAGACCCCACTGTGCTCTCCTCTGTCCAGGCTCCCATGTGGCCTCCCTCAGGCAGCAGCTGAGCACCTGAGCCAGCGCAGTCCCATTAACTGTACAGAGTGACGCTGTGATGTGGCTGGAGGTCAGTGAGGAACAGGGAACACACTCGGTCTGGGGGAATGTGCCACCCATAATTATAACTGCTCCAAAGCTGTAATAACCCAGGGCTCTCTTCCCCTTTGACAGCATGTGATTCATTCACACATTGCAGCAATGTGCTCCTGCCCCATCAGCCCCACACTCATGGCAGCCCCCCAGAGCCCCTTCCAGAAATTTTCCCATTTCACTCTTTTCTCTGAGCCCTGGAGTTCTCTCCTTCTCTCTGCCCAAGGGCCCAGGCTGCTGCTGAGAGCTTCTGGGGAGCTGTTCGGTGACACCCCTGCGGTGCTGCTGCAGGGAAGCAGTGAGGGAGGAGCCAGCATGGGCTAGTGAGAGACAGGAGGCAGAAAAGCAGCCTTTGCAACCAGGAAAACAGCTTCATAAATGAACAGGAATCAGACTGGGGGAAGGGCAAAGGTGGCTAGATTCTTTGAAGCTCCACCCACAAAATAAGCTCCACCCATTGGAGTCACCAAAAGGAGACACCATGATCTGTTCACAGTAGATGGTGCAATGTTCAAAACAGGATGGAGTTGCTGATTGGCTCCAAGGGGCTCCTGGGGCCAGAGTCCCCTGATGGGGCTAGAATATACATCTGGATTCTGCTGGGCGCTCTGGGCCTGGTCCTCCTTTACTGGGGGGGAGAATAAGAGGTGGCATCTCCCAAACATCACCCGCTTGTGGCACCGGAAGGAGGTGTCACTGGCAATAAATGGTGCCGAGCTGTAATTCTCCCTCTCTGGTCTCACAGGGGAACAAAATAATTAACAGTGTTGATATTTAAATGATCAGTTCTCCAGTCTCAAAGTAACACACTCACATAAGAGCTGCAGGCCAGTCTATGATTTAAACCTCACTGATTGTTAACACCGGCCGTGGTGTAAAAAGTCCCCTTATTTCAGCAGTGGACGCTGAGTTTGAAAAGCATTCAGAATCTCAGAAAAGTTTCCCACAGCAGATATCTTTTAAGACTTGATATTCTGATTCTATCGTCACACTGCCAGATCATTAATTTTGTTATAGCATCTCCCCTACAATGAAGGCTTTACAGAGCTGAATGATGTGTCACCTGTGACAGGCAACTTTCAGTGAAATCAACCTGTAATTAAAATCCAAAGTTATTACCCATTAAACTTGACAGCAATTCCCTACCTTGTACTCCTGGGCAGCCTCCTTCATGGGAACCACCGTGAGAGCTCTGTGAGCCCGGGACAGATGGCAAACCACACAGACAGAAATTTGATCCTCTTCAGAGAACAGTTTCAGAGTCTCCTGGTGTTCCCCAGACACCCTCTCCTCTCCTGCTCCCTTTGCTGCCTGTAAACTCAACCGTTTGACTATTTCTACAACATTTGCCAGCCGCCTGCTTGGCCTCAGGTTTCCCTGTTGCACAGTTTCTCTGCACTGAGGGCAGGAGACGGCTGTATCGGATCCCTCCCAGCACTGGGTGATGCAGGCTGGGCAGAAATTGTGCCCACAGTCTATAATCACTGGGTCCTTAAAATACTCCAGACAGATGGGGCATGTAGCTTCCTCCGGAGACTTTCCACATGGTTGTCTGTGGCCATGGCTCCCTCTGGACAGTGTAACAGGGTTAGTTTCACTTTCCTGAGCTCAGAGATATGTCCCGCCTGCAGCAGCAGCAATTGGGTGTTTCCCTTCCTGGAACTGACCCAGGCTGTTTGGTGAGCTGCAGCCACATCACCGGTTACATTCCAGCCCTGGAGGTTTTGGTGAGAAATGTCCTAATAAGGCTCCGATCCTGCAATCAGCCCCCTCTGCTGGTGTGTGGGGGGGGGTCACTGGGGATTCACATGGACATCAGCTTCCCCTTGTCCTGATGAGCTGACAGAACTGCGTGTCTAAGGGTATGTCTACACTACAGGATTAATCCGAATTTAGATAATTCGAATTTGGGAAACAGGTTGTATAAATTCGATTGTGCGCGGCCACACTAAGCACATTAATTCGTTTTTTAACCACATTAATTCGGTGGTGTGCGGCCACACTACTCCATTAATTTAACCACAGTAATTCGGTGGTGTGCGGACACACTAACCCTAATTCAAATTAACAAAATCAATTTAGGCGCTACTCCGTTCGTCGAGGTGGAGTACAGAAATCGATTTTAAGTGCCCTTTAATTCGAATTAACTGGCTCTGTAGTGTGGACGGGTGAAGGGTTAATTCGGATTAACACAGCTAAATCCGAATTAAAGTCGTAGTGTAGACCAGGCCTAAGGAGTGATATTTAGGCTTGGCAGAATTCATTTGATTTATTATGTAATTTTGACTGGTAAATATATAAACATTCTTACAAATATTAATCTTATCTATTTAAACTTTCAGTTTTTATCAATATTATTGTTCACAATTGTGGGAAATTGGGGGGAAATCAGACAATATTTTTGTCAGACTAATTCTTTTATGACAGTAGACAGATTCAAAAAGTGTAACTGTTAAAACACAAATTGTCAACATCTCATGTCAAAACATGCTAACTAAATATCCTTAAATTAAACTCTAGTAAGTTCTCAAGCAGCATTTTTCTTTACTGTACCTATTGGTCCATTTCAGTTCTTATCAATGGAAATATTTTTTCATCAGTTTGTGTGTGCAAAGTGAAATCAACATTTACTGACATCGACTGATAAAGTCTAATCCTTCCAAGTCTAGAGATATTCAATTCACAGGTCAAAAACTTGGTTAAGCTGGAATCCATGTTTCAAAGGCCTGATTCTAACGTACACTGAGGCAGAGCTGCCTCAGTGTAAAGGAGACGCAGTGTCAAAAGTGTTGCCAACATTCATGTTTTTATAATGAATGTCATGAACATAAGAATGGCCAGACTGGGTCAGACCAATGGTCCATCTAGCCCAGTATCCTGTCTTCCAACAGTGGCCAATGCCAGGTGCCCCAGAGGGAATGAACAGAACAGGTGATCGACTGATCCATCCCTTGCCCAGCTTCTGGCAAACAGAAGTTAGGGACACCTAAACAAAGGAAATTTCTAGTTTTTTTGGTTGCAGAGAAAAAACTAAAAATGTGATCTGAGTCAGTCTAAAGTCTGAGAAGCCAGAAGGCAAATCGAAAGAACTCAACGTATATTATTTTTATTTTTTAGTCTCACTAAAGGCAATCACATCATTTTGAGGGTCCTGACTCATGATTTTCAAGAGTTTGGGGTTGGCAATATTGTGCCACTGAGAACTCAGGCTTTAAATCCCTATCCCCCATGGAAAGTCCCCTAATTTCATGCCATCATTTATCTAACACACCATAGTTAACGGATAGGGAAATAGAGAGGGCAAGGTGTGGGAATGCACATGGAGCCGGGCTGTGGGCCCAAGCAGCAAATGAGCACAGGCCCCCTGGATTGGGGGTGAACTAAAGGAATCACTTACAATGCTCAGTTTTATATTTAGGTCCTTAGAGCCTTTGCTAGAGAAGCCAGGCCTGAAAACATGAACTGATCACTGCCAAGGCACTATTGCCGCCACCATGTAATCAAAAATCAGGAGGCTGCTGAAGAAAACATGAGCGTTTTTCTTCTAAAAATTATATTCTGGACTGCTTGTTTGTGAGCAAGCAGTCAGGATTTACTCTGGTCACGTTCTCAACTTTTTCTACTGAGGCCCGAGAGCAAGAAACTTACTTTTGTTAAAGTGAGAGCTGAGATTGTCACATAATCACAGGATTCCAAGAGCTGCGGCATTAAGAGAAACACCAGCTAGTGAAGGAGTCAGTGTGAAATCAGGAAAGCTTGCGACAATCCCAATGTGACATTTTTGTGATTTGATGTGTACAGGAAACAGCTGCACTTCTAGCGATTGCAGGTCCTTACCTGGCCCCATCACTGCACTGTCTGAGCAACTCACAAACTTCCATGTGCTTAGACTCACCATATAGCTGTGCAGAGCTGACCTATACCTGCCAATAGCGTGGGGGGGAAGAGTCAGGGCATTGCCTTCAGCTGAAATTACTGAGCATGCTCAGTCTGTGTGAGCATACTCACTATAAGCCAAGCAGCAAATCAGGGGGGAAGACACATGGGTTCATTTGTCCCCCTCCTCCCCACACAATGTCTCTGCTGCTGTGCAATGTGGAAGGGTTGTTACCCCCATTTAGAAGAGGGGAAAGTCAGGCACAGACAAAATAAATGACTTCCCTGACTTCACACAGAGCAGAACCTGGATCTGTGCAGGTTAACTTAGCACCTTAACTACTGGGCAAACCTTTCCCTCTGCAGCCTGAACCTGGGAGAAGAGGATAAGGAAATGGATGGACAAGCCCACAGAGTTTGTCTGATAATCATCTCACTGACCCTCCCCACAGTCCCTAGGCCAGTCTCTGCAGAGTCAGGTGATAATGGTGATATCACCAGTCCTTGATGTGGTCTTTCAGGGATCTCTGCTACCCCCTGATTGGCTTCCTTTGGTTGGCCCCTGGCATCTAATTAAGCCTAGAAGTAAGTAAGTAAGTCAGACAGACACCCCCATTCTATCCCTTTCCCAGCTCTGGGCTCTCTCCCTTTATAGCAGGCCTTGTTTCCCCTATTGGTTGCAGCTGTGGGTGCCTGTCTCCATGATTGGCAGTTGAGGCAGCTGTGCGGGGGCGTGGTCAGGCTGCTTGCCTGCAGGCCAGAGAGGCACCCCTCCCCCTACAAAACTCGGCTCAGTAGGGGTGGGGGTATAGATCTCATTACAGGTGGACAGGAGCGAAAGTGAATCATTTTTCAGGCCTGCTCTGAAATGCTCAGGCTGCGTCTGAATATCTAGTCACTTTCTGTGCTCAGCTGTTGGGCTCAGCTGCCCACAGCCCCATCTCCCCTATGGGAATAGGGTTAAAGGATTTAAATATAGGCCTCTCAGTTGTAAGAAACAGAGCAACTGTCATGCTAAGTCTTAGCCTAATATCGTGGGACCTATAACCCCCCACATCCCCACCCCCATCCTGAGAACCAAACAGGAGCTGCCCTAGGTAAGTGCTCCACGCCCCAACCCTGAGCCCCCTTCTTTGCCCTAGCTCCTGGCCAGACCCTGCACCCCAACGTTTTTTTACAATATTTGGAAAGATCTTTAAGTGGACCGTCGAGACCCTCTGTGATTTTCAAGTGGTCTGTGGAAAAATAAGTTAGACTACAAGAACAATCAAGGTACCTCACTTTATTTTCATTTACTTGCTATTACTTATAGGAGGAGTATGAATGAAAAATGGGGGTGGGGGGAGATAAGAGAGAATGTTCTTTTTCTTGACTGGGTCTCAAGGAGGAGCCCCCAAAATGAAGCTGAGCACAGGGCTGGGGGGCCCCACCAACTCTAAATCCACCACTGACTGTCACGTCACCTGGGCTGGGGATACTGTCAGGGCCGGTGTAACCACTAGGTGAACTAGGCGGCTGCTTAGGGCACCAAGATTTGGGGGCACCACAAAGCGGTGCCCCCCAATTTTTTTTTACGCTACAGTGGAGTCACATCTTACGCGGGGGTTAGGTTCTAAAGTCACCACGTAAGAGGAAAATTGTGCATAGTGAAAATTACCATAAAGTGCAGTATACACTAGAACAGGGGTCCTCAACCTATGGCACACATGCTGAGCCTGCTGCCGTCCTGGGGTTCCATTCACTCAGCCAGCAGCGGGCTGAGCAGGGCCAGCAGGGGGCCGGCTCCTGCCAGCCGGGGTCCCAGCCGCCAGCCCCGCTCAGCCTGCTGGGGTCCCAGCCGGCTCTGCTCAGCCTCCTGCTGGCCTGGGTGAAAGGTCTGGGGTTCCAGGCTCAGCATGCGTGCCGTAGGTTGAGGACCCCTGTTCCATTCACCCAGGCCTGCAGGAGGCTGAGCGGAGCAGGTGGCTGGGACCCCGGCTGGCAGTGGGCCGAGGTCCCAGACACCTGCCCTGCTCAGCCCGCTGCCAGTCTGGGGTTCCAGCTGCCAACCCCTTGCCACTTGGGGTCCTGGCCGCTGGCCCCGCTCAGTCTCCTGTTGGCCTGGGGTTCCATTCACCCAGGCTGGCAGGAGGCTGAGCGGAGCCGCCGGCTGGGACCCTGGCTGGCAGCGGGCTGAGGTCCCAGCCACTGGCCCTGCTGAGCCCGCTGTTGTCCCTGAGTGGACTGAGTGGGACTGGCAGCTGGGACCCCAGCTGGTAGCTGAGTGAACGGAACCCCAGGCCGGCAGCAGGCTCAGCTGTGGCCGGGACCTGCAGCCTGCCATTAATAAAAAATCAGTTCTTGTGCCACCTTTGGCACGCATGCCGTAGGTTGAGGACCCCATTCTACTGTATACTGTGTGTACTGTACTTTATGGTAATTTTCACTATACGCAATTTTCTTCTTACGCGCTGACCTTAGAACCTAACCCCTGTGTAAGATGTGACTCCACTGTATTCATTTTTGAAAATTTATAATAAGCGATGCTTGGGGGAGGAGCAAGGTGGAAGTTTCGCCTGCGGTGCAAAATATCCTTGCACCGGCCCTGGATACTGTGTCAGCTGATCCCCACAGTCTCCAACCTACCTGGGCAGTACAGCAGACATGGCCCTGCCCACTAGCTCCTCTCCACTCCCTAGCCCACCCACCACTTGCCCCCCCCTTAAGACTTAGCCCTCTTACTTTTAAAAATGATTGCTTGCCCCTCTACCCCCGTCAGGCTTTTCTGGCAGCCCTGTTGCCAGGTATCCAGTTTTAGACTGGAAACTCCAGTAGAAAACGGGACCTGAGTGTCCGGTTAACAGTACTGACTGGAAACTAAATGTCCGGTTATAGGAGTAACCACATTAGCCTCCGCTCCTCCCACTCCCCTGTCTTCGGCCATAAAGTCTACTAATTTGTGAAAAACTGAGTGTAGCATTGGGAGCAGTGTCCGATGTTTTACTGTCTAACTGGCTTGATTTCTAAAATGAACACTCATTGAGTGGGGTGATCCACAGGGAGTAGCTCAAATCTCCAAAGTGCCTGGCCAGCAACAGGACATTAGCACAGCAAGGGAGAGGTGTGGCAGTGACATCACAAAGGCCTTTTGCAGGACCTCAGACTATTGGTCAAAGGAGGTAGGGAGGTGGTGACCTCACAGAGAGATGCTGACATCAGCCAGGCAGGACAGGGGCAAGGGGCCAGGGAAACCTCGGAGACCCCTATGGTTTTGCTTCAGCAAGTCTTCTTCTTGAGGTCTCTCTTTGAGGACTGAGAGAGAATTAGGGTACACGTACATGAGCACGAGGAGGAACCTCTTTCAAGTTTTCTCCTTTCCTTTTACTGATTTTATTATAAAACAGACATCCCTGAATAGAAGGTAAGAGCCTCCTGGAGGTCTGAAACCGATTCAGTCTGATCCATCTGGTGACAGTTGAATTCTAGGCATGGAAAACATGAGCTTAAGGAGGCAGAATTTTATTCCACACCTGGAATTTTGTCCCTTAGAATCACTGTGGACATTAGGGTTTGTCCTGTTTGTTTCACTGTTTCCTCCATCCCTCCCTCCTTTCTCTTCTTCTCTTGCTTCTTTTGTCCTTTCTCCTGTTCCCCTCCCAACACCAGGCGGTGTGTGCGTGTGTGTCGTGGGGGAGTGCTCTGCAGCTCCCATTGTGGGAGGTCCACCCAAAAATGTGGGGCTGAAATAGTGCTTGGGCAGTGATCCCCACCAGTGACCTGGGCCATCCTTTGGGCTCTCTGGTGAGAACCCTCAGCCTCCCGTCCTCAGTCTCTACCCTGATTGGCTGAGCAGGGGGTTATTGACAGGGAGGAGACTCAGGTCCTTGTTGTTCTCTTTTAAGACCAAGTAAATAAGTCACAACCAGTTATATGTTTGACGAATTTTGCTGCTTCTCTTCATTAATTGTCTCTGAGCAGTTCATGATTCTCTCTAACATTCCAGTTCTCCTAAAATACTTGCTGAATAATTACTGTGCACTGTTGTTGGTCTGGAGCTCATTTGAGAGCACTTTATTCAGATCATTCAATGTATGAAATTCAAGATCCGATGGTTAGTTTGAAAATCAGGGCTCTTGGGTCCTAGTCCCAACTCTGCCACCACCTTGCTTGCTGTGTAGGCCCTTGGGTAGGTCACTTCCCTTCTCTGTATCTCAGGCTCCCCCCCCCAATCTGTCCAGTGGGAACAGGGACAATTCTCGAACTCTGAGCAGTCGTGAGCCTGAGTGAGATAAGGGGCGTTAAAGCCCTCTGTGAAGGAGAAAGGGGAGTTTCATGGTGTTTAGCACCAAGGAATTCTAAAGTTTGTTAAAATGTCTAGTCTGCGGAAACAAGAAATGGTCGGGGCCAAATTTTTTAACCTTTGCCTTTTTTAAAGCCCATTCAGGGATGTGAGTCCCTGTCTTTTAGGTACCTGGGGTTCTTTGCCAGCAGGAGAGAAGAGGTTCCTGCCTCCATTTTTGTGGCCTTAACAAACCAGGTGCTGGCTGTGCCCCAGTTCTCGTCTGAGATCCCTGAAAAAGAACATCTTCCCATCCATTAACAAGACAGGACCTATCTTTAAAAGGGGAACAAAGAGAACCCTGGGACTTACAGACTAGCTACCCTCACTTCCATAGCTGGAAAGATACTGGAATACATCATTAAACAATCAGTTTGTCAGCACCTACAGGATCATTTGGTTCTTAGGACTTGTTAGCATGGATTTGTCAAGAACAAATCATTCCAAACCAATCCTAGCCCCTTCTTTGGCAGGGTTCTGGGCCTAGTGGAGGTGGGTAAACAGTAGATGTGATCTATCTTGGTGTTACTAAGGCTTTTGACACAGTCCCATAGGACATTCTCACAAGCAAACTAGGGAAATGTGGTCTAGATGCAAGTAGTGTAATGTGGGTGCAGAGCTGGTGTAAAGCCCAGACTCCAAGAGTCCTTCTCCATGTTTGGCTGTCCAATGGAGAGGGTGTACCTCATGGGTCCGGCAGGGATCAGTCCAGGGTCCGGTACTATTCAATATTTTCATTAATGATTTGGAAAATGGAGTGGAGAATATGCTTCTAAAATTTGCAAATGACACCAAACACTTTGGCACACAGGATTGGAATTCAAAACCAGGGCCTCCCAGGCCCAAAATCAGGGGGCCTGGGGCAAAGCAATTTTGGGGGCCCCTTCCATAAAAAAAGTTGCAATACT
The DNA here is from genome assembly GCF_002925995.2 of Terrapene triunguis. Lineage (NCBI taxonomy): Eukaryota > Metazoa > Chordata > Testudines > Emydidae > Terrapene > Terrapene triunguis. The sequence goes on along the minus strand of NW_020664695.1, from coordinate 243,483 downwards.
CTAGAATACTATATTCTCGTGGGGGCCCCTGCAGGGCCCAGGGCCTGGGGCAAATTGCCCCACTTGCCCCCCCCCTCCCCAGGCAGCCCTGTTCAAAATGCCCTTAACAAATTGGAGAATTGCTTTTCTTGAGCCAAACTCCATGGCTGGGCCCCTCTCTATAGACTGGGCTGAAGTGAAACCCCAGAGCCAAACACTCCTCCTCCTGGGCAGTGCGCTCCCACCTTTAATGGTCAGATACTGCTTAGCACTGTCAGAGCAGCTTTTGCTGGGGGATTCTCCAAGCACTTTCCAATAGCGGGAAAGTATTAAATCCCTATTTGACTGCTGGGGTCAGAGCCATAGAGGGGGGAGCAACTTGCCCAAAGTCCCACAGAAAAAGGAAAACAACCAGCAATGGAACCAATAGGAAACCCAGCAATGGAACTCAGGCGTCCTGACTCCCAATCCCCTGGTCCAGTCACTCCAGCGGAGCACACTACCTCTCAAAGGCAGGGGGAGCGGACGTGAGGGCCTGGTTGTAATTGCCAGCTGTGGGAGGGAGTGTGCAGCAGTGGTTAGCGAAAGGGCCTGGAAATAAGGACTGCTGGGTCCCATCCATTGCTCTGACACTTGGTGTGACCCTGAGCCAGTAGCTTCCCCTCCCCAGGCCTGTTTCTCATCAGTAGGGTTGGGGTCGCAGTCCCTACAGCCCAGGGGGGTTGGGAGGCTCCAGGAAGGTGTGTAAAGTGCTGGGATGTCAGGATCCTGGAGGCGCTGTCACCCCCGCACTAGGGAAGTGTCCTGCACCCCGCTGCTGCTGACTGAGTTTCTCGGTCCCTTGGCAATAAGACAGACTCTTGTTTTTACAGCCAGTTGGTCGCCCTAGTGTCATCACCCTGCCTGCTTCCTGGGCAGGGTAACTCCTCAGCTCACCACCACCCTCTCCAGCCTGCCTTGGGCTTGGAGAGTGAGGAGAAGTGCGAGGGACGACACTGAACATCCTCCATCCATCGCTCCATCACCAGAGCAAGTGAGTGGCATTAGGGTTCCTCGGGGGCGTCCCCTGTCTGTCTGGGGAGAGGCAGAAAGAGGGGGAGAGAATCTCTCCCAAAGGAGATTGGATTTGCAAACAGCCCCCAAGAGCCCCTCACTCTCCGACTGGGCAGAGGCTTCTCCAGAGCCATCTCCAGTGTGTTTGGAAAGGTTCCAGCAATGGGGCTCCCAGCTGTTTCCTTGTGGGACACTGTTCCTCAGGCTGAGAGTCTTTGAGCTGGGCCAGACCCTGTGAGCTGCTGAGCATGGAAATCAATGGGGAATGAGGAGGGCCCTGATCTTCCTGTGCCTAGGGTCTTTGTGACTTTGACGTGGGGAATGGTTTCCCAGGAAAAGTCCGGACTCCTGGGTCTGTTCTTTCTCTAGCCTGGGCGGGGGAGTGTGGCCTGGGACGACAGGAGGGGGCTGCTTGTCCAGAGTAACCGATGGTCTTTGGGACTGACCCCATTGCTCTAAAAGGTTGAGACTTCCTGGATATTGCAGCAGCAGCAGGGATGATGAGGGGGAACGCTGGGAGGAGATCATGCAATGAACTCCTGCCAGTGTGTGTAGCTTGCACTCCCTGCACTCCTGTGGGGGGAGAAGGGGCTGCTCTGGTTGGAGCAGGGATGAGGAGGGACCGAAAAGGCCCATGAGTGAAAGGCTGCCTTGACCCCAGACTCACACCTGCTCCCCACTCGGTTCCAGGATGGCCAGGCTCCTGAGGATGTTCAGGAAGAAGGCTCTGCACATGGCCCCAGAGCCTGAGGGAAGCAGCTGCCATCTTCCCAAGGGGCAGAGAAACCTCTCCATCCCCACTGGCGGGGAAACAGCTCCCATCCAGGCCAGAAGGCGGAAATGCCCAGCCTTCTGGCAAACAAAACCAGCTCCTGGCGCAGGCGCCGAGCTGGGAGAGGCCCCGACCAGGCCCAAATGGAGCTGGCTGAGGATGCGGTTTCGCACACTCCACCACCATTCTGCACTTGCTCAGCCGGTAGTTGAAGAGTTCTTTTTCACTGTCCAGGGCGCCTGTATAGGGCTTCATGAGCAGGGCCGGCTCTAGGTTTTTTGCCGCCCCAAGCAAAAAAAAAATTTGGCTGCCCCCCACCCCAGCCCTGGGCTCTTCTCCCCCCCCCCACACCAGTGCCCTCCCCCACCCGCACGCCCCAGCCCTGGGCTCTCTCTTCCCCCCCCACCCACACCCCCTGCTGCCCCAGCCCTTAGCTCCCCTCCCAAACATGACCTCCTTGTTCACCACAGCAATCCCCATTTACACTTGCAGTGGGAATCAAACCGTTTCTCCTATTTTTATTTCACTTTAGTATAAATCTCGCCCCCACAACCCCATCTTTAGTGCTCCAAATGCACATGGAAGGCATAGGGACTAACCCTCAAACCTTGTACCCAGAAAGGGATGGGGAGCTAGTAAAGAGGGTTCAGGCAGAGGAGCCGGTGTGGGGGTGCTTGTGGAGGAGGAGAGGGGGTATCAGGAGGGTTGCGGGAGAAGAGGTGCAGGGGAGGGGGGAGGTGCGGGAGGAGAGGGCTGGGGGAGGGTACAAGGGGAGAGGTGTGGGTGAAGGGAGAGTACAAGGGGAAGGGGTGCAGCGAAGGAGCCATGGGGGAGGTACAAGTGGAGGGGCTGCGAGCGGGATGGGGGGTACAAGGGCTGAGAGGGGCAGGCGCTGACAGCTGCTTCCCCAGCCCCGTCCAGGCAGAGCCGAGAGGACAGACACTGACCCCCAGGTGCCTGAGCTGCGGGGGTCCCCCGGCAGGGCAGTATCCCCCGCTCGGAGCCGGGCTCTGCCTCTCCCTGCCCAGGGCAGGCAGCGCAGGGCTGAGGCCGGGGAGGTGCGCGGCGGGCTGGGTCCGGGGGCAGGAGGGGGTGGCGGCAGCTCCCTGGCAGCTCGGGCTGCCCAGCCACTTGCCCTATCAGCGCGCGAGCCGGGATCCGCGCCCCCTGCCCAGCCCGGCGGCACCCTGCCCAGCCCACTCGGGCGGGGAAACGCCGCGCCGCCCTGGGGAGACTCAGAGCAGCAGCAGCAGCAGGACCCCTCCTCCCTCACTGCATCCCAGGCCCACTTCCCTCCTCCCCGGCTCCTCACACCCAGGCTGGGCTGCAGTTCAGGCTGCCTGGCCGCTGGAGAGCCAGAGCATCATCCCCTGGAGCTGAGTCCCTCTCGCCACCCAGGGCCGGCTCCAGGCACCAGGCACCCAAGCTGGTGCTTGGGGCGGCACCTGGAGGGGGGCGGCGCGGCGCTCCGGCCGCCGGGGAGAGCGGGGCCACAGCTGGGCTCGCCGCCCTCCCCC
>NW_020664695.1:216446-240062 GCF_002925995.2 Terrapene triunguis | reverse complement strand
GCCGCCGGGGGGAGAGCCGAGCCCCCGCCGGGGCTCCGGCCGCCCCCCCCGGCGCCCTCCGCCTCCCCCGGCGCCCTCCGCCCCCGCCGGGGTTCCGGCCGCCCCGGCCGGCGGCTTTTTTGCCTGGGGCGGCAAAAAAGCCAGAGCCGGCCCTGTCGCCACCTCAGCCCGGGCTCAGCTCCGGGGGATGATGCTCCGGCTCTCCAGCGGCCGGGCAGCCTGAACTGCAGTCCAGCCTGTGCGACTCAGGCTGCCATGAGCGCCGTCTAGTGACTGCATCCAGAACTGCAGTGTCAGTTCCAGCGCAGCCTGAAAGTCTCAGCTGACAGGGAAGATCTTGGTTCAGGTCCGGCTCCCGGCTTTTTGTGCCCCAAGAAAAAAAAAGGGGGGGCCTGGAGTGCCGCCCCTTGGAAAGTGCTGCCCCAAGCACATGCTTGGAGCGCTGGTGCCTAGAGCCGGCCCTGCCTAAGGTACAATGCACTCTGACACTATGGGCATGTCTACAAGCAAAAACAAAACCAAACAACTGCAGCAGCCAGTCTTAGAGCCCAGATCAACTGACTTTGGCTCACAGGGCCCATGCTGCAGGGCTAAAGGGAGAAGTGTAGACCTTCGGGTTCCCACTTGGGCTGGCCAGGTCTACACTGCTACACCTCTACCCCGATATAACACAACCCAATATAACACAAATTTGGATATAACGCGGTAAAGCAGCGCTCCGGGGTGGGGGGCGGGGCTGCGCACTCAGGCGGATCAAAACAAGTTCGATATAATGCAGTTTCACCTATAATGCGGTAAGATTTTTTGGCTCCCAAGGACAGCATTATATCGAGGTAGAGGTGTATTTTTAGCCCTGCAGTGTGACCCCACTGAGTTGACCCAAGCTCTGACACTCCTCCACGGGGTATTTATGCTGGTCAGATGTACCCCAAGGGTATGTCTACACTGTGACAAAAGTGCGGCACAGCCATGGCTGGCCTGAGCCAGCTGACCCGGGCTCACAGGGTTATAAAATCTCAGTGAAGACATTAGGGCTCAGGCTGGAGCTCCAGCCCAAGCTCAGATGTGTCTGCACTGTGATTTTATAGCCAGGCAGCCCAAGTCCCATGAGCTTGAGTCTGCTGATCCAGGCCAACCTCTGGCCTTTTATTGCAGTGTAGACATACCCTTGGGGGCTAAGCCCGATAGAAGTGCCTCTGTGGAAGGGCAGTAAATAAATGCCTGTAATCTGCAGAGAGGAAACCAATGTACAGCCATTGTAAAGCTTCAAAACAAAGTTCTTTTTGAGTCATCAATGTCAAAACTCATTGACTGTAAAATCTTTCTGCCCATCATTCACATAACTCAGACACAGCCCTAAAAATGCCTGGTGAATCTCATACATATCAGATTAAATCCTTTAACCGTGTACCAATGCAGAAAGAAGTTCTGAATAATCATTTATATTTATTTCTGTCCTTTTTTAAAGAGAAACTTATGGCAGCACTTGGTAAGTGTCATTTCTCCTCTTTCCACAGCTACAACTTTGTACGCAGCTATAGCTTGATTGGAGTGGGAATTTTGGTTTGTTTGTGTGCATGCTTGTGTGTTTCTTTAGTTTTTATTTATTTTTATTAATGTGGGGAAGGCTAAGACTGATTATCACACCAAAAGAGACTCTTCAAAAAGCAACATACAATTAAAAGAAAGAGGTTTATATAGAAATGAGTTCTCAGTCTTAACTTTAGTACTGACACTACTGAGAAATGACACAAGATAAATGTCATATAAAGAAAACAGCAACTTGTATAGAAATAATCACTCAGACTTTACGTTAATGTTGACAACCAATGTAATAAAGACATGGAATATATAAAAGAGGAAAATGAAACCTTTTCACCTTTGTGGTAACACTTCAATATCTCTAAATAGATTTGTTTCTATTAACCAAAAAATAGCAAATAGACAAGTCATTTTATCTAAGTATATGTATTTGTAACTTAATTTTTCTCCATAATTGTAAATCTTTACAAATAATTAAGGTTGTGACCCTGCAGAGTTTCATGCACTTAACCTGGAAAACTAGCTTTGCAAAATATTTTAAAAATTTCACAAAGGTTTTAATTTCAAATGCTTGAAAATGACCTATTCATTTGTTTGGGTATTTTTTATTTATTTATTTATTTATTTTAAATTCTGATCAACACTTTTTGTTTACTAAAATAAAAAACTTGATAAATGAAAAAAGATCTTATTAATAATGTATTTGATTTGGGAAAAAAACCATCAAAATATTTCACAAAAGACAGAAAATGATCATAGTACTGACAATTTTGGGCGGGGAGAACCCTAAAAAACAAAAACAAACACAAAATGTTTTTCTCTGAGAAAAACAAGTTTTCTTTTTAAAATGACCTTTTATTATTTCTCTAGCCTCATGTTTTATTTTCTGTGTCTGAGTAGAACCCATTGAACTGAGTGGAACTACCTATAAACATAGAAGCATAGAAATGTAGGGCTGCAGGGGACCTTGAAGTCATCAAGTTCAGCCCACTGTGCTGAGGCAGAACCAAGTAAACTCCTAGACCAGGGATCGGCAACCTTTGGCACGCGGCTCGCCAGGGTAAGCACCATGGTGGGCCGGGCCAGTTTGTTTACCTGCTGCATCCCCAGGTTCAGCCAATCGCGGCTCCCACTGGCCGCACTTCACCGTCCCAGGCCATTGGGGGCTGCGGGAAGCAGCGCGGGCTGAGGGATGTGCTGGCCACTACTTCCCACCACCCCCATTGGCCTGGAACGGCGAACCGCGGCCAGTGGGAGCTGTGATCAGCCAAACCTGCAGACGTGACCGATCCCTTCCCTAGACCATCTCTGACAAGTGTTTGTCCAACCTGTTCTTAAAAACCTCCAGTGATGGGATTCCACAACCACTCTTGGAAGCCTATTCCGGATCTTATCTACTCTTAGTTTTCCCTAAGATCTACTCCCGACTGCATACTCACCACTCCATTGTCCAAGTCATTAATGAAAATACTGAATAGTACCAGACTGAGGACAGACCCCTGCGGGACCCACTAGCTATACAAACTTAAGTACGTTAATCTGTCTTAGTAAAATCAGGACCAATGCATTTAGTTTTGCTTCCCCTGAACTAAATGGGAGATTTGCTATTGACCTCAATGGTTGAATGATCAGGCCTTTATTACCAGCTATTTTGCAACATAACTGCAGTGTGTCAGTGGGGAAACTGCAATTGTAATGTGTTAATATTTACATAAGTAATGGGACTTCTTATAATAGAAAAGTATTTTAAACCTGTAGTCACTAGAGGCCCGTATTCATTGAAGAGTTAGACCTGGTGATCTACACCTGTGTCTGAGCAACTGGGTTAGTATCACCCAGGTATGAGTGTCCCCACTGCAAAGCCCCACCCAAGTCATGCCCGTGTTGCTGTGTCCACAATGGTGCTGTACTCACCCAGGGTGTCGCATGGGACTTGCTAGCTAAGCTGCCTCCAGAAATCTTTTATTGCTCATGTCAGTGTGAGGTCATAGAAATGTAGGGCTGGAAGGGATCTGAAGAGGTCATCTAGACCACCCCTCCCACCCGCACTGAGTCAGGATTAAATATACCTAGGTAAAGTCCCTACTATATCTATATCTATGCTTCTGCTGCCCTTTTCCCTAGGTTTGCGTTGCTGGTTGTATTGCTTGGATGCATGCAGCAGAGGGTGCCACAATACATCACTTGTTTTGTGTATATTCCCCCTTCTACTGCCCCCTAGGGTTACCAGATGTCCTGATTTTATAGGGACAGTCACGATTTTTGGATCTTTTTCTTATATAGGCTCCTATTACCCCCCACCCCGTCCCGATTTTTCACACTTGCTGTCTGGTCACCCTACTGCCCCCCTCCCCCCAACTTGGAATTCATATGGCCAGGGAGGAGGGGACAAGAAAGCGGGAGCAGGGAAAATGGAGGGCTCTTCTGCCCTCAGTTGAAGCTTTGTTATCAAAGCTGACCGCCCAGCACATAGCATCCCTAGGACAGCAATGAGATTGGTCCTAAACCGTTGTAATATTCCCCCTAACCATATCAAAAATGGCAGCTTGTATCTTCCCCAGCTGCTAAAATGCCGGTCTCTCTTCTTCACCCTTCCTGATCCATTCTCCCATCTCCTTCCTGAAGAGGTCCTGGGATTCAGGCTTCAGGTCATTCTGGCTATGCCACAAAGCATGTGACGTTTACTCTAGCTCCTGTGGTCCCACTTTGCCTGGTCGAGCACCAGCAACATCCATAGTCAAAAGCCCATCCAGGGGAAAGGGGGCTCTGCTTGGGGCAGTGCCAAGTGCCTGGTCCAGGTCCTGATAGGAAGGACTCATTCCCAGTGAGTTGTCAGGCTGGGGGATGTGATCCTTGGTTTTTTGTGGTTCTGAGGAATTTGATTTTCTCCCTGCACTGTGATTCCCTCTGCTGAAATCTCTTCGTTGCCAGCATCTTGGAGACATCCTCCTCAAACAGCAGATTTTGGCTCCATCCCTCCCCAAATTGTGGGTGTTACTGAGCTTGCACCAGAGGTCCACCAGGATCCTCACTTCAGTACCTGACCAGCTGGCAGCATGCCGGAAGGATGATCTCTCAGATGACATCTCTGTACAAGTTTCAGAGTAGCAGCCGTGCTAGTCTGTATCTGCAAAAAGAACAGGAGTACTTCTGGCACCTTAGAGACTAACAAATTTATTTGAGCATAAGCTTTCGTGGGCTACAGCCCACTTCATCGGATGCATAGAATGGAACATACAGCAAGAAGATATTTATACATACAGAGAACATGCAAAGGTGGAAGTAGCCAGACCAACTGTAAGTACTATGGAAGTGCCGTAGAATTGTAGCAGACCACATGCAATGTTTAAACCATGAACTGGTGTCTATAAACGGGAAGGTGGCTTCCAGTGCAGAAGAAGGGTGTAGGTAGTGGCCAAGAAAATACGGCCCAGGAGGAATTGTGGGAAGGCACTGGAGGACTATCACCCCATGAAGTGATCAGCCTCCATCCACACTGCAAAGTGGGCAGGTAACCAACCTGAGTTAAAGCAGAACCTGGGCTATTCCCTATACTCCAAGCCTTTCCACTAACCCTGGGTTTAAGGCACCATCAAACCTGAGTCCGAATTTTTGTGCCTGGGCAGTAAACAGGTTGGAGCAACAGCCAGGCAAGATCCTGGACTAACTCTGCAGTGAAGCTACACCCTTGGAGAGAAACACTCATGGAACCTAGTGGAGGTTCTAATGCTTTATATTCCAGTATACTTCTGGAAGAACTTATAACTTTCTTTTTTTCTCAGTGTATTAGTTTGTACAATACTGAATCATGCAATACTTGTTCACATCTGCTCTCATCTCTAATTATATGGTTGGTTTTAGGGTGGAGAAGAGCTGTAGAAGAAGATAATTAAACATCACATTTTATCAATGTCCAAATATCAGTTCCCATGAGACAATGTTCCTCTTTTTCCTTGAATTTGGGAGTGGATGTGATAGTTCAAGGTAGACCTCCCCAGCACCCTGCACCTCACAGCACATCATGAGGAGAGGCAGGGCTTGTGCCTATGTCCTACCACACCATAATGAATCTACATCCTATTGCATCTACTTTTCCTGCCCCTCCACCGCCCGCATGTGCACTGCACCCCGCAGAGATCTGTGATAGCAGCTCCCACTCATTGTACAGATCCAGTGGGACATGCACCTCCACAGCCACTTCTCCAGGGGGAGTTTGTTTTATCTCCCTCTGCTGCTGGCCTGTCTCCGGTATCTCTGTTTCTTCCTTCATCTTCTCCCCTATAAAGAAAGCAACTAAGCCAGTAGCTCTGCAGTGCCTTCACACAGAGTAGGTGAGCAGGGACTGTGTCTATGTGCAATCCTTGCTCCAGTCTCAAGCAGAGGAACAAAGCCTTGATCCCAGACAGGGGCTCTCCTGGTTCCATTGTACAGATCCGGGATCTCCTGTGATTGGAGTTCTGAGCTTGACTCTTTTCTCCTCTCTCTATCCACCATGATCCCAGAATTCTCCTGTCTCTGGTAAACAGGACGTCACTTTAGCCTCCCCATCACTAGCATGACCCTCTCCCTCTTTCCACCAGCCACCTATTCTACACCTCCCCCCACACTTGTAGCTTCTGCCTCATTCCACCACCTCATTCCCCTTCCCTTGTTTTGACCCCTCACTCCCTGCCTCATGCTAATGTACTTTTGTGCTGTGACTGCTGCTGAGCAGTGAAATTCTGGATATGTTCAATCCTGGTACCATGTGGCCTGTTCCTGTCCGAGCTGTGACATTTCAGAGCAGGCCAGGTGCAGTGGGGAGGCTCCATAGCAAAGTCCAGCACAGGGGCAGCTGGGACACAATGAGATTTAAGGTGGGGAGGGGGAGGGGAGCTCTCTCAATATTCACTGAGTTGTACCATCTGCTGGGGCTCCCAGAGTCTCTAGTCCCTTCCCCAGGGTGAGGTGGGGGCAGGAGGGGAAAGATTCTGAATCTCAGGCCTGGCACAGCTGATACTTTCACTGGCCCGTCTCTACCAGGGGCGTGACTCTCCCCAGCACTGTGCTGAGACCATTAGGGATACATCCTGGAGGAAGGAGATTCCCTGAGTCACTCTCCAGCTGGGGCAGATCCTATCACTGACACCATCAAATTTCACCCCAGGGCTGAGCTCTGACCCTCACGCTCCCATTCTCTCTGTCCCCAGCGAATATGACTCTGGATCCATACACGGCTCATCCCAAACTTGTCCTGTCTGAGGATCAGAAAAGTGTGAGATGGGGAGACACATGGCCAGAGGTGCCGACTCCGTGGGTGCTCCGGGGCTGGAGCGCCAACGGAAAAAAATTGGTGGGTGCTCAGCACCCACCAGCAGCTCCCCGTGGCCCTGCCCCACCCTCCTACTCCAGCTCACCTCTGCCTCTGCCTCCTCCGCAAGCGTCCTGCTTTTCCCCCTTTCCTCCCAGTGCTTGCGCTGCAAAACAGCTAATTCGCGGGGCAGAGAGGGAGAGTGGAGGAGGGGGAACGCGGTGCGCTGGGAGAAGCGGCAGGGCCGGGGCAGGAATTTGGGGAAGGGATCCAATAGGGGCAGGGAAGGGGTGGAGTTAGGGCAGGGACTTTGGGGACAGGGTTGGAATGGGGGTGGGGCCAAGAGGTGGAGTCGGGGCGGGGCCGGGGCGGGAAAAGGGGTGGGGGGGCGCAGGCACCCACCAGCGCCAGAGAAAGTTGGCACCTATGCACACGGCAGCAACTGCCCAACACCCCTGAGAGATTTGACTCTGAGCCCTGGGTGCTGGGCTGTGAGGGATTCACCTCGGGGAGACATTGCTGGGAGGTGCAGGTAGGGGAAGGGGGAGGCTGGGCTGTGGGGGTGGCCAGAGAGTCTGTGAGAAGGAAGGGACAGATCAGCCATAGCCTTGGGAGGAGGTTGATAGTTGAGGGCTATCTTGATTATCACTACAAAAGTTTTTTCTCTTAATTAATTAGCCTCTTAGAGTTGGTAGCACAACTCTCACCTTTTCATGTTCTCTGTATGTGCATATATATCTCCTCACTATATGTTCCATTCTATGCATCCGATGAAGTGGGCTGTAGCTCATGAAAGCTTATGCTCAAATAAATTTGTTAGTCTCTAAGGGGCCACAAGTACTCCTGAACTTGTTGTTACATCCCTGGGGGACCAGCTGCATCTAGACATTAGGGATATAACATGGGCCGTTCACTGCTAGGTCTCTGCTTGCAACCATGTGATCAAGTCGTGATCAAGAATAAATAGTGACTTACAATGAGGCTTAGCCCACACACTGTTGTTAATGGCCAAGTCGTTAAGGCCTAAATTTACAACAATGGCCTAATTTTGGCTGTCTCAGTTTATCTCTTCGAAATACAGGACTTGAGGGCACGTGTTCCACCTGCATCCACAGCTGCAGCCGGAGTCAGTGGGCGCTGCAGGTGCCCAGCCCCTTGGAGAACCAGCCCCTAAGTACTCAGGTCAGTGACAGAGTGACAGAGGTGGGGCAGGGTGGAGTGGGAGTGGAAAGAAGTGGGGCAGGGGTGGGGCCTTAGAGGAAAGGGTGGAGTGGGGGCAGGGCCTGGGGCTTGGGGATCCGTGAAAAATTTTAAGTCAAAATGGGGGTCCTTGGGTGCTAAAGTTTGAGAACCGCTAACTTAGAACATGATAGCCCCTTGGTGAGCTATGAGAGAAGAGAAAAGTGCTTGGCACAGCTAGATAATCAATGGAAGGGCTCATGTGATGTCCCTGTGATTAAGGCTGCTTGAAAATGTTGTGGATTTTGTTGGAAAACTGGGGTTTGGATTAAACTAATATGTTCAGAAAAAGTGTCACTTTCCATTTTTTTAAATAAAAAAATGCTTCAAAACAGAATTATTTAATCAGAAAAGCAAAATAAATAAATAAATGGACATGCAACTACCATGTCACATGGGAGATGTCACATGGTTGCTTCATGTCCCTATTTTACTGTATGGGCTAGGTTCCCCAGATGGACTTCATCTCCCATGAGGCACTGTGGCCATGGGATACCCATGATGCAATGTCTCACCAAGAGAAGAAACCATGGTGCATCATGGGAGATTCATGGAGGGCAGGTGAAGCTTCCTCTGGGGGAGGCTAGCTCCCTGTCCCGCCTCTTCCACCCGAGGCCCTGCCCACACTCCAGCTCTGCTCCATCCCAAGCCCCACTCGGCCCCCTCCCAGCTCAGCTTCCCCGCTGCCGCTTGCCGTGTCCCTTCTCTTCTCCCCCCCATGCGGCCCCCACCGCGTGCCACATCTCTCCTCTCCTTCACCCTCCAAAGCCCCCGCTGCTTGCATGGGGATGAGGAGGGATGCGCAGGTGGCAGGGATCTCATGGGAAGGGGGGTGGAGAGGAGGGACGCAGCGAGTGGCAGGGACCTCCGGAGAGAAGGGAGGAATGGAGGAGAGGAGGCACTCACCAGGCAGCAGCAGGTGGTGGGGGCCTTGGGGAGCAGGGAGGGGAAGAGGCAGAGCGCACGTGGAGCCACCATGGCCCAGGCATCCGGTGGTGGGTTGACGGTGGCTGTGCCAGGGGAGACTTAGGCTCCCATTTATATCGTTTTATCAAGATCCCTGGTCTGTACAGGAGAATGGAAGCCTGAGAAACCTGAACAGGTCCTTTCAGGTACCACAGTGACATTTCCAAATTGCAATATTTTGCATTTTGACAAAAATATTTCACTATTCAGTTTTTCACTGAAAAATGGAACTTTCCAGGAGGGCGGGTTCATGTTCTCACCATTTCTACCTCTCCAAAGAGATTTTCCTGAGAAATGCATATGCTGATTTGATTCTTGAAGTGAACATAAAAATATAAGAATGGCCACACTTGGTCAAACCAATGGTCCAACTAGCCCAGTATCCTGTCTTCCGACAGTGCCCAGTGCCAGGTGCCCCAGAGAGAATAAACAGAGCAGGTGATCATCAAGAGATCCATCCCCTGTCGTCCATTCCCAGCTTCTGGCAAACAGAGGCTAGCACCATCCCTGACCATCCTGGCTCATAGCCATTGATGGACCTATCATCCAGTCACTTATCTAGTTCTTTTTTGAACCCTGTTATAGTCTTAGCCTTCACAACATCCTCTGGCAAAGAGTTCCACAGATTGACCGTGCATTGTATGAAGAAATACTTCCTTTTGTTTGCTTTAAACCTGATGCCTAGTAATTTCATTTGGTGACCCCTAGCTATTGTGTTATGAGAAGGAGTAAATCACACTTCCTTATTTATTTTCTCCACACCAGTCATGATTTTATAGACCTCTATCATATCCCCCCTTAGTTGTCTCTTTTCCAAGCTGAAAAGTCCCAGTCTTATTAATCTCTCCTCATACAGAAGCTGTTCCATACCCCAAATCATTTTTGTTGTCCTTTTCTGTACCTTTTCCAATTCCAATAAATCTTTTTTGAGATGGGGTGATCAGATCTGCACACAGTGTAATTACTGGAAAGGATTCCATGGCTGTCTCACTGAAGGAGGTGCAAAGGAGTAGCTAGAGATGTGAGCACAGGAGTTCAGTCACAGGTCTTTAGATGTTGCTGTCTATGTGGCTCGTGTGCTGGATATGTCTAGTAACGTAGAAGGAGTTGCTGCTTTGCATTGGAGCGGTGCAGGAACCAGAATGTCCATTTTGAGGGAAATTCCGTTTTTATTTTTTGTACTGAATCAGAATGAAAAAATACCTCCCTGCAACACTAAATAAAAACTAATAATTTGGGGTGAACTGAAATGTTTAATTTCAGTAAAATTCTACAGTTCTAGTCTGATTTTGACTTTTTGATTTTACATTATAATTGATAATGTAATGTAAAATAAACTTTGAGACAAAGTTGTTCCAAACTGAAAAATCAAAAGGGAACATTTTAACTTTGCGACCCGGGGTGCCTGGGGCAGCCCAGGGTGAAAATGCCAAGGTCAGGGCAGGCTGAAAAAGGAGAGCAGATTCTCCAAAAACTGGTGATTAACAATGAAGTTAGAGTCACCAACCAGTCACAAACGGTGCTCCTGATCCCCCACACTGGTTATCAAGAAGCTGAAAAAATGAAATCACAGAGCCCGCTTTACTGCATTCCAGTTCTCTGGCTCCCAATCAGCACCTAGATCCAGTACAATGAGAAGTTATTTGAAAATCTGCTCACTATAGAAAATGTTCTTCTGAACCCCAAAGGGTCAGTCACATTGCCAGGTCAATATTAGTTTGGATCTTACCCGAAATATCAAGCTGCCAGCCAATCCTTTAGTGTGTAAAACTAAAGGTTTATTATAAAAGAAAAGAAAAGGAAAGAACAAGAAGAGAGTTGTTACATGGTAAAGCAATCAGGTGCATACTGACTGCCAAGTCCACATATCAGGATCTTAGCAGTATTGGTGATTTTGCTGTCTTGAGAGTCCCTCTGGAACACATCCACAGCTTGGATAGGTCATTCAGACCTTTGTTCAGAGCTTCAATTTGTAGAGAAGTTGGTCGAAAGGTAGGAAGCAGGATTATTGAAGACAAAATGGAGATGATGCAGCTGCTTTTTATATTCTTTTTGCCATGTGGTTTGTACTTCCTGTGTCCCAAACACAAGCTTCAAAGCACATGGCATGGAAATGCCTTAAGAGTTCTCTTCCATAGGCATGCTCCTACATGTCTTGCTGACTCATCAGGTGTAGCCCCTGGCTTTTTTCAATGGATCCATTGTACAGCTGATGGGCCATCGAACAGGCTAACTAGTGCTGATGCCAATCTCTCTGGGGGTGTCACCCAGATACACAGCACAAGTTCGAAATACAGATAGATCTCACGTTTCAGAGTAGCAGCCGTGTTAGTCTTTATCCGCAAAAAGAACAGGAGTACTTGTGGCACCTTAGAGACTAACAAATTTATTAGAGCATAAGCTTTCGTGGGCTACAACCCATATTCCTAACTCATGATACAAACATATAAATGTGATTCCCACTGATACATTACAGGGTATATCTGGTAAGATTCATTGCACTTTTATAATTTTTGTATCAATAATATCATAAAGGGTCCCAAATATTCCATACAGTGTCACAAACCTTATTGAAATGCTTCACTGGAAAAAATCATCCAAGTGGACATGTTCCCATGGAAAGTTTGGATTTCAAAAAATGGCATTTTCTGATAGAAAAATTGTTCCATTCGAAATTTTTTTCACCAGCTCTAATTTTTACAAGCGAGTGACTAGAGGACAGGGCAGGCTGCAGGGCAGTGGGGTATCTGCAACATTTTGGAGGAGTTCATGTCAATTTGGACTCATCTGTAGGGCCCTACCACATTCAGGGTCCATTTTGGTCAATTTCACCGTCATAGGTGTGGTCAGATGTTGGCTGCGTGTGTTTATTCAGTGTGCTGTCCCAGCTCTGCGCAGATAGCAGAGACAGCAGAGCTTAATTAAACTACCCCATAAATCCACAGACTCGGTTTTCAGTGAAAGCACCCGGCCAGGCATATTGTCGACGAAGCACAGTAATATCACCTGGCAGATTCTACAAGGAGACTAAGACAACTATGCTCGTGACAATGGATGTAGCTCAGTCAGTGGTGGGACTTTCCACTGCTCCCTAGTCTGGTCACAGACACTCCTTCTGAGATACATCTGTATACACCGATACAAACAAGTTGCGTATTGCCTCTGACGTATCAAGGTGCCACCCATTGCCTTGTATATGCCGGTTTGATTAAAATATCTCTATCCATCATGCTGTCATCCTGACCTTATCTATAGGAGGGATCAGTGTGTTCCTGTTCTCTTTGGGGAATGTGTTGGTATCTGGATGTTCTGGTACCACCCTTCTGGAATGTGCCTGCGTGAGTGCTCTGTGCCCAGCACCTCTTAGGAATATGTGTTTCTGCAACATCAGTCCTGTGCTTGCCAAATTTTGCGAGCAGGGCCTGCCTCTTGCTTACGACTTAACTTTGCTTTATATCAGCGAAGTTGATTGCGGAGAAACCAATTCTTTGCATCGGTCTTCACAGCTGAGGATGTGAGCCATTCTTTTTAGGTGACAGATCTGAGGAACTGTCCCAGATTGAGGTATCATTAGAGGAGGTTTTGGAACAAATTGATAAATTAAACAGTAATAAGTCACCAGGACCAGATGGTATTCACCCAAGAGTTCTGAAGGAACTCAGATGTGAAATTGCAAAACTACTAACTATAGTCTGTAACTTATCATTTAAATCAGCTTCTGTTCAAAATAACTGGAGAATAGCTAATGTGACACCAATTTTTAAAAAGGGCTCCAGAGGTGATCCCGACAATTACAGGCCTGTAAGCCTGACTTCAGTACCGGGAAAACTGGTTGAAACTATAATAAAGAACAATATTGTCAGACATATAGATGAACATACTTTGTTGAGGAAGAGTCCACATTGTTTTAGTAAAGGGAAATCATGCCTCACCAATCTACTAGAATTCTTTGAGGGAGTCAACAAACATGTGGACCAAGGGGATCCAGTGGATATAGTGTACTTAGATTTTCAGAAAGCTTTTGACAAGGTCCCTCACCAAAGGCTCTTACGCAAAGTAAGCTGCCACAGGATAAGAGGAAGGTGCTCTCATGGATTGGTAACTGGTTAAAAGATAGGAAACAAAGGGTAGGTATAAATGGTCAGTTTTCAGAATGGAGAGAGGTAAATAGTGGTGTCCCCCACCAGCAGCAGTGAAGAACTGAGGGTCGGGGGGGGGAGGTACCATAAGTTTGGGTGTTCCCAGAAGTCTTCCACTCTGGTTGGGGATTGACAGCCACCCTCACTTCTGCACTACCTTCAGAGCTGGGCTTTCAGCCAGCAGCCATGGAGTTTCCTGCAGCCAGGAGAGGTTCCCAGAGGTGAGTCTGAGACGGCTTTGGAAGAAGAGAAAGTAGGCTGGGACTAGCAGCTGGTAACTAGTGCATGGTAGGTGCCCCCAGCCCTGCCTCTCCCCTACAATAGCAAGATTTCATGGTCCATGCCGCATTTTTCACAGCCGTGAATTTGGTAGGGCCCTACTCATCACACTTCATTCAAAGATTCTTTACAGTCCACAAAAAACAAACACATGTGACCGCACCCAGAAAAGAAACGCCTAATAAAAATGCAAACATCAATCAACCCATTTCTGAGCAGAAGGAAGTGAAATTAAACTCCTCTCTCATCTCTTTCCTGCATTAGAAGCCATGGCTGCTGCAAATCCAGCAAAAACTCTCCAGGATGAAGTGACCTGTCCCATCTGTCTGGAGTATTTTAAAGATCCGGTGTCTCTAGACTGTGATCACAATTTCTGCCGAGCCTGCATCACTCAGTGCTGGGGGGAATTTGATACAGATGTCTCCTGCCCTCAGTGCAGAGAGATCTTTCCCCAGAGGAACCTCAGGCTGAACAGGCAGCTCAGGAATATTGTGGAAGTAGCCAGAGAACTCAGGTTGCAGACAGGAAAGGAACCAGAACCAGTGAGACTGTGTGAGAAACACAAGGAGCCTCTAAAACTGTTCTGCAAAGAGGACGAAATCCCCATCTGCCTGGTGTGTGACAGATCCAAGGAGCACAGAGATCACACCGTGATTCCTGCAGAGGAAGCTGCCGAAGAATTCAAGGTAGGAAATGACCAACTGTTATTTTTATAGCCAGAGCCTTGGGAAAGTCACCTTCCCCCAGCATTAGGGTTTCCCTGAGCC
This sequence comes from Terrapene triunguis, assembly GCF_002925995.2. Taxonomy (NCBI): domain Eukaryota; kingdom Metazoa; phylum Chordata; order Testudines; family Emydidae; genus Terrapene; species Terrapene triunguis. Next base: position 225,840 of record NW_020664695.1, on the reverse strand, counting down.
CCAGACAGCCACTGAATGAGCCTCCACTGATGAAGAACGAGGGATTTGAGGCCTAAGTAGGTTTCCCAGCAACTGGGAATGCTCCAAAGGGTCATGCAGGTGGAGAAGTGAGGCCCTCGATAAACGTCCTAAGTCTTACACGTTGGAGTGAAGAGGGAGTGAAGAACCTGCCACCCACCATACTCAGCCCCAGTGGCAGCTCCTGTCCCACAGGGTTGGGTCCAGCTCTCCACGGAGGGGTTATGGCTGCAGAGAACTTGGTGGAAAGATTCCAGCATGAACCTACTTGTTCCACCTGTCTGGAGTATTTCAGAGAACCTGTCAGTCGGGAGGGTGGGAATATTTTCTGCCGAGCCTGCCTCACCCAATGCTGGGAGGGTTCCGATACAGCTGTCTCCTGACTGAGCAATAATTAAGAAAGGCCATTAGGAGGAAAAGACGCCTTGATAAAGGTGCCAGGCCCAGCATGATGATGAGGTTTCCCACTGGGATTCTGAACTCCTGTGTTGCTCCATGAGAAGTTTAACTCTGATGCCGGCCTGCACAAGACTAAAGGAGATGCTTGTGCTAAACACTCCATAGACCCTGTGGACTTTCAGTGCATGCACAAAAGGGCTCCAGGCAGCACAGGTACATGCCAAATACAATGGGGATTAGACTGTGTTGGAGCAAAACTAACCACTGGGCGGTGCTGACCTGTGTCAGTCTTAAGAACCAACCAAAGTGGATTCACTAGTCCTTACACTGCTTTCCCACAGCACAGAATTTTGAAACCTCTAGAACTCCCTTCTGGGAGCTTTGTTGGGATCTGGGCAGCATTAGCCGGGCAGCATTAGCACTGGAAGGGTTCAGGACAGCACTAGCGCAAATGCCAAACATTCTTGTCAAAAATCAACACATCTAATAGGGTTTGCCCTCATGCTCAGACCATTTCATTCCAAGCAGTCCAGTCTCCAGGGGTTCAGGGCTGAAATTCAGTGGGAGTTGGGCTCCTTTGAGAATCCCAGCCCATATTTCAAGCCCTGGTGGCTTCTGGAATTTGTATCACTTTGTTTGTTAAACCTTCTTAAAAACAGGATATTTCACATAGTGAATGAAAAATCCAACGATCTGACCTCAGTTTCATGTTGGTGTAAATTAATGGAGAAACAAGATCAAACAATGTCAAGGAGTCTGAAAATAAAACACTCCCAGTGTCCAGTAATATGACTCCACTTCCTTGGTATATCTGATATCATAAATCTACTGGGTTCTCCACTCATCAGTAGAGTGTTTGTTTGTTTGTGCTGGAAAAGCTCCCCACCCACACACACTCTCACTCCTAAATGTAAAAATAACACCGCTCAAATCATTTTCTGTTTCTTCAGGAAAAGATTCAGGCCCATTTGAAGACTCTGAGGGAAGAGAGAGAAAAGCTGCTGGGATGTAAAGTGAGTGTAGAGACGAGAAGCCAGGAATATCTGGTAAGTGTCTGTTATTATTAACCTGCATTGTTAACGAGCCGGATGGAGGGGCGTTCTGAATCAGAGCAATAAGGAGAGGCCGGGGCAATCTAGAGGCCCAATTATGTTTTATCTCAATCACTTGGGGGTAAAGCAGAAATTCGTTAAGTGGGGAATAATCACAAGGAAATCAAAATTAGTTGTTTTAACAGGAATTACTGCTTTGGCCTACACCATGAACCAGTATTTTTCAACCTCTTTTCATTTGCGGGCCGCTCTGGAAATTTCGAATGGAGGTGCAGAGACCCCTTTGGAAATCTATTGTCTGTCTGTATAGCTGAATTCTGGTCAGTCTGTTTTCAGTCTAAGTCTTTTGTGGACCCTTTAGACATAGTCCACGGACCCCAAGAGGTTTGCAGGCCACATGTTGAAAACCACTGCCATAAACTACTGTAGGGTTACCATCCGTCCGTATTTCCCCGGACATGTCCGGCTTTTGCGTCTCTAAATAGCCATCCGGGAGGAATTGGTAACAAGGTTAAAATGTCCGGGGGTTTTTTCTTCCTGGCCTCCCTCCCTCCCTTCCATGCAGAGTGCGGCTGCTGATTGGGTGGCTGGGCCGATTGAGCCACTCCGATTGGCCTCCAGCAGCCAGAGCCCTCCCCTGCTCCCCCCTCCCTCTGTCTGCAGCCCTGTGTAACACACAAACCGACCCACCGGGCAGCGTGTTTTGCCTACACGTGGAGCCAGAATGGTAAGGGGAGTCCGGGGGGGGGGGGGCGGTCAGGGAGCGGGGGAGTGTTGGATGGGTCCCCGGCCTCCACCTGCCACCCTCCCTCCGCGCGTCCCCCCCCGTGAGCCCCTCCCCTGCCTGCCTCTCCCTTGCCTGCTTGTACTGCCAGAGCCAGCAGCAACTGCTGTCTGCTGCCCCCGGGTCCTAGCGTCCCCCATCCACTAATGGGAAGACAGGCTGCCCTTACCCTGCCCTTCCACCCTAGCCCTGAGCCTCTCCAACGCCCCAAACCCCTCATCCCCAGCCCTCATCCCCCCGCACCCTAATCCTCTGCTCCATCCCTGAGCCTCCTCCTGCATCATGAACCCCTCATCCCCAGCCAGAGCCCTCATCCCCCCACACCCTAATCCTCTGCTCCATATCTGAGCCCCCTCCTGCATCATGAACCCCTCATCCTCAGACCCACAGCCCTCACCCCTGCATCCCCTCCTATCCCCAAACTCCCTCCCAAACCCCCTCCCACTTCCCACACACCCCCTCCTGCCCTCAAACTCCCTCCCAAAGCCTGCACCCCCGCCCTTTGCACCGCCTCCCACCCCCAAACTCCATCCCAGAGCCTGCACCCCTCACCCCCTCCTGCACACCCACCCCCTGCCCCAGCCCGGAGCCTGCACCCAGCACCCAAACTCTATCCCAGAGCCTGCACCCTGCACCCCTCCTGCACCCTAATCCCCAGCCCAGGACCTGCACGCCAGACCTCCTCCCCCCACCCAACCCCCCTCCCAGAGCCTTAGGCAGGTGGGGGGGCGGTTCTGGGCACCACCAAAATTTCTACAACCCTGCCACCCATGCCAGTGGATAAGGGTCGGGGCAGTCAGGGGACAGGTAGGGTCCTGGGGGGCAGTTAAGGTGGGGCGTTCTCAGCAGGGGGCAGTCAGGGGACAAGAAGCAGGGGGGGTTGGGGTTCTGAGGGAGCAGTCAGGGGGTGGGAAGTGGGAGGGAGTGGATGGGGGCGGGGCTAGGGCGGGGCTTCCCCTCCAGTGTCCTCTTTTTTGATTGTGGAAATATGGTAACCCAAAACTACTGTAAACTATTATTTTTATCTACTCCATATTAGCTACTATTAGTTTAATTAGACTCCCTTTATAGGTAACAGTTTATTTATATTTATGAACTAACAGAATTTTGAATTAGAAAATCCAATGCACTAGAACAACCCCCCTGATACACGGTCACTCTGCAGTTTCACAGTTCTCAGTCTTCTATAAGCCCAGAGTTTGGAGGATGTTTAGTTATGTCTTGGGGAATCCTCTTGTGCAATCTTTGTTTACAGTTTTAAGCTCCAGTTTATATACAGTCATGTATTCCGGCATGTGATGTGTTGGGTTCTATCCCTCCGCTCCCTTCTGACTTACAGTCCCTTTGTGCTCTGACAATTTCCCCATTCCTGTCATTCACCTTGTATGCCTGAGGGTGTTGTCCAGAGATGTTGTTTTACACTCCTTACTATTTTCACTACAGTTCACATCCTCCTTATTTGTTAAGTCAGTTTCTTTTCATTAGAATTTATCTTTTAGTACAGCTTATTTCCTTCACATTTCACTCTTGTGAATGATTGCTTTGTGGCCTTAGGGAATGTGGACTTCTGTCCATTGCTTCATGATCCTGGGATACTGTGTGTGTATATGTGCATCCATATAAAGGGCCTGAAAAATCCTCTCCCCAGAAAAGGATAACATGTTGCTCTACAGATTCTAAGCTTTCATTTTAATTAGTGAATTAATTTCTAGCTTTTGTGGCTGTGATAAAAATCTTCCCAATGTGAACTGAGTATCAAAAGCACAGCTCTCTGCCTGAGTCTGAAGTTTTTCGTGTCATAGTTTCATCTGTTTTTTTCTCCCCATCTGTCTCTGTCCACCTGGTTCTGAGTAGAGCTGGGCAAATACCAGATCTTTTTCCCTGGCTAGATATTAAAAAAAAAATTGGCTTGAACCAAAAATTATTTTTATAATATTTTCAGCAAATAATAAATTTGACTTTTTCTTGGTCAAAAGAAATGTTTCATTTTGACAAAATCAAAATGTTTTGTTTCAATTTTGACCATTTCTTTAAAAATATATAATTATATAAAAAAGAAGGAAATTTTCAACCACCAAGTAATTTCACATTTAAAATCCTGGAAAAAAAATTAAAAAGAAAATATTTTGATTTTTCATTTATTTATCTTTGTAACAAAACAACTGAGTGACAGTGACAGGAATTCATGAAACGTTTCAGTGTCGACAAAGCTGCATTTTTCCCTGGAAAAAAAATTTAGTGCAGAAAATGTCACCCAGCTCTAGTGGCTGAGTCCTCCTGCTGTTTTGGATTTGCATCTCCGAGGCCATCAATAATACATTATTCGAGCCGTGTCAGACGTGGGAATGTCCCTTTATGAGATTCTGGGGCCAAAAGGAAAGGTGTGAGAAAATCCTCTCTCTAGTAACCACAGGGCATTGCACAGTGTCAGGTGACTTAAAATTTGCAAAGAAATTCTCCCTCCTGCACACTCAGCACTCTGTGACAGGACCCCAGGCTCCATCCATGTCCCTGACCAGCCCGTTCCCTATTTTTTTGTTACAGAGAAAGACACTAACCAAGAGGCAGAAGATTGTGTCTGAATTTCAGCAACTGCGGCAATTCCTGGAGGAACAAGAGCGACTCCTGCTGGCCCAGCTGGCAGAGCTGAATGAGGAGATCGTGAAGATACAGAATGAAAATATCACCAAACTCTCGGAGGAGATTTCCTGTCTCAGTGAGCTGCTCAGTGAGATGGAGGGGAAGTGTCAGAAGCCAACAAGTGAATTCCTGCAGGTGAGACTGATTTAGAAATACTCCAGATCCCAATACAGGGACAGGACTGTTCCTAAAACATGAGCACAGCAGTCCAGCAGTCAGAGATCACAGTGTAACTCAGTGTGTGCATTCCTGAAATGTGAATTATTATTATTCTTTGCAGAGCCACAGACACATTGATATTAGAGATGGACAAGCTCCATTAGCTCAGGGAATCCATGGCCCTGGAGCCAGGGAAGGGACTCTTTCATAGGTGCTGACTCCGTGGATGCACCAGGGCTGGAGCACCCACGGAGAAAAATTAGTGGGTGCTTAGCACCCATGGGCAGCCAAGCTCCCCCCTCCCCCTTCCTCCCAGCACCTCTTGCTCGCTGGCAGCCCCACTGATCAATTCCTCCCCCTCCCTCCCAGCGCCTCCCAACCGCCACAAATCAGCTGTTTTGCAGCATGCAGGAGGCTCTGGGAGGGCGGGGGAGGAGCGGGTATGGGGCGTGCTTGGGGGCAGGGAGCAGAAAAAGGCGGAGCGGGGAGAAGCGGTCAGCAAGAGGTGGGATGGGGGCGTGGGTTTGGCGGAGGGGGTGGAGTGGGGGCGGGGCATGTGAGGGGTCGGGGTGGGAAGAGGCGGGGTGTGGGAATTGGGGGAAGGAGTGGAGTGGGGGGGTCAAGCACCCCCTGGCTAGAGGGGAAGTTGGCGCCTATGGCCTCTTTCCCCCATACTTCCAAAATCCCTTCTTTGGAGTGTTAAGGGTGTGTCAGGTGGGACTGAAATACACTCTCTCGCTCTCTCTCCTCTAGGATGTCAGAAGCACCTTGAGCAGGTACGTGTATCTCTCTCTCACTCCCCCTCACACTTCACAACGCTAGGAAAGAGCTTGGAGATGATGTTAGCACCGCATCTCGCAGGGGCTATACAGCAAAATGTGTGGGGAAGGTCACATTCTGGATACAAATCTCTCTGATCAATTTTATCCTGAGGTTCTCACCCTTTTATAGAAGATTCTGGAATTATCCATACAGTGGGGAAAACTGACCTCAAGTATTTCCTAGACATGTCACCTCCCTGGGGGACTGGCTGCCTCAGGATAGTGAGGATGGAATATGGGCCTTTCACTGCTGGGGCCCTGGTCACCATTCAGCCCAGGGTAGCAGTGGTCCAAGAGTCTGTCTCATCTGAGGACTGTTTGGAGACCTGTGTGGAATGAGCTGGGGAGGGGGGAGTTGGTGTCTCAGTCTAGTTCCTAGTGGTCAGATTTCTACAACACTTCACCTGGGAACCTCCTGTCCATCAGAGCATGGAGGCGAAGGAGTGAATTGGCCATGGAGACTCAATTCCCCTTTTATCCCCAGAGCTGGTATCTCCAGGTCAGAGTTGAAGAATATTAATGGGTCCTTTTGGGGGAAGGTTTCACTGCCATGGCCTGCGCTGCACCTGCTCTGAGGCTGGGAGAAGTCGAGGAATTCTAACTCCAGGCCCATTAGAGAAGTAGCTCACTAGCAAGAACTTATGAGTCAATACATGAAATAGAATCACATGAAATTATTCCGTCCAGGTGTGAGAAGGGGAAGTTCCAACAGCCAGAGGAGATTTCTCCTGAACTGGAAGAGCGAGTCAGTGGTTTCTCCCAGAAAACTATTGCGCTATTGGAGACTGTGAGGAAGTTCAAAGGTACCAGAAGGGATCTAGGAGGGGAAATTGGGATGAGCATCTGAGTCTATCGGAGGAGAATATCTCTGGCCAATTGGTTCATAATTAGATTATGTGTGTATTTAATTGTTGGGTGAGAATGCCACACACTTGGGGTCGAAGTTACTCAGGTTGATTAATTCAAACCTTTATTTGTATCTAAAGCATGCCTTGCAATTACAATTACTATGAAAGTAAGAAATGAGATATACTGAAAGAAGTACTGGCCAGTTGCCAGTCAGTCAGTATAAACGCACAATCTCGGTCTGTGCAAACTTCTGCATGACCCTTGTACCAATTCTCAATTCTGAACATAATAACTAGTGGAAAGCAGATAAACTGAGGAGATGTAGGGGGCCCAGGCATCAGGATGTCTTACATAAATTCACGACTTACCGAAGGTCACAACATTCAGGCCCAAATTTAGCAAAACGACCTAATTTGGGGCACCTGAGTTTCTCTCTCCCAACTAGAGAGCTGCAGGGCAGGTGCTCCAGAGCTGTGTAGCCTCCACAGCTGCAGGTGGAGTCAGTGGGAGCTGCAGGTGCCCAACCCCTCTGAGAACCAGGCCCCAGGTGTCTAAGGTCAGCACCCAAAATCTAGACCCTAAATGAAAGGCCATTTGTTAGAGCTGGACTCAGCCCATCACTGGGCTCTGGTCCCGTATAGCAGCTAGTCTGGGCACATGGGCTGTATGGAAGGAGAAAGCCCCTCCCCCACGGTGCGGGATCCCTCCAGCACAGGAGCCTCTTGTGCCTCCTCCACAGCAGCTGCAGGCACAAGGCATGTTCCTGAGAGGGCTGGGAATGGGGTGGGGGGGGTGAGGGCGGGTGGAAGAGGTAGGGGGTGGACGAGGCACAGAGGGACATGGGCAGTGTAAAGTTGGGCCTCTGACACTCTGCACACTGGGCAAGACACACAGGGCCCATTGTCATAGGGATGTAACTCTGGCTGGCTTCAGAACTTCCTCAGCCTGTGCCAAGGTCTGCACCAGCCTCTGCAGCCACTGAATAGCGGAGTCACAAGTTTTATCTCTTTCCTCCTTTCCCCATTCAGACACTCTGCCGTCTGCACTGGCGACAAAAAGAGGTAGGTTGACAAAATTTCCCAAAGGGAAAACAGGACACCGTGTGGGCCTAGTCCGAGCCCTCCCCGCTCCACCCCAACAGGGCTGGTGTTGCTGCTTGCCCAAGCACTGCCTGCCCCCCATGCACTGGCATCGCTGCTAGCTTCAGCCCCGCCTTCCTCCCTGCCTGAGCTCTGCCTCCCCGCCTGTTTGGGGCTGGCATCACCACTCGCCCCCCTGCTCGTTCCTCTGCATCCCATTTTTGTCAAAAAAGTCGGGATGGCTAGGACAAGGCTTAAATGGGATCGTTCAGACAGGGTGAGAATGTGTTTAAATTATGAGAAAATTCCAATGAAAACATCTTCATGAGATTGTAGCTAAAGTTACCAACCAAATCAACCCCAGCCATGGCACCCAACCCGAAAAATAAACCCATTAAACAGTGAGGAGCTCAGAAGCTGAGGTCACATAAACAATCCTGACACCAACCTTTTTTGCTGAATTCATGCCCACACTGATGATCAGAAACACTCTCCCAGAGTAGCATCCAAACACCCTTAACTCTGACCTTGGGGTTTTCATAGACAATCACAGGACTTTTAATATAAATTGAGGGGAATGAGAGCTCCCTCCCCTGAGTGCTGACAGATCCCTCTCCTTCACCCCAGTGCAGGGGGTCTCCCCATCACTCTTCTCCAACATCCTGCCGTTCCTTTGGGCAGGGCTGGGCTCTCCCATTAGAGCTGCTCACTCTTTCATGGATTGGGGAGATGCTCTCGCTCTGACGCTGGCCCCTCTCCCTTCTCTCTGGGCTGGGGATGGGGCTACCCCACCGAATGCCACCTCCCACTCTCTGGTCTTAATTGGCGCTCCGCAATGCTGCCCCTTCCTCTCTGTTCCTTGACCCTGGAGTGGAGGCTGCATTAGGGAAGGGAGCTTCCCTCTGGGGTTTAAAGCTGGTACCTGCCTCTTCTCATCCCTCCTCACCAAAAGCTTCTGACACCTTCCTTGCTGTGTCTCTGTCACTGAGAATGGAGCAGCCCCAGCAGGAGGAACTGAAGCCTCTGCAAACATGAAAAACAAGTGAAGTGATTCCTATTAAACAGTGAGGAACTGCAGTGACATCTCTGCTCAGCCTCAGGTGCCCAGGACAAAGGCAGCTCCCTGGGATCCAGGCCAGGACTGTCCCAGCCAGAACAGGGCTGCTGGGGAGTGTGAGAAATGGTCCCAACCTTCCCCGGGGCTGAGCTCTGCCTCCAACGCTCTGATTCTCTCTCCCCCCAGTGAACGTGACTCTGGATCCAGACACGGTTCATCCCCAACTTGTCCTGTCTGAGGATTGGAAAAGCGTGAGATGGGAAGAAACATGGCAGGATCTGCCTGACAGTCCTGAAAGATTTGACACTGAGCCCTGTGTACTGGGCTGTGAGGGATTCACCTCTGGGAGACATTGCTGGGAGGTGGAGGTGGGTGGTGGGGGAGGCTGGTTTGTGGGGGTGGCCAGAGAGTCTGTGAGGAGGAAGGGACAGATCAGCCCTGAGGAGGGGATCTGGGCTGTGGGGTATGTGTTGGATCAGTTCTGGGCTCTCACCTCCCCTGCAACCCTCCTGCCCCTGAGCCGGTTCCCCAGCAGG